>NW_004444002.1:5371080-5384334 GCF_000243295.1 Trichechus manatus latirostris
AATACTTTCCTTGTGTCTTTGGTGTTCTTCATTCTCCTTTACTCCAGGTGGGTTGGGACCAATTCGTGCATCTTAGATGGCCGCTTGCTAGCTTTTAAGACCCCAGACACCACTCACCAAAGTAGGATGCAGAACATTTTCTTACTAAGCTTTGTTATGCCAATTGACCTAGATGTCGCCTGAAAGCATGGTCCCCAGACCTGAACCCGTACTACTCTGTCGCTCAAAGTGTTTGATTGTATTCGGGGAACTTCTTAGCTTTGGTTTAGTCCAATTGTGCTGACTTCCCCTGCAGTGTGTGCTGTCCTTCCCTTCACCTAAGATAATTCTTATCTACCATCTAGTTAGTAAATAACCCTCACCCTCCCTCCCCAGCCCTCCCTCCCAACCCTCATAACCATCAAAGAATGTGTTCTTCTGTGTTTAAACCTTTTCTTGAGTTCTTATAATTGTGGTCTTATACAATATTTGTCCTTCTGTGACTGACTAAATTCACTCAGCATAATGCCTTCCAGATTCCTCCGCATTATAAGTTGTTTCACGGATTCATCGTTGTTCTTTTTTGTTGTGTAGTATTCGATTGTGTGGATATACTATAATTTCTTTATTCATTCATCCGTTGACAGGCACCTAGGTTGTTTCCATTTTTTTGCTATTGTGAACAGTGCTGCAATGAACAGGGGTGTGTATATATCTATTCTTGTGATGACTCTTATTTCTCTAGGATATATTCCAAGGAGCGTGATAGCTGTTTCTTATGGTACTTCTATTTCTAGCTTTTTAAGGAAGCGCCAAATCTATTTCCAAAGTGGTTGTACCATTTTACATTCCTATCAACAGGGTATAAGTGTTCCAGTCTCTCCACAACCTTTCCAGCATTTATTATTTTGTGTTTTTTGGATTAATGTTAGCCTTGTTGGGGTGAGATGATATCTCATTATAGTTTCGATCTGCATTTCTCTAGTGGCTAATGATCGTGAGCATTTCTTCATGTGTCTGTTAGCTGTCTGAATATCTTCTTTGGCGAAGTCTCTCTTCATATCCGTTGACCATTTTTTAATTGGTTTATTAGTCTTTTTGTTGTTGAGGTTTTGCAGTATCTTGTAGAATTTAGAGATTAGATGCTGATAGGATTTGTCATAGCCAAAAAAAATTTTTCCCAGTCTATAGGTTGTCTTTTGACTCTTTTGGTGAAGTCTTTTGAGGAGCATAAGAGTTTGATTTTTAGGAGCTCCCATTTATCTAGTCTCCCTTCTGGCACTTGTGCGTTGTTACTTATGGTTCATATTGTGTTTATGCCATGTATTAGGGCTCCTAGCGTTGTCCCTATTTTTTCTTCCATGATGTTTATCATTTTCAATTTTATATTTAAGTCTTTGATACATTTTGAGTTACTTTTTGTTCATGGTATCAGGTATGGGTCTTGTTTCAGTTTTTTGCAGGTGGATATCCAGTTATGCCAGCATTATTTGTTAAAGAGACTGTCTTTTCCCCAATTAACAGACTTTGGCCCTTTGTCAAATATCAGCTGCTCAAAGGTGGATGAATTTATGTCTGGATTCTTAATTCTGCCTGATTGGTTATACCAGTGCCAGGCTTTTTTGACTACCGTGGCAGTATAATACATTCTAAAATCAGGTAATGTGAGGTCTCCCACTTTGTTCTTCTTCTTGAGTAATGCTTTACTTATTTGGGGCCTCTTCCCTTTCCATATGAAGCTGGTGATTTGTTTCCCCATCTCTTTAAAAAATGCCGGTGGAATTTGGATAGGGATTGTATTGTATCTGTAGATTGCTTTGGGTAGAATTGACATTTTCCCAATGTTGAGTCTACCTATCCGTGAGCAAAGTATGTTTTTCCACTTATGCAGGTGTCTTTTGGTTTCTTGCAGTAGTGTCTTGCAGTTTTCATTGTATAGATCTTTTACTTCTCTGATTAGATTTATTCCTAAGTATTTTATCTTCCTGGGAGCTATTGTAAATGGTATTAATTTGGTGATTTCCTCCTCGAAGTTCTCTTTGTTGGTGTAAAGGAATCCAACTGATTCTTGTATGTTTATCTTGTATCCTGAAACTTTGCTGAAATCTTCTATTAGCTCCAGTAGATTCTTTGGGGTTTTCTGTGTATAAGATCATATCATCTGCAAATAGAGATACTTTGACTTCTTCCCTAGATCTGGACATTTTTAAAATATTTGTAAATTAAACAACACTCTTTAAAATAAACCATGGCTCCAAGAAGTAATCACAAGGAATTTTTTTAATTGAATTGAGTGAAATTGAAGCATAACAGTTCAAACATTGTGGGATGCAGCTAAAGCATTTTATAGCTTTATATGCTTACATTAAAGAATAAAAAAATAAATATCTAAAATTGACAATCTAAACTTCCACACTAGGAAGCTAAAAATAATGAATTAAAATAACAAATTAAATCCAAGTTAAGGAGAAGGAAGGAAATAGATTTAATAATGGCAATCAATGAACTAGAAAACAGGCAAATGATGGAGAAAAACAATGAAACAAAAAGCTGATTCTGTGAAAATTTAAATAAAATTTATTGTCCTCTAACTAACAGATCAATAACAAAAGAAAAAAGATTTAAAAAAAGGAATAAAAGAAAGGAAATCATTACCAATCATATGGAATTTTAAATGATGATAAATGGATATTATAAAATATGACAATAAATTTGACAACGTAGATGAAATGGATAAATTTTTGAAATACTTAAATTGCTAAAATGCAAAAATTAGAAAATATGAGTAACCCTATATTTATCAAAAAAAACCCTGAATTTGTTGTTTAAAACATTTTTTATAAATAAAATTCCATGCCCAGATTGCTTCACAGGTGAATTGTTTCTGATAATTAAGGAAGAAAAAAATATCAATACCAATCCTGATTTTTTTTTCCCAGAAAGTAAAGGAGGATAAAAACTTCTCAAGGCTTTCTTGGAAGTTACTGTTACCCCTTATACCAAAACCAGACAACAGCATTATGAGAAAAGAAAACTACAGACCAATATCACTTATGAATATAGTCTCAAAAATCATTACTAAAATATCAGTAAATCAAATACAGAAAATATATAGATAATGCATCCTGATCAAGTAGGTTTATTCTAGGAATGCAAACGTGATTAACATTTCAAAATTAGCCAATGTAGTTCTCCTTATTATATAATAAAGAAGAGAAACAGGACAATTTCAATTTAACAAAAGATTTGCAAGATCGGTACACTGAAAACTTTGAGACATTGCTGAGACAAATTAAAACCAGTAGCCATTGAGTCAGTTCCAACTCATGGTGACCCCATGTGTGTCAGAGTAGAACTGTACTCTATAGGGTTTTCAATGGCTGATTTTTTGGAAGTAGATCTCCAGGCATTTCTTTCAAAGTGCCTCTGCGTGGACTGGAACTTCCAACTTTTTGGTTATCAGCTGAGCAAGTTTGTACCACTCAGGGACTCTGAGAAACATTAAAGAAGAGCAAAATAAATGTAAAGTCATATTATGCTCTTGGATTGAAAGACTTAGTATTAAGATGTCAATTCTCCCTAAATTTCTCTATAGACCCAGTGCAATCTTAATTATTACCCCAGCCATCCTGCTCATAGAAATCGACAAGCTTATTCTAAAATTTATATGGTAGTGCAAAGGACGCAGAATAGCCAAAATAATTTTGAAAACAACAACAAAAATAGAAAAATTATTCTACAGTAATAAAGAGAGTGAGGTATTAATGTAAAAATATACATATAGATCAACTAAACAGAATAGAGTTCAGAAATAGATCCTCACACATATGGTCAATAGATTTTTCAGCAAAGGTGGCAAACTAATTCAATGAGGAAAGGATAGGCTTTTCAAAAACTGGTGCTGGACCAACTGGATATTCATGTGCAAAAAAATGAACCTTGATTCTTACCTTATATCATACCCAAAAACAAATTTGAAATGGATCATAAGTTGAAATGTGCAAGTAAATTTATCTAGAAGAAAAGTAAAGAAAAGTTTGTGACCTTAGGTTAGGCAATTATTAGATAGGATACAAATATTACAAACTATAGAAGAAAAAAACAGTAAATTGTGTTTCATCAAAAGTTAAAATGTCTGCTTTTAGAAAGACACAATTAGTAAAATGAAAAAGCAAGTCAGATACTGGGAAAATATTCACAATATTCACAATCTGAGAAAGGATTTGTATAAAGAATACATAAGAACTCTTACAATATAATAAAAAGATGAAAGATGGCCCTGATTGAGCATTATGCTCCTTTAAGAACTCTCTATGTGCTATCAAATTGACAACAGAAACTTGAAAGATTAGATAGGAACCTTAGGGGGAAGTGAGTTTATGTTAATGGAGGAAAAACAACTCAGAAAAGGAGAGTGAGAATGGTTGTACAACTCAGAGAATGCAATCAATGTCACGGAATTGTACATGTAGAAACTGTTGAATTGGTGTATGTTCTGCTGTGTATATTCTCAGCAACAACAAACTATAAATAAAATTTAGAAAAAAATAAGCAGAAGATTTGAACAGACACTGCACAAAAGAAGATAAACAATGCACAAATATG
This sequence comes from Trichechus manatus latirostris, assembly GCF_000243295.1. NCBI lineage: Eukaryota > Metazoa > Chordata > Mammalia > Sirenia > Trichechidae > Trichechus > Trichechus manatus. The sequence goes on from NW_004444002.1 coordinate 5,375,665, forward strand.
CACTTGAAAAAATGTTCCATATTATTAGTCATCAGAGAAATACAAATTAAAATAACAATGTAATACCTTTACACACTCATTAAAATTGCTAAAATTAAAGGCTGACAAAATCCAGTACCCTTGAAAATATGGAGGAGCTTCAGCTCTCATAATCCTGGTACAAGTATAAAATGGTATTTCCAATTTGACAGCTTCTTGTAATGCTAAACATCCACTTATACTTACCATATGACCCAGCAATTCTGCTCCTAGCTATTCACCAAGGAGAAATAAAAACATAAGTACACACAAACACTTGTATAGAAATGTTCATAGCGGCCTTATATATAATAGCTCAAATCTGGAAATAACCCAAATATCTATCAATATTTCCATGTAATGAATATTACTCAGCAATAACAGAGGAAAAAATTACTGATATACACAGCAACATGGATGAATCTATAAAACATTATGCTAGTAAAAAGAAGCTATATATATACAAACGAGTTCATAATGTACTATTCCATTTATATCAAATTCTAGAATAGGCAAAATTAATCTAAAGTGGCACAAATCAGATCAAGAGTTGCCTAAGCCTGGAGGTAGGAGGGGTGATTGAATGGGAAAGGGTACAGGAGAACTTTCTGGAGTGGTGGAAAAGTGCTATATCTTTACTGTGGTAGTAGATACATGGGTTTACAAATCTGCCAAAACTCATAGAAATAGACATTTAAAAAGGGTACACTTTACTATATTTGAATCAGCCTGCAGAAAAGTTTATTTTTTTTAAAAAAAGCTGAGAATGCAAAGAATTAGAGTGGTTAAATCAATGAATGAAATAATTAAATCAAAAGTTGGAATTTCCATACCAACAACAACAAAAATACAAAACCAGTTACTGTGAAGTTGATTCTGACTCATGGTGATCCCATGTTTGTTCAAGTAGAACTGTGTTCCATAGGGTTTTCAATGGCTGTGATCTTTCAGAAGTAGATTGCCAGGCCTTTCTTCTGAGGCATCTCTGGGTGGATTCAAAATGCCAACATTTTGGTTAGTAGTTGAGCACTTAACCATTTGCACCACCCAGGGACTCCAATTTTTTTTATTCTGCATCTAGAGTGTTGTGTCTGTCTCTTTGGGGAAGGGGAGGGGAAAGAGAGAGGCCAGAAAATATCCAGAGGTATGCAATCAAGATTCTAGGAATATGAAAAAAAATCCTATGATGAACAATTGAGAGAAAATATTCTATGATGAATCAATTGAGAGAACTGCTCAGCCTGGACAGGGAAGACATACAGGTGAAGTGAGGCAAAGATACATATCTTCAAATATTTGATAACTGCCATGTGGGGAGGTGAGTGAACTTGGAGTCTCTGTGGCTGCAGAAAGCAGATATGGATGAAAGTTACAATGGAAACTTCAAGGCTCAATATGATAAATTGCCTTCAAATAATTGGAGCTGTCCAATAATATCCTAGACTCTAGGATGAAGTGATTGGTAGGGGAAACTCAATGCCAATTACTGACATTTTTCACAATAGTTTTGAATAATTAAAAGGCAGCCCAATAATAATCTTGCATATTGTTAAACGTATGTCAATTTAACTTTGTTTTGAGTTTGATTACTATAGCAAACCCTGTTCTTACATACTCAGTTTTCCCATTCTTATTACTTTAAACCATGATCCTCCATTCACAGCCTAAAACAATTAGAGAGAATATTGCTCAGCAATACTATGTACTCTGCTAAATGCTGTGGAAAAAATGAAAGATTCACTGGCTGTTGCTATGATGGGCTAATTTCTAGTAATTTTATATCTAATAGATTTGACTTTTAATGTAAATATTTGAAAAAGCCATTCTCATAGGGTGGTAGTGTTATGGTGCTGTTACAAAATAGAAGAAATGGAATTACTAGAAAGGAATTCAAGTTATTTATTGTAGTACTTTGTATTGCATTTAAAAATATGGGTCTTCTAGGTTCAGATGTCAGGAAAAAGACAAATCACTGTTATATTTTATGACAATAAATCGCACATCAATTATACAATTAATTTCTTTTTTACCCTTGTTTTCAAATCAGAGAAATTATTCAATACGTGTATATGTATCATAAATATGCATTATATGAATCATAAAGATAACCTCCCACACTATAGGTTTATATTTCACTTTTAAAACTCTTGACACTTGAAGGATGAAAATGCACTTTAATTTTTGCTTGAAATTTGGAAAATCCCTGTTTACCTATGTTTACCATATCAATGTATGTATATTCCATACGTAATAGTGATAATCATCTAATTGTAAATCACCTTTCATTTAAACATCTAATATAACTTCCAAATTGCTTCAGATTCAAAATCATTGTAAATTTGAAGTAAGACAGATCTAGGTCTTTATTCTAGAGATGACTATCTTCTTAGCTGTGACATTTTTATGCCACTTATCCTATCTAAGACTCAATTTATTCTCCTGTAAAAGGGAGATAAATATCGTGCCTACCTCAAAAAATTGTGGAAGAATTAAATGATTTAATGCATGTAGCTATCATACATTGAATTACTAATACATGGAAAAATATTAGCAACAAATAAAAAACATGGTATTGGATTACAACCCAAATATAGATGAGTCCATACTGATATAATTACATGATTGAATATATTAATATCTATTAATAATTTTATTAATAAATGAGGGAGAAGGGGAAGATCTCCCTTACAGAAGAATTCCAAATACTATATGTAGATGCTTCTCTTTCCAGTAGGTGGAGCTTGATATCCCCCAAGCTTTGAGAGTATGGGCTGGACTTAGTGACTTCCTTCAAAGAATAGAGCATGGAAAAGGGGAAACATAGTAACTTTATAGTGGAAAAACCTGGTGAACATCATTAAGTCATCAAGTCATCAAGGCTAGCATCACCAGTGATGACATATCATGTATCCCTTGATGTGATGAGAAGTGTACTTCAACTCTGTGATCTTCCTCCTAAAAACCTATAACCTCAGTCTAATCATAACAAAAACATCAGACAAAGCCAAATACGACATACTACCAAACGCCTGATGAGGACTCTTTAAAACCATGAGAAATTGTCACAGGCTAGAGTAGACCAGGGAGAAATGACAACTAAATACAATGTGAGATCATGGATTTGATCCTAAAACAAAAAGGATGTTAATGGAAAAATTGGTGAAATCCTAATGAAGTCTGAAGTTTAGTTAATAGTAATGTATGAATGTTGGTTTCTTTAGTTTTGACAAAGTTACCATGGTAATAGTAGAGGGTACTGTGAGAGGTGTATGGGCACTCTGCAGTATTTTAAAAATTTTTTATGTAAATTTGAACTTTAAACTATTCCAAAGGTACAACCTTGGCCCATCTCACAGAAAGTTTAAGAGCTAAAATTGTCCTTCAGAGTTGTCTCAGGCTGAGCCAAGATTTTTCCTATAGATCAATCATTGTATGTGGGTAGGCTGCACTGGGAAGGGGACTGACCTTGGGTGAGGTGGCTCTCTTAGGTGAGGCAATACCTTAAAGGGGTAAAAACTGAATATCTAATCAAGCATATTGATTAACAAGGCCTCAGGATGTGCTCACTTGTTTATACAACTGTATAGATCAGGAAAGGAATGTAGAGTGGGGTGTGGGTAAAATTCATGTCATTATCTCTAACCCATTGGCGGTGGTTGTCTGCAGTACAGATTCCAGCTTTCCATGAAGTCCCAACTAGGCTCAGTAGAAAAAAATGATGGGGTTGATTAGTCTTGTATGTTCTAAGTGAAGGGTGAAAGAGTTGACATATCTGTATTCACACATTTGTTTAAATTCCGTCTAAGTGATTGACCCCTATCCCTGGCCAATTATCCAAATTAGTCTGTACTCTTTGAGTAGTGGTCATTTAAATAGGTATTAAAACCAAAAAAAAAAAAAAAAAAAACACCACAGCTCTGGAGTCGATTGCTATTCATGGCAACTCTATATGATAGAGTAGAACTGCCCCATAGGGTTTCCAAGGCTGTAAATCTTTACAGAAGCAGATTGCCACATCTTTCTCCCATGAAGTGGCTGGTAGGTTGGAACCTCCGACATTTTGGTTAGCAGTTGAGCACTTAACCACTGCACCACCAGGGCTCCTGTAAATAGGTATTACTTCATCTATTTTCACTACCATAAAGTCTATACTTCTCAATCTTGTTCACAAAGAGAACCTGAAAAACCTAGCCAAATTCCTTTTGAAGAAATGCACCCCATTTCTTTCAGCAACCAATCTGAAAGAAATTAATCTAACATGAAAGGTTTTTAGTGTACCAATGTTAGCTTCTAGTTGTCTCCACACTTCTTTTTCTAAGTGTTCGTGAATCCTCATTGAAATGATCTAGAGTACTGACCAGGATTGATGTTAATCTCTTCAGACATTTTCGGACAAGTGTCATTCTTAGTCTTGATACACCTTTCCCATTTTACACAAGTACTCAAAAATCACTTATTAAGAGTCATTGAATCACTGCAATTTCTCTTCATAACCTGGGATACATTCATTTAAGCATGGATACCAGTATTTAATAATGAGCTAATATCCAATACAATTTATATCAAGCATATGACATATTTATGTAAATATTTGAAGAGCCCTGTTATTAGAGAGATAAAAGCAATTAGAGGAGAGTTTGTAACATATTTAGACACGGAGATTTATATTAATTTCAAACATCTAGGTCAGTGAATCTCAACAAGAGGGTGAAGTTGAGAAACATGTCTCCTTTGTCCCAAGAAGGGATCCCAATCAGTTCAAAATTAAGTTTCCTTTTACAGATTATGTTTTCCTTGGAGATTCTGACACCTACTCGTCCCCTTGGTGAAAAATGACTGCCTTCATGAGCCGCTGTTAATGAGCCACTATTAGCCTCACATTTGTGGGAGCAGAAAATAAAGGCTAGGAGCCACTGAACTAGGGCAATTGCATTTAAACTCTGTTGGAAAGAAACAAATCAGGGTTTAAGTGTTAACTGTGATGCTCTTAGCTGTGGAATCTCAACTAAATTGCCTTCTCTAAAGTTTGGTTTTCTTCTCAGTAAATGGAGGATAATAATACTTACATACTTTGCAGGGTTATTGTGAGAATGAGAGTCTATTTGTATAAAATGTTCTGCATACACACCCACTTCTCACTTATTGACATGGTTCGGTTCCAAAGACCAGGTTGTTATGTGAAAATCAGCGTTATGTGAAAATAGAGGATGACCACAACAGATCACAAAATGGAGGATGACTACATCATTACATAACTGCCAAATTACATCACTACATCACTGTGAATCATGGCCCAGGCAAGTTGACATATAACCTTAACCATTGTAGCCAGTGTTACTCTCTTCTTGCACCCTGGCATTCATTACTACCAGATGTGTGTCATTAATGAGCAAAAGAGTTGGATAGTATATTTTTTACTGTTGTCATAAATGCAAAATGTCAGTTAACTAGATAGTCGATAAGTGAGGAATAGGTGTAGTTAGTTGGTACTCAATAATAGTAGCTATCACCAGCATCATCACAATCACTTGAGCTTTAGTTCCTTCTTATGAATTTTTGTTCACTCCCATGAAACACACACCTGAAAGGGTACAACAGCAACACAAATTGTTATGAGGGAATGTGGGCCCAATTTTTCCAATTAATTTTTATTTTTCAAGACGGGTTGAATTCATTCACCTTCTCACTCACCAAGATGACTTTTTCATATCCTCTCTCTTCTCAAACTTCCATCATCATCTCCTCCATTCTCACTCTCAGTGGATAGCCGCCCTTCCTGTTTTTCTGAGAAAATAGAGGCAATAGGAAGTTAATTCCCATAAACTTCCACTACCACATCTATCTACCTATACCAGCATCTGCACCCAAATGCCTTCCCTTCTATAGATTAATATCTGTTTCTATAAAACACCCTTTTATTTGTCCACGAGAACCTATTCCATTTAGCCTGTTCAAGGACAAACTTTTGGCAATTTTCCCTAGTTTCTCCACATTATCAATTTGCCCTTTGTATAAAACCATCTGCTTCAAACTCAAATATACTCTCATCTTGGGAAAAGGCAAAAACAAAAACGAAAAGAACCTCTCTTGATACCACATCTTCTTTAGCTGTCATGTCATTTTTCTTCTCCATTTGACAACAAAATTCTTCAAACAAATGTTATTTACTTACTGTCTTGAATTCCTCCAGTTTTATTCTCTCTGAAGGCCAATACTATCAGGGATTTGCCCCTATTACTCTGCTAAATTATCTCTTATCAAGGTCACCTGTGACCTCCATTTTACTAAATGCATTAGTCAGTTCTCAGTTTCATCTGTTCTGTCAAATCAAAGGTGTTTGATACAGTTGATCACTCCCTTCTCCTTGAAAGACATTCTTCACTTGGCTTCCAGGGAAAACATTCTTTTAGTTTTCTTCCTACTTCACCGATTGCTCCTCATAATTTCTTTGATGGATCCTACTCTTCTCTCTGGGCTCCAAACTTTGGAGTGGTCCAGAGTTTAGTCCTTGGAGCACTTCAGTTTTCTATTTACACTCATTCCCTTGTGATCTCATCTAATTTTAAGATTTAAGTGCCGTCTATATGTCTACACATACCTAGCGCTCTAAAATCATATATTGAATTGCCTACCTGACCTTTCCGCTTTAATTGCAAATGTAATGTCTAAATCCAACTCCCAATGTTCCCCATCCCTAAATCTGCTCATCCTCAGTAAATCATAGTGTATTACTTTAATTGCTTTGGTCAAAAAAGCTTATAGTCATCTTTGACTCCTCTCTTTCTTCCTCATCCCACATCCTACAAACATTGGCAAATCCTGTCGGTTTCACCTTCCGTATATCCATAACTGAACAATATCTCACTATCTACACTGTTCCCAGCCTGATCCAAGATACCATCATTTCTGATCTCAATTATTGCTATAGCCTCTTAACTAGTCTCACTACTTCTACCCTTCCCACCCGTAGTCTATTCTTATTATAAGGGCCAGATCATGTCAATTCTGTTCTGAAGGCCCTTTTAGGTTTTTCCATAGGAATGAAGACAAGGTCATGCACAATCTCGATCCTTTTAACTCTCTGACATCATCTTCTAGTACTCTCCTTCTCACTCACTCTAATTAAGGCACACTGGCCATTTTATTGACTCTTGAACATACCTGGTACAGTCCTGACACAAGACCTCTGCCCTTGCCTTTCCCTCTGCCTTGAACATATATTGAGGACTAACTATATTTAATATATTTAATATTTATTAATAGATAATGATAAATAAATAAGTCAATAATATTTCAAATATGTTTAATATTTAATCACTAAATATTGGCTGAGTGTTGCCAGATTTTCTCTTTTTTTTTCAAGAGAAAATGTTCAACAATTCTATGCAAAATTTCTCAATTTTGTACCATTCTGGTTAAGAGTTTAGGCTGATAAACAAAAGGTTGGCATTTCAAATCCACCAGCCACTCCTTGGAAACCCTATGGGGCAGTTCTACTCCATCCTATAGGGTCGTTATGAGTCGGAATCGACTCGACGGCAAAGAGAAAAATTGCATCTCCCCCCAAATTTCCCTGTGTCCTTTTGTAGTCTACCCATCATCTACATCCCAGCTCCTAGAAATTACTGATTTGATTTTTGTCTCTATAGTTTTGTCTTTCCAATAATGTCATATAAATGGAACCATATAGTATGTAGCCGTTTAAGTCTGACTTCTTCCACTTAGCATAATGCATTTGAGATCAATCCATGCTATAGCATGTATCAGTAATTTTTGGTATTGCTGGCATGGAGTGTGTTCTATTGCATTATATGAATAAACAACAATTTATTTATCCATGTCCCAGTCAAATGATGTTTGGGTTATTTTCAGTTTTTATAGATTCCTAATAAAGTCATTATAACCATTTATGTACAGGTTTTTGTGTGAACCTAAATTTTCATTTCATTTGGGTAAACACCTAGGAGTGAGGTTTCTGGGTTGTATGTTTATGCTTGACTACATAAGACATTGCATCCAATGCATGAGAGTTCCTGTTACTCCATATCCTTGCACTTGGCACTGTTGACTGATTTTTTGTTTGTTAAGCCATTATGATTAAGTATGTAGTGTGCTCTCATTGTGGCTTTCATTGACATTTCAGTAATCATTAATGATGTTGAGTATAATTTCATGTGTTTACTTGCCATTTGTATACCTTTTTTTGATGAAGTGTCTTTTCAAATCCTTTGCCTATTTTTAAAATTGGTTTGTTGGTTTTCTTTTAGTTGAGTTTTGAGAGTCCTTTATAAATTCTGGATAAAAGTCTTTTATCAGATTTATGATTTAAAAAGTATTTTCTCTTAGTCTATGGCTTGTCTTTTCATTCTTTTAAAAGTATCTATTGAGGAGCATACACTTCAAATTTTGATGAAATCTAATTTATATTTTTTTCTTTCATGGTTTGAGCTTTTTAGGTTACATCTGCGAAGTCTTTGCCTAGTTTTCTTCTAGATGTCAATCTTAAGTGTTTTTATTAATTGAATTCATATGAAAGCATGTATCCATGAACTGAATGTGGCCTGTGGGCTGCATTTTGTGACCTCTCATATGAAGTCTAATCTGGAAACCACTGATAGAAAATAAAGTCTCTATTCTAAGACAATTAAATGA
>NW_004444002.1:5384434-5412009 GCF_000243295.1 Trichechus manatus latirostris
CATTAAAATGAGAGAATATGTAATTCTGCTCTGCTGATTTAGCCATTGGAAAAGGAATATTCAAAATCAGTAAATATAAACTTAGCTAATTAATGTTTGAAACCAAAATCTATTTCAAACGTAACTTTTTTCCTTTAGTTATTTTTCATTACTGTGCAAGTTTCAGTTTTGAATGATCATTTTTATATTAATATTTGTAGTTTTCTTTCTGTTTATTCTCCACACATTTGATAAATGCAATTCAGTGTATACAATTTTTATCTGTAACAATGTTCTCTTTTAAAACACCCAGATTGAAAATCATTTAGTGAAGACATACGTCACTATAGAAATAGTAGAATAATAAAATTCCTGATATTAGTTATAGACATGCATGTTAAACAGAAGAGAAAAGATTGTAACTACAATTAGGCAATAATTCCATTGTTCACGTTCTTTACTAGGGAGTTAATGACTAGCTCGAGGGGCCATGAAAAGCAGAGAGCGAATGATGTTTAATGATCCAACAAGTCATTAAGTCCCTAAAAAGAAACCACAATGTCAGGTATCATTGCCCTTATGAATGACCAGTGTTACAAGAACAACATTTGAAGTTTATTTTTGCATACCTTTCCAGGTTAATATAACTCATTCTGTCCGAAAAAATTAAAATAAAAATATTTCTGGAGCTCTGATATGTCTGTTGGCATTTTTATTCCTCACTTATGATAAACTAACCAGTTTTGCTAGGATTAAGTGTCATCTTTATAATTAAACTTCAGGCGAGACGGCAAAATCAGTAATGAATCTGAGCTAGGGGAGAAACTCTACTTTCAAATGTTAGAGGACTAAAATTTAATTTTAAATATGTTCCAGAGATCTGAAAGATTTCTTTCATTTGAGAGGACAAATAATGAGAAGTTAAAATGTAGACATTGCAAAGTAAAGAGTAATGAATCAGACAGAGATAGCCATCCAGTTCTATCAGATCCCTCCCTGAGCCACCCCTAAAGCCTAAGATGTCCCCTGGGGGAATAAAAGAGACAACTCTGCCTCAGTTTAGACTAGATTTGGAAGTGAATCAAAAAAAGATGGTCCAGCGTGTTTTGAATGTGACATAATGATGATATTGTATTTTATTGTTCTAAGAATGAAAAGTTGTGATCTCAATGAGAATTTATAACCTGCTATACATTAAATATCAGCATTTGTACATGAACGTTTAAAAATGACTAGATCAACCAATAGATAAAGCACATTATATTAATTGTATGTTTCCCCTTGCTCTGTAAATTAGATAAACCATTGATGTCATATTAACTGGCATGGAGTATGTTCGTTTTATATAGTTCTCCTTTACTTCTATCTTATTCATTTTTATTATTAAGATTCAGTCTGTTTAACAAAAACATGTATAATTTATTAATATTTATTTGAAAAATGCAAGACAGATTTGGAGACAGATGGAGACAGAACCGTACAAAGAAAGCCATCAGCAGAATACATAGTAAATGAGTATTAGTTGACAAGCCAGGACCATTCAAATTATTCAAATCAAGACAGGGAACAAAAAGGATGAAAGTTTTAATTCTTCTTTTACCCAAACTACCTGTAAATAATTTAGCCATATTGGATTAAATTTTTAATATTCAACCTTTTCATTTTAAAAATAGAGATAAAAAATAAAAGTAGACTGGAATAACTTGTTATATCAAGGCATTACTGATTCAGTAAAATATTTAGATTTGCTATAAACCAAAATAGATGCTTTTGAGAAGGTAAAATACAAAATAGTGAAAAGTTAAAACCTTTAAATATTTGGGTGGCAATCTAAAGACAATCATGGGTAGACAGGAAACAAACTTTAAGAATTATTGTGTATTGAACCCTATTGTGTATTGACACTTTCTTTGGCTATTTACATAGACAATGTCTAATCCTATAGTTTTTATTATTCTAATACCGTTATTTTTTAATGTGAAGAAAATGAGGCTCAGAGATGCTAAACAAATTGCTCAAGTTCACATGGACAAATAAAATCAACATTTGGTCCCATAGCTGTGTTGTCTTTGCTGTTTGCACTATACTGTATTATCTTTCTTCAGAATAGCTTGTTGGTGAGACAGAATTTCAATCATACTAGAAGTTGGTTACCCAGAAACTTACAATATTTTCATTTGACAATCAGAAAGAAGGCACAAAATGCATCTATGAAATCAATATGTCCATGAACTAACCTACATTTTCTTCATGTGGAAATTCCATATAATTAGAATTTTAAGGCCTCTTATCTATTATTTTACACCTCATTTTAACAAGCTCAGGAATATGTTTTTCTAGTCCATAGAATGTTAAATGTGATATATTAAACATTGGAATGAGGATGGTATAGGCAGAAACATTATTAGCAAGAAGGGTTAGCTGATAGCAGGGAAAACGAAGAGAAAAATAATAGAAATATAAACTTAAAACCTCAGCAGTCGAGGTCATTTAATATAAGGACAAACATATCTTGAATATCTCAATAACTTCTAAATGCACCACTTTATTACAACACATCATAAAAGTGACACAGTGACATCTTTGAGTCATTAAGGAAAATGTGAAAACACAATAACAGCTAACGTTTGCTGAACATTTACTATGTACCAAATACTTTTCTAAGCACTTTTCATGTTTTTCCTGTAAAAACAGCAACAGAAAACAACATCAACAAAACAGATTTTAGGAAATTTTTGTAAAAAATAGGTTAGAATAGAAGTTTTCTGGAATTTAAAGGGGTATAAATTCATTTATTTGGAGAAGTAATCTTACTTATTTTTGAAGAATTTATTATATTTCTGCAGTGTTCCTAACATGGTGTCATACAATATGGGGCACATATGGAGAAATGCAAGATAATTTCCTACCCATAGTTTAGTAGAGGACACAGGCATACAGAGAAAGATTCTGTGCTATTTAGCAAAGTGCATCAATAAGTGGCAGCACAGACTAGGGCCAGTTTAACTCAGACTGGAGGTAAGGGAAGGCTTCTCTGAGGCAGTGAACTTCAATAAGGCCACTCAGTCTCTGCAGTGAAAGAGAAATCAGGTAATTGTGTGTGTGTGTGTGTGTGTGTGTGTGTGTGTGTGTGCACGTGTGTGTATGTGGCCTTCTTATTTTCTCTGATCCTGAATCCTTGCCACCACTGCTAAATTGTCACTTTGGGTACAGGTCAGGGAGAAAGAGGGAAAATGGGGTGGGAGGAGAAAGGGAGAGGAAAACCACCAGGAGAAGTGGAGACAAATGAAGGGAAGAGTTGCTGTAGAAGGATATGCTTGTGTAGAAGTTGGAGATTGAGTTATATCTATTAAAAGAATAAGACTGGCTAATGCATGTTTACTTCATTATTTCTTCATTTCACTTTAGCCATTCTACATTCAAGAGCAAGTTTCAGAGCCTCTTCTGACATCCATTTTGGTCTTTATTTTTCTTTTCTGTATTTTTAATGACTTTTTGCTTTCTTCATGTACAATGTCCCTGATGTCACCCCACAATTCGTCTGGTCTTCTGTTATTAGGGTTCAATGCATCAAGTCTATTCTTGAGATGGTTTCAAAATGCAGGTGGGATATACTCAAGGTCATACTTTGGCTCTTGTGGACTTGTTTTAATTTTCTTCAGCTTCTACTTGAACTTGCATATGAGTAATTGATAGTCTGTTCTGCAGTTGGCCCCGGGCCTTGTTCTGACTGGTGATATTGAACTTCTCCATTGTTTCTTTCCACAGATGTAGTCAATTTGATGCCTGTGTATTCCATCCATCGAGATCCATGTGTATAAGTGCTGCTTACGTTGTTAAGAAAAAGCAGCTAAAGCAAAAGGAAGAAATGATGAAGTAAAAGAGCTGAACAGACAGTTTCAAAAGGTTGCTCGAGAAGACAAAGTAAAGTATTATAATAAACTGTGCAAACGCATAGAATTAGAAAACCAAAAGGGAAGAACACGTTTGGCATTTCTCAAGCTGAAAGAACTGAAGAAAAAATTCAAGCCTCAAGTTGCAATATTGAAGAACTATATGGGCAAAAAATTGAACAACACAAGAAGCATCAAACAAAGACGGAAGGAACTTACAGAGTCATTGTACCAAAAGAATTGGTCAACATTCAATCATTTCAGAAGGTAGCATATGATCAAGAACCGATGGCACATGAAAGAAGAAGTCCAAGCTGCACTAAAGGCACTGGTGAAAAACCAGGCTCCAGGAATTAATGGAATACCGATTGAGATGTTTCAACAAATGGATGCAATACTGGAAACGCTCACTCATTTATGCAAGAATTTGGAAGACAGCTACCTGAGCAACTGACAGGAAGAGATCCATATTTACACCTATTCCAAAGAAAGGTGATCCAACAGAATGTGGAAAACATCTAACAACATCATTAATATCACACACAAGTAAAATTTTGCTGAAGATAATTAAAAAATGGTTACAGAAGGACATTGACAGGGAACTGCCAGAAATTGAAGCCAGATTCAGAAGAGGACTTGAAATGAGAGATATCATTGCTAATGTCAGATGGGTCTTGGCTGAAAGCAGAGAATACAGAAAGATGTTTACATGTGCTTTACTGACTATGCAAAGGCATTCACCTGTGTGGATCATAACAAATTATGGATATCATTGTGAAGAATGGGAATTCCAGAACACTTACTTGTGCCTGTGTGGAACCTATACATAGACCAAGAGGAAGTTGTTCCAACAGAATAAGGGGATACTGCAAGGTTTAAATTCAGGAAAGGTGTGTGTCAGGGTTGTGTCCTTCCACTAATTCAATCTGTATGTTGAGCAAATAAATCCAAGAAACAGGACTATATGAAGAATGTAGCTTCAGTACTGGAGGAAGATTCATTAATAACCTGTGATATGCAGATGACACCGCCTAGCTCGCTGAAAATAAAGAGGAACTGAAGTACTTGCTGATGAAGATGAAAAACTACAGCTTTATATAAATCAAAACAAAAATCCTCAAATCTGGAACAATAAGCAACATCATGATTAACAGAGATAATATTGAAGTTTTTAAGGATTTCATTTTAGTTGGATCCATAATCAATGCCCATGACACAGGAGTCAAGAAATCAAACCATGTATTGCATTAGGCAAATCTGCTTCAAAAGACCTCTTTAAATTGTTAAAAAGCAAAGATGTCACTTCGAGGACTAAGGTGTGTCTGACCCAAGCCATGGTGTTTTCAATCACCTCATATGCATGCAAAAGCTGGACAATGCATAAGGAAGACCAAAGAAGAATTGATGTCTTTGAATTATGGTGTTGGCGAAGAATATTGAATATACCATGGACTGCCAGAAGAACAAACAAATCTGTCTTGGAAGAAGTACAGCCAGAATACTCCTTAGAAGAGAGGATAAACTTTGTCTTATGTTCTTTGGACATGTTATCGGGAGAGACCAGTCCCTGGAGAAGGACATCATGCTTGGTAAACTAGAGGGTCAGCAAAAAAGAGGAAGACCCTCTACAATATGAATTGACACAGTGTTTGCAACAATTAGCTCAAATATGGCAATGATTTTGAGGATGGCGCAGGACTGGGCAACATTTCCTTCTGTTGTACATAGAATGGCTATGAGTCAGAACAGAGTTGACGGCACCTAACAACAATAGTGGAAACACTGGTGGCGTAGTGGTTAACAGCTACGTCTGCTAACCAAAAGGTCTGCAGTTCGAATCCACTAGGTGCTCCTTGGAAACCCTATGGGGCAGTTCTACTCTATCCCATAGGGTCACTATGAACCAGAATCGACTCGATGGTAATGAGTTTAACAGCAATAAAGCATGTTTGGTTGATTGCTCATTTTGGAATGATATGTTTTGTTGTTTCTGTTTATAGTGTTACATGGTTTTAGAGAGAGTGACCTCAACTAAGTGCCCCAACTAAGAAATAAGTCCCAGTTTTATTAATTCCTCACAATATTCATTCACTGATGGCTGCTCTGTCAAATCACTGGGTAATTTGCAAAGCACAGGAACTAACATTAACTCAGTGCTAGTAAATATTGGCACTGAACCAGTCCCTGTCCCTACTCTGCAGTCAGGGTTCCTTGGGTTCCAAGAACAAAAAACACAAGCTGTCATAAGTCAAGGCTGGGGAGCACTGAGAAGAGTACCTGGGGAGGTTCCATGGTAACTCAGAAAAAGGGAACTGACCTGGTGACAAGAAGACTAGGAATCAAGTCAACTCTGGGCTGATGTCCCTCCCAGTTCCAATTCTGTCTCTAATGCTGTCTCATCTCTCTTTGTGAGTCAGCTTCGGTTCTATCTGTGTCCGTCTGTTTCTTTGAGTCTTGTGTCTGTCATTTTGTCTCCATCTATCTGTCTCTGTGTTTCTATTATTGTTTGTCTAGGTGATCATTCTGTGTATATCTGTGTGAATGTATTTTTTTCTCTCTTTCCATGTCTCTATTTAACCCTCTGTATTTATCTTGTGTGTCTCTCCCTTTCTTTCTCTTGATTTTCCCTCTGTGTCTCTTTCCTCCTATCTATCTCTCTTCTTTATCTCTTCTGTCTCTGTCATTCAGTCTGAGTTTCTCTTTCTGTCATTCAATACATATCTACTGTCTCTAAGTGTCTGCATTTATCTGTGTAGCTCTTTTTCTGTATCTTTGTCTCCTTGTGGAGCCCTGGTGGCTCAGCGGTTAAGCGTTGGACTCCTAACCAAAAGGTTGGCAGTTTGAATCCACCAGCCGCTCTTTGGAAACCTTATGGGAGAGTTCTACTCTGTCTTATAGGGTCGCTATGAGTTGGAATTGACTCGAAGGCAACGGGTTTGGTTTTGTCTCCTTGTGTGTCTCTGAGCGCTTTCTGAGGGTGTTTTTGTCCAAGTGTTTCTCTGGATGTCTCTCTGTATGAGTATTTCTCTGAATCTCTCTTTGTATTTTTCTGAGTGGTTGCATCTCTCTACATGTACATATCTTTCTGTCTCTAATTGTCTCTCTTGCTTGTCTTGTAAAATGGCCTCAAAATGACTACTTCTTTTACTAAGAGAAAGACCGGAAAGATCAACCTTCTACAACTAATTGCTAATTCCTGCCCTTAATTTAAATTCCTTAAAGAAGAGATTCTGATATAGCTAGTTCCAGGGCCGGATTAAGGCATGTGAAGGCCCTAAGAAGTGATAAGCTGTGATGCCCCCTCCTCTACTTACTCACTTATTCGAACGGGGTATGTAAGTTACGTGTGTGTGTCTTAGCTATCCATGATGTAATTTCTTTTTTTTTATTGTGCTTTATGTGAAAGTTTATACCTCAAGTTAATTTCTCATTCAAAAATTTATACATATATTGTTTTGTGACAAAGATTGCAATCCCCACAATGTGACAGCACACTCCCCCTTTCCACGCGTGTTCCCTGTGTCAATTTGACCAGTTCCTGTCTCTTCCTGCCTTCTCATCCTGATTTTGGACAGGAAATGCAACTATAATATTAGTGATTGAATACAAAATTGGTGTATGCCATTTTAGAGGAACCAGATGAACTGGATTATAAAATTTTTAGTGGATGTGGGATACTAAGATTTTTACTATATACCACATTTTCTACAAAAAGAATATGCTACAACAAAGAAAATGAGTCAGTCAACTTAGTTGTTTCAATAATAAATGTAAAGTTCTGTTGATCTCCCACAATGAAAAATTGACTTTCATCAATTTTGCTTGAAACAGCTCATACTTCAATTTTAATGATTGTTTCATAATAAATGCTATAATTATAAATGAAGAAATGAAAAAATCTTATAAAAGAAAATTTAATGATCAGAAAACAAATATTACAACAAATTATTTTATTTTAGATAGATATTTCATCTCTAACATGTTATAATTAAAAACATTTCTCTCTATTCTTTGCTCTTATAAATTCTTCAATGATTTTGTCACAATTAAGCTGCCAAACAATATCTATTTCTATACATAATAAGGACAATGAATCGAGTCTTTCTTGAATCATTGTTGTATGCTGAGGATTTTTGAGTCTTTTTAGGGATGAAAATGAGCATTTTGTTGTGCAGTTTGTGATCATTAAAGTTAGGAATATGTGTAAAACAATTTCATCATTGTGAAATACACATTGTATTTTATCTCCTATTATGGAATCATACATGCCTACATGAGTGAAATTTGTTTTTCCCAAATTTGTAAACTTATTTCTCATGTAAGAATAAAATTGTTGCACTTCTCCATAAAGGTTTGTATTTAAGTCATTGGGATAAGCCTAGACTAATTTCTTGGCTGCCTTCATGCATTCTTCATCAGGTATAGCTACACTGTTGAAGAAGGAAAATCTGTTTGAAAGAACTTCACACACTTCTGCCCTTCTTTTCATGCAAGATTCAAGTGTGTCATTGATGGTGTAGTATGTGGTTACCTGAAATTGATCTCTGGCACTCAACATTTCTGACGCACTTCTGTCATTTACTTGCTTCTTTCAAATGCTTCTGCGATGGTGAACTTAGTGATAATCAGTATTTGTTTTGTTGTGTTTTCAACTGTTTCAAAATCTTCTCTTAAATTATGTAAATACCCTGTTAATGACTTGCAGAGATCTGTGCATGTTTTTAAATTTACTTCTGAATCTTGGAGAGCTTGACTTACCTGATGAAATGTTGCAATATATTATTTCACATAACCAACATAAATACATACTCTAGTGTTTGCATTTTGTTGGTGATGTTTTCAGCTTCTTTTTTTGATATTTCCTTTTTGAGTCTGGTCTTCAGTAATATTTTCTAAGGCATCTAAAATCTGAGTGTATGATTCCAGGACTGCACTTGTTGCTATAGCATGCACTTCCCAAAGTGTATTAGAAAGACATTTTGATACTTGATCATTGCGTAAATGTTTTCAGAACTACACATCAGTGAGTAGAGGCGGCAAAAAATGTGTAGAGTAAACAAACAGCAGAAAAAAAATCAACTGCTTCTGGACAACAACCTACTGCGTTATGTCCTACAAAGTTAAGTGAATGCACAGCACATGGTATGAAAATGGCATATTCATTACCTTCCAAAATTTTTTGTTGCATGCTTTATAACACCCTGACATATTGGTAGTATTGTTATAGGACTGGCCTCTGCATTTAGAAAAATCAATTTTGCAAACTTCACATAAATAGTGAAGTACCTGATTTGCAATTTCTTCACTGGTATGACTTTTTAATCTAGTAAATGTGATAAATTGCTAGACAGGTTTTCCATCTGTTGGAGATATGTATCGTAAAAGAATATTTAGCTGATGTGTATGAGAAAGATCAGAAGTGGAATCTACAGACAAACCGAAATATTATTTCATTTAAAATAGCTGATCGAACTTTATCAATTATTAAGTTTTTTTTTTTTAATTCTTCACAGGTTGTTTTAGACATAAGGTGGCTTGCCCTTTCCTGTGTTACCATATTTTCAGATGTGACCTGCTAAAAATGGATCACACTGAGCAACGAGTACAAGTAAACTAAAAAAAATTTCCATTTTGTGGGGACCCAAACACTTCATTTCTTCCTCAAAAAGATTGGTGAACCCACATTCAGCGAATGTCATAATGACGGCACCAACATGTTGCAAAACGGCTTTCCAATACTGACATTCTTCATTAATTTGTGTTTCCAGTTCATGAAGTAAGCCAAAACCACGTCTTCAGTTTGAATATGCCAACATCCAATCTCTGCGAATTGAACTGCTTTCATGTTTATCAATCATATTTGAGTTGAGCCAATTGCTAAATCCATATGTAGCAAATTGAGAATTAAATGATTTAGGACTGCATTGTTTGCAAATGAAACAATATACAGAGCCAACTGATGAGGAATACAGTAGCCACGTCCTCTTATAATTTTCACCATTAGCTTTGCACTCTAGAAATATAGTCTAGCTACAAAGCCTTGTTTTCTTACCATCTAGAAATTTTTGACACAAATTTTCAAATGGTCCACTGTGATGCTGACAATCACTTGGCCTGCTTTTGATCCAATAATTTACATCATTAGAAGAAAAAATATTCCATAAAGCAGTATCTGTATTTCTGTTATTTATGAGGTCTGCAGATTCGACCATTTCGGATTCTAAAATAGTTGCACTTTCTACACCATTATTAATTTTTAACCTACAGCAAGGAATGGATGCAGAATTTGAAACAAATTCTGTTATATTTATATTGCTATTAGTAATTTCAGCACCGGCAGTACTAGTACAACAATTTGCACCCATTAAACTTGAGCGTTCAATGGAATAAGTCTCTTCTGACTCATTATGTTTTAAAAAGGAAGTTAATTTTGGAATTGTCTTTAAGGATTCACAAATTCTTTTCTTTTTATCTTCTCTGAGCCTGTGTTTTTGTGCTCCACTTAGTTTTCACCACTTCATTTTACCTGGATATAAAATTACGTCATTTTTAAAATTTGGTTATACCATAGCAAATAAATTTGAATAATTGAAAATAAACAAGATTTATAAAACAAGTAAAATTTACAAAATAAAATTTACATTTAAATTTGGACGTTAACACAAGAATTTATATTTGAAAATAAGTACAAAAAATTGATTTGTTTTTCAGGTCTGAGAGAGTCAAAAGAAACAGCACTTACAAGGCAGTCAGAAATAATTTCATTTATTTTATACGATGTTTGTTGGCAGGCCTTTCACAGATTTCCATGAGTGTTTTTCATCTTGAAATAATACTTAAAAGCTTGTGCACTCACTTTCCTTCCTTTGATGCTGTGTCTTCACAGTTTATTGGACTACTGCTGATACCCTACAGGGGTAAGAGCGATCATAAAGAGTATGATACAAATACAAGTGTATGCTCAATCTGAAGATGTGTTTTGGTTCCCTTTGCACAGGACAGGACCAGATATGTCACAAGTCACATGATTATACTTCCTCTGGAGCATTCTTATGTGGTTGACGAGAGAGAACTGAATGTGAGGTTATACTCAATCGGTCCAAAATGAAAAGGAAAATATAACTGTTATTGTATACAAAATTTATAAAATGTACATTTTATTCTTTGTGGAATTTTTCATCTCCCATATTCAGAGATGTGTATATAACTGATGTAACAATAACACCACTTCTTGACGAACAAGTTTGTTTTGTGAGTCATAATAATATCAATCAATTTCTTAAAAGAAAGTCAGTCTGAAGGGAAATGGAAAATAAAATACATTTATATAATTTTTATTGTCTAATTATTCATTTATTTCCTCGAGGAATTGTTTAATTTCCTTACACGGAGATATGTAGATATTCTGATAAAATATAAATGTAATGCTCTGATCAACACCCTTTGTTGCTTTCTTTGAAGACGAATTTAGAAACACACTTATTGTTGCAAAACAGAAACAGAATTTCCAAGATAAATATTGAATTTTGCATCCTCTTAATGTGCCTAATACCTCATTTATTAGCATATATAAAGTAATATCGAGCACCATGTCCCATGCAACAGACAATAAAAAATGAAATTCACTTGATTACATATATTAAAACTTTTTGGGTTGGGTTAATATTAATATTTTCAGTATTTTCTGATGTTTTCTATGTTAGTATTATATTAAATAATTACCAATGTTAGTGTTATATTAAATGTGTGCTAGATTGCATCTGTGTATGTGCCAAACGTATTTTGAAGTTAAAATTATAAATATGTTTGCTTACAAAACTAAGGACATAACTCTGTACATAAACGCTATACAGTTAAAAAGTTAGTTGGTTGAATTTTTTGCAACGATTGACTAATATTCGAGTTCTCTCGCTTTTAGTCATCATCTGGGACTGGAGTTCCCATTAGTTGTTTACCAGGACATGCACAAGAGCACACTCTTGTGTTTGTATCACAGCAAAGAGGATTGCTGGCCCTCCTGGCTGGAGTGGCTGGATCAGCAGACGTGAATGTACAAGACGGTTCTCTCAAAATGGCTCAGAGACCTGTTATGTATTAATATAATCTGTCCTTGCCAGGTAACCACTCATGATGAATCCAGTTGCATGTTGGGTGAATGTAGCAAGAAAGCTCACCCCACCTCCTGTTTATTAGAAATAAATAATATACTCCCAAGAGACCTTCCAAGATAAGGAGTTTCAATTACGTGAGAGGGGACCATAGGAGACAGATATCAATGAAGGTCTTGAAGTGGTAGGGGCCCCATACCTTAAACAACCTTGCATGTTGATGCCCTCGTGAGTCTGCATGAACTGTATTTTTAGGCTGGCACATTCTCACTTACTGGAGCTGGTGTCAACTTCATTTAGTGCCCTGCCAGTTCCCTTCCACTGCTGCGCTTGCTTTTCCTTGTGTCCTGTCTGCTTGACATCTATGGGTCTTTGCTTTAGATAACTGGTGCCCCTGTTTTGTTGATGCCCCAAACATGTGCTTACCTTACTTATTGGGCACATCATACATCACTAGCCAGCTTATGAATAAACCATGTTCACTCTTGGGCCAATAAAAGGATGCTCATGGGCCATGCCCATGTGGCACACTGACTACTTAGCAAGAAACTGTGGGAAAGAGGAGATTCCCTATGAGAGAATTATGGATTAGGTCCTCCAAACTATGTCTAGTATCCCATCAGTTGGGAATCATTACTGATGAAGAAACTGATGCTTGAAGAGGTTCATAAGTTGCCAAAAGTCACAAAGATCACACGGGTAGAGCAAGTCTGTCTGAATTTAATGGCAGAATTCTTTCCACTAGATTATGGTCTTTAAAGGAAAACTCATAAAACATACTTAACGTTTAACCCAGAAATTCCACTGCTAAGAATTTATGCTTAATAAATAATTCAGCTGAAGGAAAAATAAGTTATTCATTGGAGCATTATGTATGCAAACCAGATGACCC
This sequence comes from Trichechus manatus latirostris, assembly GCF_000243295.1. NCBI lineage: Eukaryota > Metazoa > Chordata > Mammalia > Sirenia > Trichechidae > Trichechus > Trichechus manatus. The sequence goes on from NW_004444002.1 coordinate 5,397,307, forward strand.
CATGTTACCAGGTTTCTGGAGTTAACCTTTCCCTTAATATCCAAACAAACATATTTGAGGCCCCATTTCACATTTTTTTGGGGAAATAAAATTTGCTCCCCAATATTGCTGAGACTTTTCTCTCATGGTCACCTTCATTCTATTTTTATACTTTCACTGAATTCTTGATCAGGATGACTAACCTTCCCAATTTGATATATTGCTCATCATGGATTTTTTGTGTCAATTTTTATTTAAAAATATTACATTAAAACATTATTTATTTTGATTACCGAGTATTTTTGGTGCCCTTTAAATTTACCCCACAGGTGAGTGTTTCACTTGCCTCACTATAATCCCAGCCATGATGATCTGTTAGTTTTAGCCAAAGAAGCAACAACAACCAACAGAAGACTGTAATCAGTGGCCAGTTAAGTAAGAGACACCTACTTGTTTTACTTATCTATCCATCCATCCATCCATCCATTCATCTATCCATCCATCTATCTATATCTATCATCTGCTTGCTGATCTGTTTGTCTGTCTATCTATATATCTTCCTAATCTTCAACACATCTGAAGAGCTGAGCCTAGGAGAGAAAAGGGGGGAAGTCTCCCAGAGGCAGACCACTTCAAGGTGAAGAAGAGATAGGAGCAGGAAAAGATCAGACTCTACGCTCCTCTCCACTTTAGCTTCCTCAATTCAAACAAGCCTGGTCAGCAACGAGAGAGAGAAAGATTTGAATCAGATGTAAGACTGGAGTTATAAACTGGTATAACTAGACTTATAATCATAAGTGACTGGGAGGTTATTAATTGACTCAAAGAGTCATGATGGGACAGGGAAGGAAGATGGAACACAGCTGAGCTTCAGACAAAGATTGGAGAAAAAAATAAAACCATTTCATATTTATACCCCATTGAGTTGAAATTATTGATTAAATTGATTACATTGGACCATAACCTTCTCAAGTATGGAGGCCATTTCTTCATTCAATCACTTAGCGTAGTACTAGTAATATAACAATAACTATAGCTATTGCTACTTTTACATGACCTGATCTAGAAATAAATAAAAATTTGGAGTCACCAGAAAGATTTTTCTTTTGAATTGTACAATGACAAAGTAGGTGAGGGTTATATACTAAAATAATCTGGGCATATTATTCAGGAAGACCCCAACCAGTCACAGAGCAGGATGATGTAAAAGGGAAGCAAGCAAGGAAGAGCAGAGAAATACACTCTTGACATTTCTGACTTAATCATAAAGAAACATGATATTAGAAGTATAGAAGAGACCTTGAAGAAATCTCAAAGGATCACCATATACAGTCCCCTGCCTTCAGGCAGGTGACCATCTTCAACATCCAGGACGATATATTGTAGATAACAGAAATCTACTTAGAGATTGTCTTCCATTTACAACATCTACTTAGTAAGTGTTTTTTTCCCACGTTTTGACAAGCAAGGATTAGTTTTTCTTGCATCTGTAATACCACTGATATTTTTATTTTCCTATAATTCAATTAATATTCCAATTATATTGGAAATTATATTGGCATATTAAAATGCACGGATTTTAATTAACAGAACAAAATGTACATATGGAAAGAATGCCATGGGGTACAACTAATACCCCATACTCCTCGTGTGGCTCTGTACTTTTGAAAGACTGGGCAGACTGAATCATATCTCACAAATGCCTTGTTTTAATTTTATAGCATTTGTCAAAACTACTTTAAAGACAAATGACTTATGTCTTAGGAGATGTTGTACTTGTAGAGAACATTTTCTATATTGGAAGTTTGAATGTGGTAGTCAGGAAAATTGATATACCTCAAATGAAAACTAAACATGAATTACACAAACAAAAATGTATTAAGCAATCTAAGATCCATTTGAGTTCCCTCATTTACCTAAAATCACTACAAAGAGAGAACTTAGTTTTAAAATCTAATAACTAGGTGGGTATCATTTGATTTAGTTATCATTAAGTCACTATTTCTTTATTTCACATATGTATTTATAGTTTTCTCTGAAAACAGATTTCATATTAATACTTTGATTAAAATAAATTTAAAAATTTTACTCATATCAATACACCATGGCCATATTTATAATATAATTACTTAAAAATTTGCAATTAAATGTAAAGTGGACTGAAAGTATTTCTTATTTTGAAACTCCCTCTTAAATTCCCCACCCTTATACTCTATGCTTATGCATTTTGCATGTCTTTACAACAGGACCAATAAGCAACATCATGATAAATGGACAGAAAATTGAAGTTCTCAAGGATTTCATTTTACATGGATCCACAATCAACGCCCACAGAAGCAGCAGAAATCAAATGTCGTATTGCATTGGGCAAATTTTCTGCAAAAGAACTCTTTAAAGTGTTAAATAGCAAAGATGTCATTTTGAGGACTAAGTTGCACCTGATCCAAGCCATGGCATTTTTCCATCGCTTCTTACGCATGTGAAAGTTGGACAATGAACAAGGAAGACAGAAGAAGAGTTGATGCTTTTGAGTTGTGATGCTGGCGAATAATAATGGACTGCCCGAAGAACCAACATATCTGTCTCGGGAAGTACAGCCTTGATTGCTGTTTGGAAACAACGATGATGAGGCTTCCTCTCATGTACTTTGGATATGTTATCATGAGGGACCAGTCCCTGGAGAAGGATATCATGCTTGGTAAAGTAGAGGGTCAGAGAGAAAGAGGACGACCCTCGACGAGATGGGTTGACACAGTGGCTGCAACAATTGGCTCAAACATAACCATGATTGTGAGGATGGTGCAAGACCGAGCAGTGTTTCCCTCTGTTGTACATAGGATCGTTATGAGTTGGAACCGACTCCACCACACCTAAAAACAACAATGCATTTTGAATGTCTTTTGATCAATGTCAGAATACTAAGGCAAACCAGTTTCAATTTGGGTGAACTAAGCATCTTAAAGAAGAAATTCTGAGGGAAGTAGGTTATTGGAAAAGTATAGAGAATAAAAATATCTCAATATAATTGAGGGCAATCAATTGGGTGCTACCTCTTCAGTTTTCTTTGGAATGAGCCTGTCTTTTTTTTAATCGTCCCCACTTTCTGGGTTTCTAGACCTAAAGAAACAGGTTCCTTAAACTTATTGTGTCCTTAAACTTATTATGAATGGTCCATTTTAGGGAATCACTCCTCTTTTCATTTTAGTCCATATGAATGAATGAGCTGATCTCATGCCCTGGTTCCAGGATGGGGCATGATCTAGACCTGACCATTCATTGCTCCTCTCCTGGTCATAGTAATTGGTTTAAAGAAGAGCCTATGCCTATGGTAAGCCAATGAAAGGCGATTCTAGGAAATAAGGTCCTCTTTTCTTTGGAATTGCTAATCACAAAGATAATATATGTCTAGGGCTTCTGGTAGCCATCTTTGCTACTACATGGCAGGAATGTGCCTAAAAGTAAAGCCAACAGAGAGAACAATAGAATCAGGGGACAAAGAGAAAGACTGAGTCCTGCTGATCTCACAGGATCCATACACTTTTCAGTCATGTAAGCCAATAAAGTCGTCTATGTGTGTGTACACGTGTGTGCCTGCTTAAACTAATTTGAATTGGGTTTCTGTCACTTGCAACCAAAAAAACCTTGAACAATACAATTGCTAAAATCTACTGAGGGCTTACTATATTGTAGACACCATGCTAAGTGCTTTATATGCACTTACAGTGCTTTAGAAAGGCAGATTAGCATAACAGTCAAGAGCTTGGATTCTGAATTTAGACTGCTTGGATTATAATCTCAGCTCTACTACTTTCTCTGCTGTATGACTTTCAGCAATTTACTCAAACTCTCTGTGCTTAAGTTTCCTCACCTGAAAGGACAAGAATAATAATAGTACTTACCATAAGGATTTTTGTCAGAATTAAATGGATATACATATATATATATATATATATATATTACCTATGTATACACACACATATATATTAATAAATATTTTAGAGTACATAGGAAATGGTGAAGATCTCAGCTGCTAACCAAAGAACGGCAGTTCAAATCCAACAGCCATTCCTTGGAAACTCTATGGGGCAGTTCTACTCTGCCTTATACGGTCACTATAAGTTGGGATCAACTTGATAGCAATGGAAAAAAAATACTATTTGATAGGTAATTTTCATATATCATCCGTAAATCTACAAAAACTCTGAAAGGTGTATTACTACCCAATTTTTAGATAAGAAAATTTAGGCTTTGTTGTTATTGTTGTTATGTGCCCTCGAGTCAGTTCCAACTCATAGTGACCCTATCTAAAACAGAATGAAACACTCCCGGTCCTGTGCCATCCTCACAATCATTGTTATGCTTGAGCCCACTGGTGCAGTCACTGTGTCAATCCATCTCATTGAGGGTCTTCCTCTTTTTTGCTGACCTTCTACTTTACCAAGCATGATGTCCTTCTCCAAGGAATGATCTCTACTGATAACATGTCCAAAGTATGTGAGATATAGTCTCTCCATCCTTGCTTCTAAGGAGCAATCTGGCTATCCTTCTTCCAAGATAGATTTGTTCGTTCTTTTGGCAGTCAGTGGTATATTCAATATTCTTCGCCAACACCACAATTCAAAGACATTAGTTCTTCAGTCTTCCTTATTAATCTTCGAGCTTTCGCATGCATATAAGGTGATGGAAAACATCATGGCTTGGGTCAGGCGCACTTTAGTCTTCAAGGTGACATCTTTGCTTTTCAACAATTTAAAGAGGTCTTTTTGCAGCAGATTTGCCCAATGTAGTTTGTCGTTTGATTTCTTGACTGCTGCTTCCATGGATGTTGATTGTGGATCCAAGTAAAATGAAATCCTTGACAACTTCAGTCTTTTCTCCATTTATCATGATGTTGCTTATTGATCCAGTTGTGAGGATTTTTGTTTTCTTTATGTTGAGGTGTAATCCATACTGAAGGCTGTGGTCTTTGATCTTCATCAGTAAGTGCTTCAAGCCCTCTTCACTTTCAGCAAGCAAGGCTGTGTCATCTGCATAACTCAGGTTTTTAAAAAGTCTTCCTCTAATTTTGATGCCATGTTCTTCTCCATATAGTCCAGCTTCTCAGGTTATTTGCTTAGCATACAGATTGAATAGCTATGGTGAAAGGATACAAGCCTTATGCGCACCTTTCCTGACTTAATCAAGCAGTATCCTCTTGTTCTGTCCAAACAACTGTCTCTTGATCTATGTGCAGGTTCCTCATGACTACAGTTAAGTGTTCTGAAATTCTCATTCTTCACAATGTCGTCCATAATTTGTTATGATCCACAGAGTTGAATGCCTCTGCATAGTCAATAAAACACAGGTAAACATCCTTCTGGCATTCTCTGCTTTCAGCCATGATTCATTGGACACCAGCAATGATATCCCTGGTACCACAACCTCTAGTGAATCCGGCTTCAATTTCTGGCAGTTCCCTGTTGACATACTGCTACAGCCACTTTTGAATGATCTTCAGCAAAATTTTACTTGTGTGTGATATTAATGATATTGTTTGATGATTTCCACATACAGTTGGATCACCTTTCTTGGGAATAGGCATAAATATGGATCTCTTCCAGTTGGTTGGCCAAGTAGCTGTCTTCCAAGTTTCTTGACATAGAATACTGAGCACTTCCAGTGCTTCATCAGTTTGTTGAAACATCTCAATTGTATCCCATCGATTCCTGGAGCCTTGTTTTTCACCAATGCCTTCAGTGAAGCTTGGACTTCTTCCTTCAGTACCATCAGTTCCTGACCTTATCTACCTCTTGAAATGATTGAATGTCAACCAATTCTGTTTGGTATAGTGACTCTTTTTAGTCCTTCCATCTTCTTTTGATGCTTCCTGCGTAATTTAACATTTTCCCAGTAGAATTTTTCAATATAGCAACTTGAGGCTTGAATTTTTTCTTCAGTTCTTTCAGCTTGAGAAACACTGAGCATGTTTTTCCCTTTTGGTTTTCTATCTGGAGGTCTTTGCATATTTCTTTATCATACTTTACTTTGCCTTCTCAAGCTGTCCTTTGAAATCTTCTGTTTAGCTCTTTCACTTCATCATTTCTTCTGTTTGCTTTAGCTACTCTATGTTCAAGAGCACATTTCAGAGTCTCTTCTGACATCAATTTTGGTCTTTTTTTTCCTTCCTGTCTTTTTAAAGACCTCTTGCCTTCTTCACGTATGATGTCCTTGATGTTATTCCACAACAGGTCTGGTCTTAGGTAATTATTGTTCAATGTGTCATATGTGTTCTTGAGATGGTCTCTAAATTCCAATGGGATATAATCAAGGTCGTACTTTGGCTCTCGTGGACTTACTCTAATTTTCTTCAGTTTCAACTTGAGCTTGCATATGAGCAATTGGTGGTCTGTTCCACAGTGGCCCCTGGGCTTATTCTGACTGATGATATTGAGTTTTCCATTGTATCTTTCCACAGATGTAGACGATTTGATTCCCATGTATTCCATTTGGAGAGGTCCACGTGTATAGTCATCGTTTATGTTGTTGAAAAAAGATATATGCAATGAAAAAGTGTTGGTCTTGTAAAATTCTATCATGTGATCTCTGGCATCGTTTTTATCACCAAGGACATATTTTCCAACTACTGCTACTTCTTTGTTTCCAACTTTCAAATTCCAGTCACCAATAATTATAAATGCATCCTGATTGCATGTTTGGTCAATTCCAGACTGCAGAAGTTGGTAAAAATCTTCAGTTTCTTCATCTTTGGCCTTAGTGGTTGGTGCGTAAATTCGAATAATAGTCATATTAACTGGTCTTCCTTGTAGGTGTATGGATATTATCCTATCACTGACAGCATTATACTTCAGGTTAAATCTTGAAATGTTCTTTTCGATGATGAATGCAACACCATTCCTCCTCAAGTTGTCATTCCCGGCATAGTAGACCACTTGACTGTCGGATTCAAAATGGCCAATACCAGTCCATTTCAGCTCACTAATGCCTAGGATATCAGTGTTTATGAGTTCCGTTTCATTTTTGCTGATTTCCAGTTTTCCTAGATTCACACTCGTACATTCCATGTTCCAATTATTAATGGAAGTTTGCAGTTGTTTCTTCTCATTTTGTGTCGTGCCACATCAGCAAGCTTGACTCCATCCACATCATTAAGGTCTACTCTACTCTGAGCAGGCAGCTCTTCCCCAGTCATATTTTGAGTGCCTTCCAACCTGAGGGGCTCATCTTCCTGCACTATATCAGACAAAGTTTTGCTGTTATTTATAAGGTTTTCACTGGCTAACTCCTTTCAGAAGAGGATGGCTGGGTCCTTCTTTCCAGTCTGGAAGCTCGGCTGAAATCTGTCCGCCATGAGCGACCCCCTAAATACTGGTGACATAGCTTCCAGCATCACAGCAACACGCAGTCTTCCACAGTATGACAAACTGACAGATACTTGGGGGAAATTTAGGCCTAGAGAATATAAATAACTTTCTTAAGGTCATACAGCTTGGGCCACTGCACCATCTATGCACTGTTCAAATCCAGTTGTGCAACATGACGTAGTCCTGTAAAAGCTATTAAATTGCAGAACCTGCATTCAGATTAAGTCTGTTTGCTTCCATGTTTATATCCTTTCAATTGCACATTCTTTAGGGCTCATTGTTCTCTGGTCTTTCAGCCCTCTATCTTGTGGTCTAATTATTGTTGATCCTAGGTGTGAAGAGGGTCAGGAGTATATATATGAAGCCAGCTCACAGAGAGGGGCATAATTTATAGCTGGTACACTAGAAAATAAGGTAGTAGGGGGGCGAGGTAACCAAACTACAAAACCCAAACCCATTGGTGTTAAGTCGATTCCTATTTATAGCGACCATATAGCTACCATGTTTAAATTCCATTGTGAGAAAGAAAATACTCCAGGCATCTGGAATACTACCTCTTACATTCGTGACAGCTCTTATGTTAATATAGCATATCAGATTTCATAGCTATAAGGTAAACCTTATAAGAGGTACACTAAGTTCATAAGGCAATCAGTATAATTTTCTCTAAAAGCTGATAAGATGATTTAGCTTTCAGGCAGCTGTGGTATTCTTTAAATTGCACAATAAATGTTAGTATGCAAATAATTTGGGAAGCATAATGAAAAATGTAGTGACAGCTGATCTGTAGCTGGAAATAATCAATCACGGGGTATTTACTGAGTGCTATATAAAAGATAACCATGTGTTGCAGACTTTTTACACAATCTCCATTTATTGTCCTATTTGTCCTCGTAATTATACTTTTAGTTCTCAGATCATGTGTCCTGATTTTTGGTTTAGAAAATAGTATAATAATAGTTACAATAGGATATATGAGAAGACTATAAATTCTGGTTCCTTAAGAGGCTTAAAAGAAGCCACACACATTCCAGAAGACCAGAAGAAAATTATGCTGCGTTAGTAATTTTCAGTTTTGTGTCAGTTCTAATGTTCCCACTTACGTTCTCTTCTAAGGACTAAGTGTTCCCATGTCTTTCGACTGTTAGTGATAGTTTATAGTTAGTTGTAGTACATAGTTTTCAGCTGATCCTTCACTGTCTAGTCCAGCCTTCTGTTGTTGTTAGCTGCTGTCAAGTCAGCCCTTGACCTATGGCGACTCCATGCACAACTGAACTAAAAGCTGCCAACTCCTGGGCTATCCCCATGATGACGGGGGATTGGACCATTATGATCCATAGGATTTTCATTGGCTGATTTTTGGGAGTAGATCACCAGGCCTTTCTTCCCTGTCCATTTTAGTCTGGAAGCTCCACTGAAAACTGTTCAGCATTACAGCAACACCCAAGTCCCCACTGACAGAAAAACGGTGGCTATGCATGAGGTGCATTGGCTGGGAATTAAACTCAGTATCCTACATGGAAGGTGAGAATTCTACCACTAAACAACCAGCCTTCTCCAGAATCTCTAATTTGTCAGTGTTGCTCTTAAAACATGACACCTGGAGATAAAACACATATGACAGTTCTGTAATGTCAAACAGAGGAAAACGACACTATTAAGTCTTGAGATATAGAAACTATGCTTCTATTAGTGTAACCCTAAATTTCTATTAGCATTTTTTTTTTTTTTGCAGACCCATGACATAGTGATCATATAGGATTTACCATCAGTCTACAAGGTGGTCGTACCAATTTAAATTCCAAGCAGCAGTGTAGATAGTTTTCCCACATCCTTTTCAGTACTTTTGTCAGACTTTATAACTTTTGTCAATCCAAGGGAAAAATAATAATTCAACCTGCATTTTCCTAATTCTTAATGATAATTCAGGGTTTTTTTTTCAGTTTTTTTTTTTTTTTTTAACTGTTGATTTCCAGTTACCGTTTTCCTTTTCGGTTTTTGTCTTCTTCTTACTGTTTATAGGAGTTCTTTATGTATATTGGATACTAAAATTTGTCAGTTAAATAAGTTGTAAACATTTGCTCCCTTTATCTGAATTTTCTTTTAATGTTGTTTACAGTAGTTTTTGGTACTGTGCCATAGTTTTCAAATTTGATGAAGTAAAATTGACCACCTTTTCCTTTACAACTTCTGCTTTTTGGGTCTTGTATAAGAAATCCTTCCTTATCCCATATATTAAAAGACAGTTGCCATGCAGTCTATTCAGACTCATTATGACCTCTTGAGGGTCAGAGTAGAACTGTGCTCTGTAGAGTTTCCAATGGCTGATTTTTCAGAAGTAGATCGCCGGGCCTTTCTTCCAAGGCACCTCTGCATGGACTCAAACTTCCAACCTTTTGGTTAGCAGCTGAGCACGTTAACACTTTGTACCACCTAGAGACTCCATGTCATACATTAGGGGTCAGCAAACTATGCTACAGCCAGTCTTTTATGCTTGTTGCTCTTTTTCAAAATTGTCATGCATATTTTGAACTATTATTCTGCCATATGAATCGTCTTGGAAATATATATGCTGTTGCTGGTGCTATTGAGTCGCTTCCGACTCATAGCAATCCTATGTACAACAAAACAAAACACTGGCCGGTCTTGTGCTATTTTCACAATCTTTGATATGTTTCAGCCCATTGTTGCAGCCGCTGTGTCAATCCATCTTGTTGAGGGTCTTCCTCTTTCTTGCTGACCCGCTACCTTACCAAGCATGATGTCCTTCTCCGGGGACTTGACCCTCCTTATAACACATCCAAAGTACATGAGACGAAGTCTCCCATCCTCGCTTCCAAGGAGTACTCTGGCTGTACTTCCAAGACAAAATTGTTCGTTACTTTGGCAGTCTTTGGTATATTAAATATTCTTCGCCAACACCATAATTCAAATGAGTCAATTCTTCTTCAGCTTTCCTTATTCATTGCCCAGCTTTCACATGCGTATGAAATAATTGAAAATACCATGGCTTGGGTCAGGAGCACCTTAGCCCTCAAAGTGACATCATTGCTTTTCAACACTTTAGAGAGGTCTACTGCAGCAGATTTGCCCATTACAATACATAGTTCAATTTACTGACTGCTGCTTCCATGAGCATTGATTGTGTATCCAAGTAAAATGAAATCTTTGACAACTTCAATATTTTCTCCGTTTATCATGATTTTGCTTACTGATGCAGTTGTGACGATTTTTGTTTTCTTTATACTAAGGTGTAATCCGTACTGAAGGCTGTAGTCTGACCTTCATCAGTAAGTGCTTCAAGTCTTGTTTGCTTTCAGCAAGCATGGTTGTGTCTTCTCTATATCACGGGTTGGTAATCAGTCTTCTTCTTATCCTAATGCTATGTTCTTCTTCATATAGTCCGGCTTCTCAGATTACTTGCTCAGCATACAGATTGAACAAGTATGGTGAAAGAATACACCCCGATGCACGTCTTTTCTAATTTCAAACCTTGCATTATCCCCTTGTTCTGTTTGAACGCCTGCCTCTTGGTCTATGTACAGGTTCCTCATGAGCACAACTAAGTGTTCTGGAATTCCCATTCTTCACAATGTTATTCATAATTTGTTATGATCCATACAGGCGAATGCCTTTGTATAGTCAATAAAATACAGATAAATATATTTCTGGTATTCTCTGCTTTCAGCCAAGATCCATCTGAAATCAGTGCTGATATCCCTCATTCCACGTCCTTTTCTGAATCCAGCTTGAATTTCTGGCAATGCAACTGCTTTTGAATTATCTTCAGCAAAATTTTGCTTGCATGTAATGTTAATGATATTGTTAGATAATTTCCGCAATCTGTTGGATCACCTTTCTTTGAAATAGGTATAAATATGGATCTCTTCCAGTTGATTGGCCAGGTCTTCCAAATTTCTTGGCAAAGATGAGTGAGTACCTCCAGCACTGCATCCATTTGTTGAAACAACTCAATTGGTATTCCCTCAATTCCTGAAGACTTGTTTTTCACCAATGCCTTCAGTGCAGCTTGGACTTCTTCCTTCAGTACCATTGGTTCTTGATCATATGCTGCTTCCTGAAATGGTTGCACGTCAACCAATTTTTTTTGGTACAGTGACTGTGTATTCCATCCATCTTCTTTTGATGCTTCTTGAGTCATTCAATATTTTGCCCATAGAATCCTTCAAAATTGCAACTCAGGTTTGAATTTTTTTCTTCAGTTCTTTCAGCTTGAAAAATGCCAACAGCCTTCTTTTCTTTTGGTTTTCTAACTCCAGTTCTTTGCATATTTCTTTATAATACTTTACTTTGTCTTCTCAAGCTGTCCTTTGAAATCTACTGTTCAAAACACCAAACCAGTTACCATCATGTCAATTCCAACTCATGCGACCCCATAACCAAAAACCAAACCCACTGTGGTCAAGTCGATTCCAACTCATAGCTACCCAATAAGACAGAGTAGAACTGCCCTACAGAGTTTCCTTTTGGTTAGCAGCTGTAGGTGCCGAGTATAACTGCACTCCATAGAGTTTTCCAGGCTGTGACTTTTTGGAAGCAGACTGCCAGGCCTTTCTTCTGAGGCACCTGTGGGTGGGTGGGTTCAATGTGCCAGACTTTGCGGTTAGTAGTTGAACACTTAACTGGTTTTGCCACCTAGGGATTCCTATAGATACAACTTAGGTGAATTTATTTATTTATTTATCTGTAAAATTGAAAGAATAATACTTTAAGGTATGATTTGTGAGGATTAAGTTATATAATGGATGAAAGTACCTAGTCCTGCGTAGGAACCCTAGGAAAGATTTCATAACAGATAGCTGCTATGTTTGTGATTTCTTCCAAGATGATTTTTATGGATGATAAAGACATATCATGTGAATGGTGTATGTGGATAACCTTACGAAAAAAAAAAAACCTGTGGCCAAAGTGAAAAAAAAAAGTTTATGTAATGATCCAAATTACTAAGAAGAGAGGAAGGGAGGGTGGAAGGGAGGAAGAGAAGGCGGGAGGGAGATTTTACTTCATACTGGTCATTAAAACTGGTCTTATTTGTGAACTTAATGAAAGCATTATCTGGGCCAGCTGGAATGATTTAATAGATGCTCCACATACAAACTTCTGTAGCAGAACTTGTTTTTTAGTCAAATATAGATAAGTTACTGTCACACATATGCAAAAACTGTGGTCAAATATATAAATAAGAGGATATTTTTATTACAGAGATTTCTGTCATTACATTCTACAGCATATCTCCTCATAGTAAATGGGTAAATTTACGTTGGTGAAAATTAACATGTAACTAGCACAGTCCATGAATCAGATACGGTGATAATAAGTTCCCTTTCTGAACCTCCTTTCTTAATCTGAAGAAAAGTTAAAATATTTCCTCTAAAACTTCAGACTTCCTGTCACTATGCTGGTTCTTTCATATATTTACAAGCCTCTGTAAGTCTAACAGGCATCTCAAACATAGCATATCCGAAAGTCTATTTTTCATTCAGTAGCCAGTGTTCCTGTGAAAATGTAATTCAGATCACGTCACTCCCCAAAGTCCTTACATCAGCCTACATGGTTCTACACAGTCTTGCCCCCAGGTTATCTCTCTGATCTTATCCCCTACCACTCTTCCTTTTGTTCTTTGACCTGATGTCACACAGGCCCCCTTGATGTACCTTCAGAACATCAGGCAGGACCTTATGTGAGGGTTTTGAAATGGCAGGTCTGTCTGTTCAGAAAATTTCTTCGCCAGATATTTGCATGGCTCACTCCCTCTCTTCATTCAGATCTCTGCCTGAAAGATTTCAACTTCTCAGAGAGGCTTTCCTTGACCACTGTCTATTCTCTTACCCTGCTTTATTCTTCTTCATGGCATTTGTCACTGCTACTGTTGTTGTTGTTGTGTGCTGTCGAGTTGATTCCAACTCACAGTGACCCTATAGGACAGAGTAAAACGGCCCCATGTGGCTTCCTACGCTGTAATCTTTATGGGAGCAGATCACCAGGTTTTTGCTCCCTCGGAGCAGCTGGTTTGAACTGTTGACCTTGTGGTTAGCAGCTGAGCACTTAACCATTGTGCCACTAGGGCTCCTTTATTTATCACTACCTCGAATTATATCATATCTGTATTTGTCCTCATTATCTGTTTCATCCAGTTAAACATAAGCTCCATGAAAGCCAGAACTTTATTATATTCACTACTATATCTTACCCTTCTGGAAGTATTGGGTGCATAATAATGGCTCAATAAATGATCATCATATCTAACCCCCCCCCCCCCCCCCCCCCATCACCCTCCTAGTACCTGTTTTTTTTTCTCGTGGTACTAAACACTATTTAGAATTATTTTTTTTGCCTTTTACTTTTTATTACTTTTTTTAAAATTTATTTTTATGGTACTTTAGATGAAGGCTTACACAACAAATAGTTTCTCATTAAACAGTCAGTACACATATTGTTTTATAACACTAGTTAACCACCCCACTACATGTCAACTGTCTCCCTTCTCGACCTTGGAGGACCTTTTTTTTTTTTTTTGGTGAAAATATACATAGCCAAAGTTACACCATTTCAAAAGTTTCTACATGTACAATTCAGTAACATCGACTACATTCTTCCAGTTGTGCTGCTATTCTTACTATCCTTCTCCAAATTATTCCATCACCATTATCTTCAACTCACTTTTCCCCTAGGCTTCCCAACAAACCTTTTCAGTTGCTGTTGTCAATTTGATCTCACATAGATAATTCATTATTATTTTTTTTTGTACCTTAGATGAAGGTTTGCAGAACAAATAGTTTCTCATCAAACAGTTAGTACACACATTGCCCTATGACTATGGTTAATAACCTCACAACACATCAACACTGTCCTTACTCAACCTTGGGTTCCCTATCACCAGCATTCTTGTCCCCTCCTGCCTTCTAGTCCTTTTCCCTGGACTGCTGTGCCCCATCAGGCCCTTTTTGTTTTATAGGGTTGTCCAATTCCCGGCTGAATGGTGAACCTAGGGAGTGCCTTCACCACTGAGCTAAAAGGGTGTCTGGGGGCAATACTCTTGGGGTTTCTCCAGTCTCTGTCAGGTCACTAAATCTAGTCTTTTTTAGTGAGTTAGAATTTTGTTCTACATCCTTCTCCAGCTCTGTCCAGGACCCTCTGTTGTGATCCCTGTCAAAGCAGTCAGTAGTGGTAGCCGGGCACCCTCTACCTGTAATGGACTCAGTCTGGTGGAGGCCGTGGTAGCTGCGGTCCATTAGTCCTTTGGACTAATATTTTCCTGTCCACTTCATTCTCTCTTGCTCCCAAATGGGTGAGACCAGTGGAGTATCTTAGATGGCTGCTCACAGGCTTTTAAGACCCCAGA
>NW_004444002.1:5412109-5414466 GCF_000243295.1 Trichechus manatus latirostris
CACTTAGCATAAAGTCCTCCAGTTTCATCCATGTTACAAAATGCTTCACAGATTCATCATTGTTCTTTATCGTTGTATAATACTCCATTGTGCGTATGTACCATAGTTTGTTTATCCATTCATCTGTTGACAGGCATCTAGGTTGTTTCCATCTTTTTGCTATTGTGAACAGTGCTGCAATGAATATGGGTGTGCATATGTCTATTTGTGTGGTGGTGTTTCTATTTCTACTTTTCTAAGGAAGTGCTATATCATTTTCCAAAATGATTGTACCATTTTGCATTCCCACCATCAGTGCATAAGAGTTCTGATCTCCCTGCAGCCTCTCCAACTTTTGTTATTTCCAGTGTTATTGATTCCTGCCAGTAATGCCAGGGTGGTGTTAATTTGCATTTCCTCAGGTTGGCTGATTGTGCCCTTTAGTTCTTCTGTATCTTTGCTGAGTTTCTTTCTAGATGTTCTGTCCTTTACCAAGAGTGGTGTGGTGAAGTCTCCTACTATTACTGTGAAGCTGTCAATTTCTCTTTTCAGTGCTGTTAGAGTTTGTTTTATGTATTTTGGAGCCCTGTCATTGGGTGCATAGATGTTTATTATGGTTATGTCTTCATGCTGGCCCACCCCATTAATCATTATTTTTGTACTTTATGGTGGATTTTATTTTAAAGTCTATTTTATCTGAGATTAGTATTGCCACTCCTGCTTTTTTTTTGGTAGCTGTTTCCTTGATATATTTTCTTCCATCCTTTGATTTTTAATAAACTTACATCTTTGTTTCTAAGGTGCATCTCTTTTAGACAGCATATTTATGGATTCCATTTTTTTATCCATTCTGTCACTCTCCATCTCTTTATGGATACATTTAGGTTATTTACATTCAGTGTAATTGTTGATAAGTGTGAGTTTATTGCTGTCATTTTGTAATACTTTTTTTTTGTGGTGCTGACGTTTTCTTTGTTCCTCTTACTCTCCTGTGCTGAATTCCTTTTGTTTATGGATTTTTTTTTCATTTCTTTTGTTTTTGTTGGTTTTGTTTTTACTGAGACTTTATGTTTTTCTTCTTTATTTTGATAAGTATGTTTGTTAACTTTCTTTGTGGTTACCTTGAAATTTACTCTTATATTCATAGGTTTGAACCAGTCTATTATTACTTGGTATCAACTTGCCTGCCTCTCCATAAGAAGGTTCTATACCTACACCATTTATTCCTGCTTTTATTGTTGTGATGATGTTGTCATTTACAGATTAACCTCTCTGATTCCCTGTTGTAATTCTTTTGGTTTTGCATAGTCCTTAAGATTTCATTTCCTAGGTTGGTATCTGGCTAGTACAATCCTGCGTCCTTTATTCAGCATATGGTCTGATATTGTTTGTTGTCAGATTGAAGGACTCCCTTTAATAAGTCTTGCAAGTTTGGTTTGGTTTTTACATAGTCCCTTAATTTCTGTTTATCTGGAAATACCCTAATTTCACCATCATATTTGAATGAGAGTTTTGCAGGATATATTATTCTTGGCTGGCATTTTTTTTCTGTCAAGGTTTTATGCATGTCAACCCATTGCCTTCTTGCCTGCATGGTTTCTGCCGAATAATCCGAGCTTAGTCTTATTGTTTCTCCTCTGTATGTGACTTTTTGTTTTTCTCTAGCTGCTTTCAGGATTCTTGGTCTTTGGTTTTAGTAAGTGTGATTATGATATGCCTTGGTGATTTTCTTTTGAGGTCTATCCTATATGGGGTTCGTTTAGGTTCTTGGATGGTCAGTTTTTCATCTTTCATGATATTGGGGAAGTTTTCTGTCAGCAATTCTTCAATGATCATCTCTGTGTTTTCTGTTTTCTCCCCTGTTCTGGAACTCTGATCACTTGCAGATTTTTGCTTTTGATTGTATACCACATAATTCTCAGGGTTTCTCATGTTTCTTTGTTCTTTTTTCTGATTTTTCTTCAAACAGAGTTGTATCCAAGTGTTTGTCTTCAATTTCACTGATCCTGTCTTCCATCATTTCAAACCTGCTCCTCAGCCCTTCTATGACACTGTCCATTTCTGAAATCTTGTTGTTTATCTTTTGGATTTCTAATTGTTGTTTTTGTACGTTTTCTAGCTGTGAATTTATTTTAGCATTTTGTTCCTGTATTATTTTCTTGAATGCTTCCATTTTTTTGTCTGTATTTTCCATGAATTTATCTGCCTTTTCTATGAATTTGTCTATTTTTTCCTCATTTTTGCCTTCTTTTTGATTTAAATCTTGGATAATTCTGAATATTAGAGATTTGAATTCCCTATCAGGTAGTTCTAATGCTTTTTCTTCTATTGGAAAGTCATCTGTGTTTTTATTTTGGATGCCTACTGGAACCATCCTG
>NW_004444002.1:5414566-5438761 GCF_000243295.1 Trichechus manatus latirostris
GGGCATTCAGAAGTTTTTTTCCTCTTTTATTGATTGTAGATTTGTTTTTTTCATCCTGCTTTTTTGTTTTATTTGGTTATGTGTGAGCAGTCGGGTTGTGTGTTCTTTGTTGTTTGCTCGTCTGTGGGCATGATACTTTTCACCTCCTTCCTCAGTGGTCAGGGTCAGTCAATCAGGTATGTTACAGCAGGGCAGGTCTAGCTGAAGGGGAGTTTCTGGGATGGGTTGTTTGTGGTACATACTAGGGCTGACAGGGTGGACCACGGATCAGTGTGGGGCGGGTTCCAGTAGGCCGTGCTTGTGCTGCTTGGGAGTGTGATGTTCAGTGCACAAGGCAGGTAGGGAGGAAGGAGGGGGGAGATTGTGATATGTGGAGCTAGGATGGTTATGGGAAAAAGGAGAGAGAGGAGAGAGGAATAGGAGCCAAAAACATACACACTAACAAAAAAGTGTGCTAGGGGAGCTTGCTATTAGAGTGGAGAGATGAGAGACTGAGAAATGGCAAAAAACAAAAATGAAAAAAAAGAAATAGGGTAAAAGAAAAAAGTGAATGAATCAAGAAAATGGAAATGAAGAAACACAAAAAGGGAATAAGAGAGAGAAGAAAACAAAACAGAGAAACAAAAAAAGACAAAAAACAAATTTAAAAGAAAAATATGCCCCCAGCTATGTCACTGTGCGTCTATGCAGAGTAAGGGGGTAGCTCCCAAGCCATGAGGCACTTCCCAGCTAAAGGCACTCCCAAGTGGCAAAAAGAAAAAGAAAACAAACAAACAAATCAAAACAGAACAAATCAACAAACAAACAAAAACCCCTGGGGTCCCACCAGCATGGCGGCACGGGTCGGGAAGCTTTTTCACAGTAGAGGGGTGTTTCATAGCCTTTCAGGAAGAAGCAAAGATGGCACACGGCCAGTTATTTGAGAGAAAGGAGGGAGAGGTGGTGAGAGGTAAGGAAGAAATTTAATGAAGCAGAAAAAGCAACACTAGCAGCCAACAAATGGCACTCAGGGAGCCGGCCCGTGCGGGTGGGTGGAATCCAAGCGATACCAGAGTGAAGCCAGTGCTTCCTGGCCAAGATACAGTGGCCGCAGGAAGCAGAGGAGGCTGAGTGGGGGAGAAGAAGGGTGGTGCATGGGGAAGCGTATATCGCTGATTACCGGTTGTTCTGTCTCCTGCTGGAAGCTCTGTGAAGCTCCTTTCTCCTATCCTCTGTTCGCTGACCTCCAATAGGAGTCCAAGATGGCAGATCTGTGTTGCGGTAGCTGATGGGGACCTCTGAATGTATCTCTCCTTGCTCTCTGTTCTCGGTCAGTTTCTTATTCCATTCGATGCTTGGCTGAGTTCTTTATCTCTTCATTTGATGCTTAGGGTTTCAGGATTGACTTGTGACTCTGTTTGACTTAGTTTTTCAGATCTTTGCTGTGGAGGGACGTCATGCTGCTTCTGACTATAGCACCATGGGGCCTGGAGGTCCTAGAGTTATTTTTTTTACTCATTTGTTTTCCAGTCCTCACTACAAGGTAAGCTCTCCAGAGATAGGAACCTTGACTGTATTGTTTATTGCTAATATCTCTAGCATCTAAAAGAGTGACTGGCACAAAGAAGGTACTTACAGATAATTATTGAATGATGAGGATCATGATGATGGTGATTAGGGTAACAAGAGTCATCATTTGTTGAGTTGTTATCATATATTATTAGCTGTATTGATTCCTTTACCTGTATTATTCCTCAAAAATCCTATGAGATAGAAACAACAGATAGACAGGTGATGAAACTAAGTCACAGAAAGATTCAATGATTTACCAAAACATCACACAGCTAGGAAGGAGTGGATGCAAGAGAAGAACGTAGGCAGTTCAGTTCTAGTGGCAGCACTCTTAAATATAATTTGGAATGAAGGAATGAATGAATGATTTATTTAATTGGATTTTCTAGTCTAAATTGTCTCAGATTCATGATCATGTCTCCATGCTGTATTCCAACATAAGTGGTGAAACATAGTTTTCATTGGGTAAAACAAATCAATTCTGAGGAGCACAGTACTTTGGAGAAACCTGGAAGTATTGACGTTTGTAAAATCTCTGGTCCACTGAAATCACCAAGATTCCCCAATCAACCTTATCCTGGGAAATTAAGAAAATCAGGGATTTGGCTATTTCAATTTAGCAATCTGCACATGAAAAGCTTTCTTTTTTTTCCTTTAATTTAGACTTTAGAGATTTTGGTTAGACCATTCTATTTTTTCTCCATCTTTTTTTAGCTGGACAAGTGTAGGTTTGACCTCCCTCTTTCTTGTTTCAACTTATTCAAATGGAATAACAAGACATTCTCTTATTCTGACATTTGTAACCATGTTTCTTAAAATCTCACCCATGGGGTACAAGTGGTCTTATGCCAAGAGGACAGGGGCAATATTCTACAAAACTGCTTTCCTGGCTCTTTACATGGATGGCCAGCTTCCCATCTAGAGAAGTATGAATTCTCACCACACTTCACCTCATCTTGACTCAACTAATTACCCATTTCTCTGCAGGTCTTGCAATTGCATCTCCATACCTGGTATCAATTCCTCCATTAATTAAGACCCTTTAGTTACAAGTAACAGAATCCAAACCAAACCAGATTAGGCAAAATAAGGGAGAATAAAGCGTAAGGATAAGGGATAGTCTCAAAGAGCTGAAGGTCAGGGATTTACTCAGGCCTCAGAAGTGGACCAAAATCGAACACTGGAAAGGCCTCAGGAAGTATTATTGGTCCAAATCTCATCTCTGCTTGTATCTACTCATGTTTTGTTCTTTCTTTCTTCAGCTGGGTTTTCTGTGCTTATCCTTCCATTCCATCAATTATGGCAACCCTTCAACTCCTAATACACATTTTACATTTCTAGCTAGAAACCAGTTGACTAATGTTAAGTCCTAATTTCAAATTCCCAGGAAAAGAATATTATCTAAGTCACTGTGATCAAGCTTCCACATCTGTTTCAATTAGCCATGGTCAGGGGTATGCAATCACAAAGTGGAAAAAAAATTACTTCTGGGAGCCCACCCCTGTGTATTAGTAATGGAGGTAGAAGCAAGCTCTTCCCAGAGAACGGTAGATGGACTGAGCAGACCCATCAAAACCCCCTATTCTTGATCATCTTTGATTTAGGTAAGATGCCTTATTTAAAACAAATCAAATAGACAAAGTTCAAAATCAACACAGATGAATTATCTTATAATTAATCACACAATTTTTCTTATACATTATGAACTATTACAATACATTTAAGATATTATGTATTTGTATAAAACTTATCAGGAATTCACCTATTACACAAAACAAAGGGCATCTTTATAAAGGGTTTTAAAGGGTGGCATTATTGACCATTTTCTTAAAAAATGAGGAAATACTATTTTATACTACATTTCGACTAACTTCTCAGTCATAGTTTTACTTTAGTTGAATGCCACAATATTTCAAAATGAGCACTTTATTATTGTTTCATTTTTTCCAGTAGAAGCAATATCTAGATTGGAGTATAATTTGGGCAGTTATTGCAGGGATCAGAAGATACTATCTAGCAGGTTGTTCTTGTTGATTTTATTATGCCTATGTTATGCATCAAAGAGCCCTGGTGGCACCATGGTTAAGCATTCAGCTGCTAACCAAAAGGTTAGTGGTTCGAACCCACCAGCAGTTCCAAGGGTGAAAGATTTGGCAGTCTGCTTCTGTAAAGATTTACAGCCTTGGAAACCCTATGGGGCAGTTCTACTCTGTCCTATAGGGTCACTATGAGTCGGAATCACCTTGATAGCAGTGGGTTTGGTTTGGGTTTGGTATGTTATGCATCTCAGTTTTTCCTCAGTTTGAATAATTTTATGTAGATCAGCTTTCTTTATTCCTCCTGAAATGCTCATTTTCCAGTCAAAGTCTATATTTTGGAAAAACTACAGTTTTTGGAAACTTTTAGAAGAAAGCTCAGATAATATACATGATTTCAGGGACTACCTAAATACGGCTAATTCTTAGCTATACATCTTCAATGGTAACTTCTTTCCCTGTTTTTGTCTAAATTATCAATCATCCACAGGACATTTTCTCTTTGCAGTCTAACTGATACCTCAAATTTAATATACGCCTCAATCTCCTGGCAACAGTCACCCTTTCCTAATTTTCTCATTACCGCAATTGGCTTCACCACTTTCTCAGCTTCCCAAATTCTATCCTTCATCTTTCACACTACCAAGTTCTGTCCATTCTTCCCCCTGAAGCATATTTTGGCTTCTGTCTCTCCTTTCTACATTTGTGCCACCATTCTGGTCTTTGCCATCCAATTTTTAGATGACAATCATAAGGTCATCTCCAGCATCCCTCCACTGCAATGTATGCTATTATAATTGTGAAACACATCTTTGCCAAATGCTGTTTTCATCAGGTCACTCCCCTGTTGCCATTAATTGGAACCTAAGGTTTAATAATAATAATAAATAACAGCAGCTGAGACTTAAATAGCACTTTACAATGCTCCAGGCCCTGTTATAAGTTCTTTCCATGTATTGACTCCTTTAATTTTCAAAAGCCATTAGGTAGGTTACTATTATTATTCTCTTTTTACTATTATTATTCTCATTTTACTGCCCTGTAGGGTTTCCAAGGAGTGGCTGGTGGATTCGAACTGCCGATCTTTTGGTTGGCAGCTGAGCTCTTAACCACTGCGCCACTAGGGCCCCTCTTTACATGTACTGACTCCTCTAATTTTCAAAAGCCCTTCACTAGGTGACTATTATTATTCTCATTTTACAGATGGGGAAACTGAGGAACAGAGAGGTTAAGTAACTTGCTAAGATTTGACGGCTAATAAGTAAAATTTCCTGAATTTGTTTGTTAATCCTCTTTAAATTGTTCAGCTTATTACTCTTAACCACTTTCCACATGTGTTCCCCATACCATCTCGCTGATCTATTTCTTCAGGAGTGAGTGCAGACCCCACTGAAAGGCTAATCAAATGGAAGCACCCATCAGTAAAGCCAGAACAAGTAAATGGAAAGCATGAGCCACGCACAGTGTTTAAAATACATGCACACCTGCACTTACTCTAAGGGCAGCAGTGTTTTTTCAGAGTTTCTAAATCCGCTGGATATGCCGATATGTTTTCAATTTTGGCCTTGGCAAATCTGTCCCTCATTTAAAGGGAAAAGACTATATGGTCACAGATCTACAAACGGGGAGCTTTACTTGGCGGACCTTGATGTGGTCTTAACCTCTCCAGGTTTAGCAGCTGGACTCAGACACTGTAATGATTGGTGTCACTCTCCAATTTGTGGCTAATCCAAACTGCCTCCTGTTCTTGGGGGAAACCAGTCATCTGTGAAGTAAGTGATTGGTCATATCAATTTTATATTGCAAAGTTCTCATTTGCAATGGCCTATCCCTACCAGCTCACCTAGAGAAAGCTGTCAAAAGTCAAACTTTTACTCCAAACCCTCCAGAGAAAGCTGTCAAAAGTCAAACTTGTACTCCAAACCCCCCAGAGGCAGCTCTGCCAGCACAGATGAGTCCCTTCTTAGTTCTCTGTATCTCCTTTGTGCCTTCTGTCATTTCTAAGTAATGTTGTATTTCTTACCAAGTAGCAAGAGATGAGATTGGAGATTAAATTCTCTGAACTCCTGAAGAGAAGCAAAATAATATAGTAGGAAGAATAAATTAAAAACAGACAGGAACCAGGCAGACGTAGGTTTGATTTTATGCTCTCCCATTTACTATCTCTACCACCAAGAACAATCTATATAACTTTCCTGGACCTTATAGTCATCTGTAAAATGGGGGTAGATGTTAACTTATTGGATTGCTATGAGGATTAATGGCATAACACATATAAAGCACATTGCTCCGTGCCTGGCATCCAATCAATGAGGGATATCAACTGCAAAAAGTATATTTAAAATCTACATGGAGGGGAGGTGATGTCACCGAAAATGAATAAGTAGAGAGCCCCTAGGATCCTTTCCTCCCATTAAACAACCATTACGCCGGCAAAACCTGGCAGAATCAACTTTTTTGGACTCTGGAATCTAATCAAAAACATGCAAAACAAGTGGAGTCTTAATGAAGAAAAACCAAAACACCAAACCTATTGCCTTCGAGTCAATTCCGACTCATAGTGACCCCATGTGTTACAGAGTACAACTGCTCTGTAGGGTTTTCTCGGCTGTAATGTTTATGGAAGTAGATAGTCAGGACTTTCTTCTGTGGAAACACTGAATGGATTCGAACCACCAGTCTTCAGGTTAGTAGTCAAGTGCAAACTGTTGCGTCATCCAAGAACAAAGAGGTTGCTAAATTTTGGTAAGACAACATTGTGGCAGTTTTGCTTACCTCATACCATCCCCATTCCCTAGCTTGGAGGTGGCTGCAGAGACAGTGGCCTGTGTTCCTAGTGCAGCTTACTGGTACCAGAGGGGCAATATGGGCCCTGTTCTCAAAGAATTGTGGTTGTACATTTTGACCTGTCTGATGGTTCCCTAAGGGACTGTCTCAGAAGTTTGCTTTTTTTTTACTGCCCTCAGAACACTTTTAAAATGGAGTGCCCTACTGGGTGGTGGTTCTCGAAAGCTGTTAAAGACATACACTGCTCGCAGTCACCTGGTACCAGTGATGGTGGACAGGTCAAACAGCAAACAGACCAATAGCCCTGAGAAGGAAGAAGCTGAGGAGGGAAATACCTGAGGGACTAAGGACTTTGAAGGGATCTCGCGTATACGGGGGAAACCAGAGAGCCACACACATGCCCAGTACTGGCTGCATGCTCAGGAAAGACATGAGAGGAGTGGCTGGTGGGTTCGAGCCACCAATCTTTCGGTTAGCAGGCCAGCGCTTAACCACTTCACCACCAGGTCTCCTATGCGATGTAGGATAGGCTCTTTCATTCCTGTTATTTGTTATTTCTGTCTTCTCTATTTTGGTCTTGGACACTCTGGCTAGAAGTTCATCTCTCCCTCCCTCAAAAAACTACCAGCTTTTTTCTTCAGTGATCTTTCTTTATTGTTTTTCTCTTTTCTAAGTCATTGACTTCTTCTCTTTATTATTTCCTTCTCTCTTGCTTTGGGTATAGTTTGCTATTATTTTTCTAACTTTATGTTGTGGAAGCCTTGAATACTTATTTAAAACATTTCCTCTTTTCTAATATAAGCATTTAATGCTATAAAATTTCCTCCAAACACTGTTTTAATTACATCCAACAAATTTTAATATATTGTTGTTTCATTTTAATTTAATATTAAATTTCCTTTGGTACTTCCTTTTTGACCTGTAGGTTATTGACAAGTGTGTTATTTACTTTCAAAACTTGGAAATTTCCAAGATATATTTCTGTTACCGATTTCTAGTTCAAATATCTTATGGTCTGAGAAAAAATACTTTGTATGATTTATAGTCTTTTAAATCTGTTAATATTTGTTTTATTGTTCAAAATAAGGTTCGTGTTGGTGAATGTTCCATGTGCACTAGAAAATAATGTGGATTTTGCTGGGTTTTAGTTGAATGTTCTATAAATATCAATTAGGTCAAGTTGGTTGATAGCGTCATTTTAGGTCTTTTATACACTTACTGATTTTCTTCATACTACTATCAATTACTGAGAAAAGAGTGTTGAAGTTTCCAATTATAACTTATGGATTTGTCTGTTTTTCATTTCAGTTCTATCGATTTTGTTTCATATGTTTTAAAACTCTGTTGTTAGGTGCATACGCATTGAAAATTGTTACATCTTCTTGGATAATTGATCCCTTTATCCTTATATGAAGCCTCGCTTTATCTTAGGTAATATTCCCTCTTCTGAAGCCTCAATGAGATGGATTGACACAGTGGCTGCAACAATGGGCTCGAGCATAACAACAATTCTGAGGATGGCGCTGGACTGGGCAGTGTTTCGTTGTGTTGTACGTAGGGTCGATATGAGTCAGAACCAACTCAACAGCACCTGACAACAACAACAACAGCAACAACTTTACTGGAAATATAGCTACCTTGGCCTATGAGTTGGAATCGACTCTATGGCAATGTTTTTTTTTTTTTTTTTTTTTGGTTTGGCCTTCTTTTGGTTATTGTTTTTATGCTATATTTTTGCCTATCCTTTTAATCTTAACCTATCTATGTTTTTATAGGTAAAAGTGTTTCTTTGAGACAGTATTTATTTGGAACTTGCTTTTGTAATCCAATCTGACAACCATCGTCTTTTAACTGGTGTGTTTAGACCACTCACATTTTATGCAGTTTTTAACTTACCAAGGTTGAACTAAAATCTATTATCATGCTATTTTCTATTTGTTCCATGGGTTTACTGTTGTTTTCCCACCTTTTCTTCCTGCACTCAATTTAAGTTAGCATTTTTTGTGATTCTTTTTTATCTCCTTTATTGATTTATTAGTTCTACGTATGTAAAAACAGTTTAGTGACCCTATGGGTTACAGTATGCATCTTTAATTAATCTACATCTACTTTTAAGTTATACACTTATATTAGTATAAGGGCATTACAACATTGTATTCCGAATTCCTCTCTATTATCCTTTGTGCTGTTTTTGTCATATATTTCACTTTTACTTATGAAGAAATACAGAATACATTGCTATTACTTTTGCCTTTGACAATCAGTTATGTTTTAGAGTAATTAAAAATAAGGAAACATTAATTTTATATTTCTTGTTGTTGTGTGCTGTGGAGTTGATTCTGACTCATAGTAACCCTACAGGACAGAGTAGAACTGCCCCATGGGGTTTCCTAGGCTGAAATCTTCATGGGAGCAGAACTCTCGGTCTTTTCTCCAGCTGAGCCATGTTTGAGTTTGAACTGCCGACCTTTCGGTTAGCAGCTGAGCCCTTAACCACTGTGCAACCAGGGCTCTTTAATTTTATGTTAGCTTCATTTATTCCTTTTTCAGTGTTCGTGTGTGTGTCTGTGTGTGTGTGTGTGTGTGTGTGTGCGTGTAGATCAAAGTTTCTAGCTGATACAATGTTCCTTCTGATTGAAGAACTCTTTTAACCTTCCTTGCAGTGCAGGTCTGATGGCAATAAATTCTCTCATTTGTGTCTTAGATATTTCTTTCACTTATAAAATAATAACTTTAACATCTTTTAAAATATGCAATTGAGTGGTTTTTAGTAGATTCACAAAGTTGTGCAGCCATCACCACTATCTAATTCCAGAATATTTTTATCACCCACCCCCCCAAAAAAATACTGGACCCATTGACAGTCATTCCCCACTCCCCTCTCCCCTCAGCCTCCAGTAGATACTAATCTAATTTCTATTCCAATGGATTTTCTTTTCTCAATATTTCATATAAGTGGGTTCTTGCCATATGCGGTCATTTGTGTCTGACTTCTTTTACTTAGAATAATGCTTTTAAGGTTTATCTATATTATAATGCTGTAGAATGATGATTATGAGAATAATAGTTAACCTATTAAACAAACAAACAAACCGATTGCCATCGAGTTGATTCTGACTCATAGCGACCCTATGGGACAGAGTGGAACTGCCCCATAGTGTTTCCAAGTAGGAGTTGGTGGATTTGAACTGCTGACCTTTTGGTTAGCAGCTGAACTCTTAACCACTGTGCCACCAGGGCTCCAGTTAACCTATGATTGATACTTATTTTGAGAACAAATCTATTGTACAGTCTCAGTAATGTCCTTTGTGGGTTTGTTTCTTGGGAGCCAGAGTGCTTAGAGTCCATTTTCATCCCAGTTGACTTTTATTTCATGCCAGTAATAACCTCCTTCATGCTAAATCTACATAATGTGTTGGTCACGCAGTAATGTTGCCTCATGGAAGGAAAGAAAAGGAGTAAGATGAAAGAAATACTATGCTTACTGAAGACCTACTATTTCTCAGGACTTGAAGATAAATGCTTATGTTTAATGCCATAACAACTCTGTGAAATAGGTACTAGATGTATCTCCACTTTTCTAAAACCATGGCCAAATTTTTACAATGAGTAAATGGAGGCTTCTAACCCAGGTTTTTTGGAATACATGCTCTATTCACTTAATACACTTGATCTAATTAGGATTAATTAATTAAAAAACAGTGATATTGCTAATAAATTAAATAAAATTGATAAAGTTACTACACTTCTCAATAGGTTTATGCTACCAAATTAAGCACTACACATAAGAAAATAAACAAAGTTGTTTATGTAGACTTATTTTAAGCAGTTATGACAATGTTGAAATTTACCTGAGCCCTATGCTCCTTAAAAACAATGATGCTTAGAGAAATACTCATTAGCGTGGTCTTCCAGGAAAGGGTTTACTGCCAAAAAGACCTTCCTCTTACAACTTAGATAAAACTGAAGGCTATCCCCCTTGTTTACCTAAGATAAGGCAAGACACAGACTGTTCAAATTCCTATTCTTTGCCTCATAAATGACTAGCTGAATTGTTTGTTCCCGTTAATCAATCTTAACAAAATACTTGTTAACTTGACTTGACCAAAATTTAGTTAAGCTTCTCTCTTCCACACAAGAACTTGAATTTTGACCTACTCTCAGCCTGAGCCAGCATGAGAATGCAGAACAGTCCCTCTTTAATGACCCCTCTCAAAAATCAGCTGACCACAAAGAAAGACATTTCCTGACCAACTGTGTAATCCCACTTCTTTTTTTTTTTTCATTTGAATGGGATATTTTTATCTCTCTTTTACAGATGAGGAAACTGAGACCAAGAGAAGGGGAACACTTTGAGCTATAATTTGAACTTGGGTTTCTTTGTCTCCAGAACCAGTTGCCGTTGAGTCAGCTCCAACGTGTGGAGTCCCCATGTGTGTCAAAGTAGAACTGTGCTCCATAGGGTTTTCAGTGTTTGGTAATCCCACTTCTTTGTAGCCTTGTTTGTTGTTGTTAGTTGCTCTATGCAAGTAGAACTGCTCCATAGGGTTTTCAAGGCTGTGATCTTTTGGAAGCAGATCACCAGCCCTGCCTTCCAAGGCACCTCTGAGTGGGTTTGTTTGAATCACCAACCTTTTGGCTGGTAGTCGAGCACTTAACCACTTGTGCCATTCTTCTCTATAATTTTTTTCATGACTGGTGGGATATATAGTTGTCCACCAATATTTTCTGCCTCTCAGGTTCACTGGGAAGCTGTTTTCCCAGTGACAGTGCATGCAGCTGCAAGGCAGGGGCCTTTATGACTGAAATACACAAACAAACAAAACAGATGTGTTCTGCAAATTACTGTTTCTATGGGATATTGTATGAGATGTGTGCATTTTTGATAGGAAAAATGGAAATTTTGGAATTTTTTGGTGGGGTGCACATGTCCCAGTGGACTAGGAAGAACTCTAGGGGGTAGAATTAGTGGGACACTGTATGTCTCTCTTGACTCTAAAGGTAAGCTTGTGGCAGGGAGCAAGAAAAAAGAATCCATACTACCTACCAAAAATTCAACAACACTCAATGATTCAGCATGCTTCCATTAATGAAAACACATGGTATCAACAAGAAAGTCAAAGAAGAAAATAATTGGGTCTTGAAAGCGGTAAAATAAAAGTCCTTTCCTGCCTGACGTTTGAGAAGCTTGTGTATCTTATGGTAGGGGCATTCTCCCTATTGCAGTGGTCCCTCTATCTTATTGTGACATCTTTTTGAATAAAGTATTCTTTTTCCTAAGTCCAGATTTGTTTTTTGTTTGACAATAACATGTAGTGCACAAAAAAATTGTGAATTCCAAATTACTGTCATGATTATGAATCTATTCTATTTTGGTGATCTCTGAATATGCTCCCAGAGTAGGTAGCGCCTTTATTGATTAAACACAACTGTGCAAAAGTAGATGACTGAATGAAAGTCAAAAGTTCTAATGATTTTTGAGCTGGGTTACAAATAACCTCTGACTAGACTTATGTACATTAAAGTTATTTTTGAATTCTGCTGATGGGAAATGAATATAAACTAGTATTAACCAATTTTAAGGCCTCTGCTGAGATTTATTCTTTGACAGTTGACAGAAATACTCAAAAATTAACATTTTGGTAAAATCTTTATTTGTTTAAGATGCCTCTTAGCCAAAGAAACTGTCTGTACAAAAGGATTAACCTATTGACAATGACTTTCTAAATCCAAACCCGTTGAATAACAAGTACTGAATGTGTTTACCTTCCTAATGCACCACAATTCACTATGAAGCTGACTTTCTTGAAAAGGTCAAAATGCACAAAGAGCTGAATTTCAATAGGAAGACATACAAAAATTTGAAGCTGAACGGACTTGGGTTTGTTGAATATAAATAGAAAAAGAAATTATATGAATGTGGGCCATCTAAATGGACAGGATTCCCCCAACCCCCCGCCAGAAAAAAAGGACATGTTTTTAGACTATTTTATTTTTTGGCAAGGCAGTAGTCCACCATCAAGCTTATTACTTATTCTTTTAAATAAAACACTCTATACCATTTTAAGAACCTCAGTAACTCTGGTGCTGTTCTTGCACCAAGGTTTAAAACTTCGCTTTGTCAAAAGACCAATAGAATTTTTATATACTGAGCATTTCCAAAATGTATTCTGATATTCACTACAGAGAAATGGTACTTTTGAACAAGTAGATCAAGACTTCTGTTTTTTGTTTTTTTAAAGAAAAAAAAAAGATTGATCAACTTGCAGACTTTGATTTTCACTTTTTCCTGGGGAACTCCTTTCCTGTCCTGATTTATGTGGTCCCACTAAAACTGATAAGTACAGGCACACGGTACATAAATACAGCATGACTATTATTATAAGGTGTTCCAAATAGATGCTTACCAAGACTGGTCACTTAGGCAAATAGTGGCCCATTTTAAAAGTAAGAAAATACTGCAATTTTAAATTTCTATAATTAGCTTTTGGTACAGAAACTTAATACTTTTCAGAAAAAGAAGGGATTTGAAGAGCTGTAAACAATGTCTCCTTTCTGTGACTGTAAAAGAGGCCTGCAGTGCTTTCCCAGCTCAGTGATAACTGATTTAGAGCGTGTATGATAAGACCCAAAGCTTTGTCTTGGGATAATAATTCGTCAAGTGTTTTGCAGAAAAGAAATCAGACTCATTTCCCTCTCTTGACAGACTCAATACTGAAAATATATTGTGGGCTGCATTATACACCTAAAAAACACTATTCTTTCCTTTTCGTTAAGCTATTACATACATCATTGTGAAAAACAGAACTCAGGTATACTGTGTGTGTGTGTGTGTGTGTGTGTGTGCGCGCGCGCGCGCGTGTGTGTATCACCAATAAAATTAAAGACATAGAAGGTCACATGCCACATTTACTTATCGAGTTACTTTCCCTCACATATAAAAATAGTGTCACTGAACCATCCACACTAAGATACATGCTCTGAATTATTTTCCAGGTAAGGAGATGCCCCCTACACTGAGCCCAAAACACATCGTTTTGAACTAGTTGCATTATATGCAGGGTGGAATCTGTAATCCCTGAAAAGGCTTTTTTTTTTTTCTTTTAATGTGTAAGCCAACTAGCTCACATAGAGTACAAACAAGAGCAGAATCTTGGCTTCTTTGGCACTGTGCTGCAAAGAGGATCTAACTGGTTCAGACTGTGATGGTCATGGGACCAAATAATTATCTTCTGGGCTTTTACTTATTTGTCTGTTTATACTTTTAAACTAAAATACTTTCATAGGTACCCCTGAAAATATTCTGTAGATTCTCTGTACTTTAATATTTTAAATGGCATGACATTAAATCCTTCTAAAATATTTATAAAATATTCATAAAATTTAATGAGGATCTTAAATAACTGCTTTTCTAATTATTAATTTGGCTCTTTACACTTTACATAATTATGACGCTTCAGGATTACCAATTTTATTCCAATGATAAGCTATATTTGAGATATGCGATACCAGTCTTCCACACACGCACTTCTACACTCACAAACAAAACCCAGTGTTTGAGACTTTCTACCTGGACATTGGCAGGTGGAGGGCTGAGCAGTAGAATTTTCCCTCATGTGTTCTGCTGCTGCTTCCAACCCCACTCAAGTGTTCTGTCTGCATTGCAACCTACTGTACCCAAGGAGGTAATAAGCATGTAATGATGCACTGCCCAATTTTGTCCTTCTGCGGCTTATATTCTAAAGAATACATTGCCATTCTTGCTACGTTGTTGAAGTCAGTGGCAGTTTTGCTGACAAATCATCATACAACTCCAGCAGCTTATACGCTTTTGCTAGTATATAAAACATACAAGAAATACACTATGGCAGTAAAACTTTTGCAAAAAATAAAAAAAAAAATTTCTTCATTTTAGCAATGAAGAAATAGGTTTTTATTAAACAAAATCGGACAGGTAAATTCCTCCTGACCCTCATAAATCAGTAAAAGTTATCTTTATATCTTCATACGTCTATACAGACATAATATATAATTTTCTTAAATCATATCAAAAGTAGCATGGAGCTCAGTTCTCTTTTTCTGGCATCTAAAAATCTCTATTTGTTTCGATGTTTGCTTATTATGACAAGGTGACTGGTCCGTCATG
The DNA here is from genome assembly GCF_000243295.1 of Trichechus manatus latirostris. Classification (NCBI taxonomy): domain Eukaryota; kingdom Metazoa; phylum Chordata; class Mammalia; order Sirenia; family Trichechidae; genus Trichechus; species Trichechus manatus. The sequence goes on from NW_004444002.1 coordinate 5,429,087, forward strand.
TTGGCCTGCTTTTTAACAGCTATAAATGTGCTACATGCATTCAAAAACAACATGAGAAAGAACATTAAAATGCACACATTAGGAAAATTAAAAATTAGTTTAAAAATACAAGATCACTATAAGTAGAACCATGAGTCCTTTTAAAAGACTGAGACATACTGGATCAGAAATAAGAAACCTTGATGTACGTACCATAACACAAAATGTTCTAGACTCCAGATGGTAGATGTTTCCAAACAGAATGTCATAATCACCTGCCAGTAGTGTTTAAGAACTGTCTTTGCCTCATCCCCACCAGCTTCTTTATTTTAGAGTGAGAAATATTACTCTTCAAACTCAGAGGAAAAGTACTGGAGCAGGTGACTCTTTGAAGGCTACATTCTAAGATACAATCATCCCAACACTAAGATTATCACGATAGCTCATGACAAGTACAAACTATAGAATTTAAGACTGCGTACTCAAAAATATCTGCTGAATGATTTTTGTGGATATGGATCTGAATTTTGTCTCACTTTTGCGGGAGTCGGTTATTTTAAAATAAACTTTGCCAAATTATTTTGTTGGAGGCAAATCATCTCTTTGTGATAATAAAATTGTATAAAATTTTAAATTCAAAATTATTCCTATATCAGCTGGCAATCTAGTGGTTCCACAGTATAACATAAAACAAGTATAGAAAACTAATGAGTTAATTATCCTCTTCTTATTAAACTTACAGCATGATTCAAAGTACATACCAGTTTTTCTAACTTGGAATTTAAAGGTGAGTAGCTAACTCGTATTTCATATCCTTTTCCTCCAAGTCAGTAGAAATGGAAGAGCACTGAGAAGCAGGAGACCTTGACTGTAGTCCTTTCTTACTCTGATTGTGTGATCTTGCTGAGTGTTTTGGACAAAATCCTTTAGACCCCTATACTAAGAATAATTCAGATGCTCTGCCAAGCATATACTTCTAGAATTGATTGTTTTCATATTAAATCTCATTGGGCCTGAAAAGATAGCACTTTTGTGTAAGAGTCCAAAATGAGATGTCCCATGCCTTAGGCACTTTAGATAAGTCTTATTAGAGTAATACGCAGAAATAAAGTAGGGCCTTTTCTACATTTTTCTGAGAAAGTTCTGGTGAATTTCATGTTTGTTACCTAATGTTGGTCCCAGACCACCCTGGAGGTTAAGATGGAGAAAGATAAATTTCTTTCCCTTTGATAGGGTTTCATTCTGACCTATCTGCCAAAATGTTTACATATAACAATCAGAGGTTTAATTTTAGGACACAGAAAGATCATCTTTTATCACAATGAATTAAGCAGACTGTGTCCATCTTGAATGTTTGTTGCTGGCCATAGCAAAGATTATGAAGATTGAATTGGGATTTATTATTCTATATATATATATGACATCTATCTTAATATACCAAGAAAAAATGCACAGAGCATGATTAACATTTATGCTCAAGCAAGGAAAAGTATTTGATTAAAATAATTCTAGCATTAAAATCTCCATTTTGTTTTCCTACTATAGTAGAAAAACATAAAATACATTTTCCTTCTCCACTCCCACCATCTTAACACCTTCTCATCCCACACTCCTAATTCTCCTTTGCTGTTTTCACTCCATTTGTGGAGTCAGCCAGACTTTGGGGATACATAATAGACACTATGGGGTATTACAAAGGAAATGCAACAATAGAAAATCTGATGCAATCCGTTGAGAATCTTGCAATCCAATTAGAAAAATATAACACAACACAAAGCACACATGCACACACACACATACACATGAACATTCAAATAACAAAGACTTGAAAATATACATTTAAAAATGGCTACCAACGTGCACACGTTATATATGAAACTAAAATAAGATTAAAATTCTTACCAGAAAACACTCATGGGTAATCAACTGATCAATATTTCTGCTAAAATACTGCCATGAAGAAATGCCATTTGTTAGCTTAGGTAAGATCTATCATATCCTGGTAACAGGTACTGTTGTTATTGTTAGGTGCCGTCGAGTTGGTTCCAGCTGATAGCAACCCCATGAACAACAGAACGAAACTGCCTGGTCCCGCGCCATCCTCACAATGGTTGTTTTGCTTGAGTCCATTTTTTGCAACCACTGTACCACTCAATCTCGTGGAGGATCTTCCTTTTTTTCGTTGACCCTCTACTCTACCAAGCATGTTGTCCCTCCTTGTAACACGTCCAAAGCATGTGAGACTAAGTCTCGCCGTCCTAGCTTCTAAGGAGCATTCTGGCTGTACTTCTTCCAAGTATATTCAGTATTCTTCACCAACACCACAATTCAAAGACATCAATTCTTCTTCAGTCTTCCTTATTCCAGGTACTGATTTGTGAAAATATGGACTAAGGCTTTGCTGAGAAATGCAATTGTGAAATTCTAACATACTTGTGAGATTCAAACAGATTATCATTTACTGAATGCCATTACTGACTATAACAAAGGGAGAAATTCAAACAAATGAATGATTTAAGTCTAGAGAGAGGAAGCAAGAAAGGCTTTAACTGATGAATTTGATTATTGGTCTTTCTTACTGGATCCTTGCCCACCCTCTCTTGCACTTAAGTGCCGTGAAGCTATTGTTATCATTGGGAAGATGACAAGAGGGTTTCATGAAGAGATTAAGTGTAATTATTATTTTAAAACAAAGAGAAACGTAGGAGGCCGGAATGGAAAAAGAGATATGCTAGGTAAAAGGAAGCCTGGCTGCTCAATGGTTAAGTGCTGGGCTTCCAACTGAGAGGCTGGTGGTTCGAACCCACCCAGCAGCTCTGCGAGGGAAAGACCTGGTGACTGTTTCTGCAAAGATTACAACCTAGAAAACTCTATCGGGCAAGTCCTAAAGGGTCACTATGAGTCAGAATTGACTGGATAGCCCCTAACAACAACAACATGCTAAACCACAAAAACCAAACCCACGGCCTTCAAGCTGATTCTGACATATAGCGACCCTTCAGGACAGAGTAGAACAGCCCCATAGGGTTTCCAAGACTATAATCCTTATGGAAGCGGACTGTCACATCTGTCTCCTGCGGAGCAGCTGGTGGGTTCAAACCGCAGACCTTTCAGTTAGCAGTGGAGTGCTTAACCACTGCATCACCAGGGTGCCTTAAACATGCTAGGTAAGGAGAAATGCTTCAGATGGGGCATCTATTTGTAATTTATCAGAGGAAAAAAGTAGTTTTGTTTTGAGCAGAAAATACGAGTAAATGGATGCTACAACAGGGTAATATTTACTACATACCCTTTAAAATACTTTGTTTTATTGTAACTACATAAGCAATGCATACTCATTTTAATAATTAAAAGTACACACCACATATAAAGAAAAGCTTAATTGCTTCCCCTCTCCCAAGTGCCATTCCCCCCAACCCCAAGGTATCCAATGAAAACAGTTTCTTGTATGGCCTCTACACTCTGTCCTCATTATACAAATAATATACATACTTTTGGAGCTTTTTAAAAATGAACAGATGATTCATATTATTCTGATACTTTTTTTTCTCTTCACTTGAGATGTCCTAGATATCATTTCAAATCAATTCTTACAGATATAGCTAGGTCCCTGGGTGGCACATATGGTTAAGCGCTGGACTACTAGCCGAAAGGTTGACCGTTTGAGCCTACACAGTGGTGCCTGTTATTCTGCCTCCGAAAGGTCACAAGTCTGGAAACTCTATGGAGCAGTTCTACTCTGCACACATGAGGATGCCATGAGTTAGAACTGACTCGACGGCAACTTACGGCAATTCCATGGAACGGATATACTGTGCTCTTTACTATTATTCTATTACCTGGATGTATTTTTTTGGAACTTTTTTTTGGGGGGGGGGTTAACACAGGCTCTGGCTGCGATAATTTTGACAATGGCAAAGTAGGTGATGGCTTTGCTGTCAATGCTGACAAATGCATCTGACGGCAACAAAATGTGCTTAAGTTGATTTTTGCCCCTATAACAAGCACTCTTGGTGTTGAAATGTAGAAATGGTAAGATTCTATGCTGTTTTCCTAAATGTCTGCAACATAGAGTTTGCAACTTTTTTATTGATGCTAAAATTTCAAAGATGATATTTTAAGAATATGAAGCCTTTCAGTGATGTGAAAATAGAATAGTTCAAATTATTCTTAAATTTCAAAGCCTTCCTTCCTTCCTTCCTTTCTTCCTTTCTTCCTTCCTTCCTTCCTTCCTCTTTCTTTTTTGAAAGAAGAGGATACAGAATAGTGGCATGATTTACTGAAAGAGCATCTGCGATTGAACATGAAATTCAAATCACTGAGAGTTTCTAAGTTCATGAATTACAAGAATATAATTTGGACAAGAGAAGGAAAATCTTTGGAAAAGGGCTAATACAATGCAAATGCTGTATAGTATGTGATTGATCTCTTACGTTAGTCTAAAAACTTCCACTAAATGGAATACTTTTTAGTAATGAAAGCTGAGAAAAAGAATGACATTGACTAGGCCATTACAAATGATATGGCATTCTTATCTATGACTTCCAAATGAATAGCAACTGATTATACCTATGGATTTCACATTTAAGAATAGTAATATCACTTTGTAATGTTTGAATGGACTTCTATTCCACCCATATATGATTAAAAATGAAACTTGAAATCTAAAGACAAAAAAAAAAAGAAGAAGAAGAATCACCAAATGGATTTACTAATACAATAGAAAGCAAAGAAAGTACTTGATATATCATACGTTTTTCTTAATTATGTTTAACGGAATTAAAGATTTCTAGTTTTTTATTGGCAGACCAATTAGAAAACCCTCATGGGACACAGTGTTTAATACCAGCAATAAAGCCTTAAGTATTATGCGAATGGAAAGATGCCACAAAACCCATAGAAACACACAGAAAATACGAATTATGAAAATAATTCAAAGTTTATGGGTATAGGAAAATCACAACCTCTATAATAAAGGACAAAAAATAACAGAAAAATAATTCTTAGTAAGTCTAAAGAGATCAAGCAGGGAAAACTATGACTATTTCTGCATAAGAATTACCTTTTTGGCCAATATTCTCTCCTCTTTTTCTTGAACTACTTCTCCCCACCACCACCAAATTCTGACTTTAATGATACTTCTGGTTGTAAGTAATTGAAAATCCTGTTTGGAAATCTCAGCATGATTCATTTAATGTTCCCATCATTTTACACCTCCTTAGTCCAACCCCTTCCAACAATCATCATCACAATCTATTAATCTTTTAATTAAAATATCGCATCACTTGTTTCTCCTTATACTGCCGTTATTCATACATTCTGGCATTGTGCCAGAAATTCAAGCCAGAGTCAGAAAAGGAAGTGGAACGAGGGCTATCATTGCCGATATCAGATAGATCTCGGCTGAAAGTAGAGAATACCAGAAAGATGTTTACCTGTGTTTTACTGAGTATGTAAGGACATTCAACTGTGTGGATCATAACAAATTATGGATAACATTTCGAAGAATGGGAATTTCAGAACACTTAATTGTGCTCGCGTGGAAACCGTACATAGACCAAGAGGCAGTCTTTTGAACAGAACAAGGGGATAACGTGTGGCTTAAAAATCACTAAATGTGTGCATCAGGGTTGTATCCTTTCACCATACTTATTCAATCTGTATGCCGAGCAAATAATCCAAGAAGCTGGATTACATGAAGAAGAATGGGGCATCAGGATTGGAGGAAGACTCATTAACAACCTGTGATATGCCAATGACAGAACCTTGCTTGCTAAAAGTGAAGACGACTTGAAGTACTTACTGATGAAGATCAAAGATCACAGCCTTCAGTATAGATTACACTTCAACATAAAGAAAACGAAACTCCTAACAACTGAACCAATAAACAACATCATGATAAAAGGAGAAAATATTGAAGTCGTAAAAGATTTCATCTTACTTGGGTCCACAATAAATGCCCATGAAAGCAGCAGTAAAGAAATCAAACACTATATTGCATTGGGCAAATCTGCTACAAAAGACCTCTTTAAAGTGTTAAAAAGCAAAGATGTCACCTTGAAGAATAAAGTGCGCCTGACCCAAGTCATGGTGTTTTCAATCACCTCATATGCATGCGAAAGCTGGACAATGAATAAGGAAGACCAAAGAAGAACTGATGCCTTTGAATTACGGTGTTGGTGAAGAATATTGAATATACCATGGACTGCCACAAAAACTGACAAATCTGTCTTGGAAGAAGTACAGCCAGAATGCTCCTTAGAAGCAAGGATGGTGAGACTATGTCTCACATACTTTGGACATGTTATCAGGAGTGATCAGTCCCTAGAGAAGGACATCATGCTTGTTAAAGTAGAGGGTCCGCAAAAAAGAGGAAAGCTCTCAATGAGATGGATTGACACAGTGGCTGCAACAATGAACTCAAACACAACAATGATTGTGAGGATGGCACAGGACCAGGCACTGTTTCATTCTGTTGTACACAGGGTCACTATGAGTTGGAAGCAACTCGACGGCATCTAACAACAACAGATACCAAAAGCAATACGTGCTATATGCTCTTCTGCACCTTGTTGCTTTTACGTGTCCCTACAGAGAAAATGCTTTCCTCGGTACTTTTCACTTTATTTCTAACAGCTGAATTAAGATACTCATGTGTAGCGGGAGGTTGGGTAGTGACACTAGTTAAGTATTCTTTCTCATGGAACACTTGGCCTTCCCCACACCGTTTTTTTCAAATTACAGAGGATGCAGCAATGAATAACCCCACAGGTAAGATGTTTTGTATGTGTATTTCTAGTACACCTTGTGGCACAAATGTCAGCCTAGGGATGATTAATTGGATAAATTATAACATGGCCATACAATAGAATAAATACCCTTTTCTCTCTAAAGAGAATGTCTTGGATCTCTGTAGCGATAATGGAAGTATCCGGTTCCCATTTATAAGTGAGTAAAATGAGCCGTTGATCAGTTGAGGGTCTCTTATTTCATTTATAATGGAAGGAACATTCTTGTGAATGTATTTGTGTATATTCTTCCATATTTACTCAGTTGCAACCACACAAACACAGAAGCCAGGAAGAAAGGTCTACAAGTATAAAGGCAAAGTAATGATTGTGCTTGCCACAGAGGACAGATTTTTAGGGGGTCGATGCCTTCAGATTTCACATGAAGAAGTACAGCCAGAATGCTCCTTAGAAGCAAGGATGGTGAGAATATGTCTCACATACTTTGGACATGTTTTCAGCAAGGATCAGTCCCTGGAGAAGGACATCATACTTGGTAAAGTAGAGGATCAGTGAAAAAGAGGAAGACCCTCAATGAGATGCATTGACACAACGGCTGCAACAATGATCTCAAACATAGCGACGATTGTGAGGATGGTGCAAGACCCAACAGTGTTTTCTTCTGTTGTACATAGGGTTGCTATGAGTCAGAACAGACTCCATGACACCTTACAACAACAATTCATACATTCCCCTAGATTATGTTATAGTTTTCCTTCTCCTCTAAGAGCTTCCTTTTTGAATCCCTCATGAAAAATGCTGTCACATCAATCTTCTTAAAGCAAACTTTGATCATATGACTCATTAAAAAAAGCTTAGTGGGGGATTTTCAATTTAAAATGATATCTGGCTGACAAAACTTGACAGAGCTTTTTCCAGCTGTGGAAAAAAAATGCTAGAAAAATATAGAAAAGATGAACACTTACCAAAAAAAATACAATCAAACTGATATTTCAATGAACCTGTAGTAAATAAATATCTAAAAGAATTTTCCACTAGCAACAACAAATTACATTAACAATTTGGAATCTATGGATCACCTATGTTTCTGAAAACAACGTGAACCTATAAGTTTGAATGACCGTTGTCACTTACCCACCATTCTCTTGTCATTGGTTTAGAAATATGAAGTCCTTCTGACTTCAGAGCTCATGTTCTTAGCAGCCGTGGGACAACCTCTATGGAGTTTCCAGAGGTACAGAGTTGGTGATCCAAGTATTTTACTAAGCCATATGTCAGGGCAACAAAATGACATCTGCAACAAAGCAAATGTTTCTATTCCTCCACCAGTGACTGCTTGAAACATACTTGAAAATATATCACACTCACCTATGAGATGAGTCAAAACACATAATGTTGAAATTAAATTTACAAAAATGGTATAAAAAGAGTTGTGCATATTCTCTTATACAACATGTACCCCAAATTTATTAATACAGTCAGATGGAATATTGTCATATAGGTTCTGAAATCTGGCACTTCAGATATTCCTCCTCTACAACACTGCTTGTACTTCCTCCGGTCAGATTGAATAACTAGCCAGGTTTGATCAGGATTTGAAACAACTACTTTCTTTATACTTGCTTACGTGGCTATACACTGTTGACATCACCAAAATATGCTGCCAAGATTACTACCTAACAACATATTTTTATTTTTCCCCTCTCCACAAAAGCAGCTCCATAGGGCACAATAATTCCCATTTTCTTTGTCAAAGAAGTAGAATTGTGATTTTCTGCATGTTTATAATTAATGTTGAATTTCTGGGAAAGATGATGAGTTAATTGCTAACTATAACTTCCCTCAGATATCAACTAAAGTGATTCAAGTAAAACAGCATAGTGAACATCTCCCCTGGCCTGAATACAACACTTCCTGAAATCCAGAATTAGGCACCAGGGCACAAACTGAGAGAACTCCAGGAGAAGCCTTCTATTTCTGGCTCAAGGAAGAGGAAAGGAAAGGAAACTCCTACCAGTCGGAGAAAGTGTGATAAACCTATTACTGTTACCTTTCTTCATTCTCTTTACACAGACCCCAAGCAATCTCATGATGGTGGCAACAAAGACCCAATGGGAGCCCACAGGAATCAAAACTAAGAGAGACTAGTCATCCTCTTTAAAAAACACTTTTGATTTTTTTTCTCTGTGTGCTTCTGCCTCTTGGCCCAGGAAGTGGGCGCAGCCACAGTAGTATGTGGCAGAGTGGAGTAACTAAAGCCTCCACTTTCTGGATGCAGGAAGAAAAGGGGGAGACCAGGGAAATGGAAAGTTCCAGGAAGATTACAGAGAGGGAGGGTGAAGCATGGGAAATCCCTGAGCTGAATATATATGGGTTAGACTCTACTCTATTTGTGCCACCAGGGCTCCTCCTCCCAGCAGCTCTTCAGGAGAAAGACCTGGCCATCTGCTTCCATAAATATTACAGCCAAGAAAACACTATGGGGCAGTTCTACTCTGTCATATGGGGTTACAATGAGTCAGAATCAACTGCACAACAACAATAACAACAGACCCTATTCAGCATATCAAAACCTTTAAGACCTACACTAATAAATAGACCACTGCATATATCCCAGACAGATGACTTAATTGTGTACATGTGGAGCAAATCCAAATAGATTCCAGAATCTCAGTGAACCCAAACAGGATAAACTAAAAGAAACTTACAAACTACATACCATAATCAGACTGCTTAAAACTAAAAATCTTTAAATAAGTCAGAGGAAAAAAAACCTTACTGAGATTTTGATTAGCATTAAGTCAAGTGTATACATTAATTTTAAGAGGATTGTCTACTTTTCTATAATAAGTCCTCATATATATGAATATGCTATATTTCATTATTATATTAAAATATTATATCCAGTTTTGCTGTTTTTAAAATATGTATTGCAGTAGACGTAAAA
>NW_004444002.1:5439650-5441610 GCF_000243295.1 Trichechus manatus latirostris
AATTTAATGATTTTTAATATATTCACAGGGTTGGGTAACCACCACCAATATCTAATTTTAGAATGTTTTCATTACCCCCAAAAGAAATCTCATACCCACAACCATTAATCTACTTTCTGTGTTCATATATTTGCCTATTCTGGATATGTCATATAAAAGAAATCATATAATACATGGTCTTTGTGACTGACTTCTTTCACTTGGCATAATATTTTCAAGGTTCATCCATGGTATAGCATGTATTAGTCATTTTTGTAAGTGAAAAATAGTCCATTGTATGGGCATAATATATTTTCTTATACATTCAGAAATTGATGGACATTTGGGTTGTTTCTACTTTTTGGCTATTATATGTAATGCTGGTATGAACATTCATGTACAAGTTTTTGGGTGGACACCTGTTTTCTGGTCTTTTGGGTACATAACTAGGAGTGGCATTGTTGCAGTGGTTAAGTGCTCGGCTGCTAACCAAAAAGTCAGTGGTTCAAACCCACCAGCTGCTCCACAGGGCAAAATTGTGGCAGTTTGTTCCTGTAAAGATCACAGCCTTGGAAACCCAATGGGGCAGTTCTACCCTGTCCAATAGGGCCCCTATGAGTTGGAATTGACTCAACGGCAGTGGATTTTATGGTAACTCTGTTTTAGTTTTTGAGAAACTGCAAGACTGTTTTCTACAGCAGCTGCACCATTTTAAATTCCCACCAGCAGTGTATGAGGGTTAAAATTTCTCCACATCCTTGCCAACATTTGCTATTAACTGTTGTTTGATTATAGCTATTCTAGTGGGCATGACCACCACCCTTATGTCAGTTTGTGGTACTGTGGTGACTTTCGTGTTGCTGTGATGTTGGGAGCTGTGCCACCAGTATTTCAAATACCAGCAGGGTCATCCATGGTGGACAGGTTACAGCAGAGTTTCCAGACTAAGACAGACTAGGAAGAAAGGCCTGGTGATCTACTTCTGAAACTTAGCCAATGAAACCCTTATGAATCACAACAGAACACTGTCTGCCTTGCTTGCTTTGGACACGTCATCAGGAGGAGGGATCAATCATTAGAGGAGGACATCATCTTTGGTAAAGGAGAGGGACATTGAGGGCAAGGGAGACCCTCAGTGATTTGGGTTGGCCCAATAGCCACAACAATGGCTTCAAACATGCCAGCCATCATGATGGCACAGGACCAGGCAACATTTCATTCTGTTGTACTTTAGGTCACCATGAGTTGGAGTTGACTGGATGGCAGCTATCTATCTATCTATCTAGTGGACATGAAGTGAAATCTCATTGTAGTATGTTTCCTCAGTATTCTATACTGATCACTCAAAGGCAAAATCCACTGCTGTCAAGTCAATTCTGACTCACAGGGACCCTATAGGACAGAGTAGAACTGCCCCACAGGGTTTCCAAGGCTGTAAATCTTTACAGAAGCCGACTTTCTCCCATGGAGGTGCTGATTGATGGGTTCCAACCTTCGACCTTTTGGTTTAGCAGTGGAGCACTTTAACCAGGGTGTCACCAGGGCTCCTACTGTACTGATCACATCTATTTAATGGCAAAAACTCCCTATATTTATAAAACAAAACAAAATGTCGTGAGTACTGTTGAAACTAGAAATAAACGCTATCCTATGTTTACGTAGTGCCCCAAATCACATCTAGATGGGCTAACTTTGTGCAGTCTTAAAACGGCTATAGCCACAGTTATGAAAATGTATGTAATGGAACATGACTTTGCAAATTCCATTGATGTTTTGTTATACTCTATTAAGGAAGTTGACAGCTCCTAAATTAATTTTTCAGCACATCTATCAGCACTTCACATTTCTATGCGATTTTTTATTTATTTATTTTATTGTACTTCAAGTGAAGGCTTACAGAACAAATAGTTTCTCATGAAACAGTAGTACACATGTTGTTTTATGACATTGGTTAACACCCCCACAACATATCAACCCTCTA
>NW_004444002.1:5447188-5463034 GCF_000243295.1 Trichechus manatus latirostris
ATTTTCCTGAATTCTTCCAATTTTTTGTCCGTATTTTCCATGAATTTGTCTATTTTTGCCTCATGTTTGTCAGCTTTAGCCTCAGTTCTTGGAGAATTCTGAGTATTAGAGATTTGAATTACCCATCAGGTAGTTCTAGTGCATTTTCTTCCAGAGGAGAGTCATCTGGTGTTTTATTTTGGACGTCTACTGGAACCATCCTGTCCTGTTTTTGTAAATGTTTTCCTGTTGTCTGCTGTCTTTGGGGCATTCAGTAGTTATTTTTCTTGTTTATTGATTGTAGATTTGATTGTTTTGTCCCTTTTTTTAAAAAAAAATTTGACTGTGTCTGAGCAGGCAGACTGTGTGTTCTTCGTTGTTTGGTCTTCTGTTGGCAGAGTACTTTTCACTTCCTTCTTCCACTGGCAGGGTCAGTCACTCAGATATGGTACCGCAGGGCAGGTCTAGCTGAAGAGGAGTTACTGGGATGGTTTATTTGTGGCACTTACTACAGCCACCAGAGCGGGTCAGTAATCAGTGCAGGGCAGGTTCCAGTAAGCCATGCCTATGCTGCTTGGTGGTGTGATGTCAAGTGCACGGTGCAGGTAGGCAGGATGCAGCAGGGAGATTCTTATGTGTGGAGCTAAGATGGATATGGTAGAGAGGAGAGAAGAACAGGAGCCCAAAACATACAAACAAAGAAAAAAGAATGTTAGGGGAGCTTGCCGTTGGAGTGGAGAGATGAGAGAGTATGAAATGGAGAAAAATAGAAAGGGGAGGTGGAAGAAAAGAAAAGAATGAATAAATAAGAATTAGAAAGGTTAAAGAACCGCAAAGTTCCCAGGGTTCTCACTGGCGCAGCTATGAGGTCTGGGGAAGTCGCGCTCAGATGTTGCACTACAGCCTGGCTAGAAGGCGTAGAGTTATACAATGCCTGGTATTCAGGGAACAGAAAGAGAAGGAAGAAATAGATAGATGAGAAACTGAGCATTGAAGAAAGACAAAAAGGGAAAAAGAGGAAAAAGAAAACAAAATAAATTAAAAAAAAAAAACAAGAAAGGCCCCCAAAGAAACAGAAAAAAATATACCAACGTAAAAAGAAATGTCCTCAGGGATCCCTCTGCACTTCTGTGGAAGCCAAAGGGGAGTCTCCCTGCCACGTAGCTCAGACTGGCCAGAAAGGGCTCCCAGCTTAAGAAAAGGAAAAGAAAACAAACAAACAATTCAAAATAAACAAATGAACAAAAGCCCCGGGATCCCACCAGCGCAGCAGCCCAAACCGGGAAGCAGCTCCACACTCGAATGGAGCTCCGCACCCCTCAGGAAGAAGCAAAGATGGCGCACGGAGCCAGGTACTTGAGTGAAGGGAGGGGGAGGTGGCAAGAGGCAAGGAAGAAATCAAAAGAAGCAGGAAAAAAAGCAACACTGGCAGCCAACAAATGGCACTCAGAGAGCCAGCTAGTGCGGGCTGGTGTTTCTGGACAAGAGACTGTGTCCGTGGTTAGCAGAGGGGGCTGAGTGTGGGTGAAGAAGGGTAGACAGTGGGAAAGCGTATATCACAAATTACTGGTGCTCTGCAGCCCGTCAGGAAGAAGCAAAAATGGCGCATGGAGCGAGGTACTCGAGTGAAAGGAGGGGGAGGTGGGGAGAGGCATGGAAGAAATAAAAAGAAGTGGAAAAAAAGCAACACCAGCAGCTAACAAATGGCACTCAGAGAGCCACCCGTTTGGGTGTGTGGAATCCAAGCAGCCGCTATTTCCCGGTGAAGAGACTGTGGCCGCGGGAAGCAGAGGAGGCCGAGTCAGGGTGAAGAAGTGTGGGAGGTGGAAAAGTGTATATCACCAATTACCGGTTGTTTTGTCTCCCGCTAGAAGCTCGGTGAGGCTGCTTTCTCGTACCCCCTGTTCTCTGGTCTCCGATAGGAGTCCAAGATGGCAGATGGCTCTGCGTTAGCTGGTAGTGGACCTCTGCATGAATCTCTCCTCGCTCTCTGTTCTTTGCCAGTTTTCTCACTCCATTTGGTGCTTGGCTGAGTTCTTTATCTCTTCATTTGATGTTTTAGGGTTTCAGGATTGTTGTATTCTCTGTTCGGCTTAGTTTTTCGGATCTTTGCTGTGGAGGGATGGTGTGGTGCTTCTGCCTAGAGCACCATTTTGCCAGAACTCCCCTCTATGCAATTTTAAATGGCATTTTCTGAGATTGAGAATTATCCTCAAGATGCTCATTTTTATACTGCTTTTTTGCTTCCATCTTCTTATTCTCATTCCTTTCTCTGATTTATTTCATGTCTAGAACCCAGCTGTCTAATTTTTTTCATGCATACAAGGAAACCACATCTAATTTTTTAAAGTGAATTATCTTTGTCTTGCTTGCCTTATTTCTACTTTTTTGAAAGAGAACAAGATATGGGGTCCTATGATCCAGATTACCCATATGTAGTAAAACAAAATATAGTGATTGAATTGCTGTTTGTTTAAATGGATTGTAAAGCAATAGCTGGTGCAAATGTATTATCTATCTATCTATCTTTCTATTTATCTGTCTATCGAAATTCCTTGCAACAATTTAGATTAGTCACACTTCAGATTATATGTCAATATAAAATTGTATTTATTCACATGTTGTTTGTTATGGTATACTCTGGCTACAAATTGATCTCAAGATTTTGAGAAAAAATGGGGAGGCATTTGAAAAGTTAACTATAAAACCAAACCAAACCAAACTTGTTGCCATAGAGTTGATTCTGACTCATAACAACCCTATAGATCTGTTTTACGGAGCAGTAGCAGCAACTTCAAGTGACCTTTAGGGAAGATGGCTTCTTCTGTTTAAGAAGTACTTGAATGGCCTTTTAGTTATACAAATACAAAGCATGCTCCCTTCTAAATGCGCTTAGGGAGACTACAAAGTCCTGGTGATCTGAATGTAGATTATTGTGTATTCCAATTTGGAATTGCCGTGTGTGCTTGAGGTTATTTAGGATTATAAATCCTGCATTGTTTTGGTGGGTGGGGGCAGAGATAGACGAGGTAAAACATGTCCTGGGTGCAGACAAATGACAAAGTGCTTTAAAAGTTCTTTATTTTTCCAAAAAAAATGGGGTTTTGGAAGTACTGGCAGACAACACTCTGAGGACAGTGTAGTGGCAATATAGAGATCTTTCCAGAATGCTTTATAGCCAGAGGACATTGGTTGAGGGCAATCAGAGCAGGAAAGGAAACATATTGTAGACACTCCTAATGGACATGAGAGGCATCCCTATGAGGACGTCTAAAAATAATCCAAGAGTATCATGGGGGTGAAGGGGTCATGGTGAGTCTCAAGAAGCGCAAGGACATAGTCTAGGGAAGTGTTGTCCAATAAAAATTTTAGTGATAGTGGAAATGTTCTATAACTTTATTGTCCAATACGGTAGCCACTAGACACAGGTGACTATTGAATACTTGAAATGTGCCTAGTGTGAATGAGGAGTCAATTTTAAAATTTAATTTAATTTCAGTTAATTTAAATTTAAATAGCCACATGTCGCTAGTGGCTACTGTATTGGACAGCTTAGGTCTAGAACATCTCGATTACATGTTTAAGATTGAATCACAAATTGAACTGAAAATGTATCTTTATAGTATAGCAATTATACAAAAAAAAAAATAAATAAATCTTAGGTCAATCTCCACTGAACATGTAAGGTGTTATGGATTGAATTGTGTCCCCTCAAACGATGTGTTACAGATCCTCACCCTTATACCTGTGGGTGTAATCCCATTTGGGAACAGAGATTTTTGTTATGTTAATGAGGCCATGACAGTGTAGGGTGTGTTTTAAGCCAATCACTTTTTGTGATATAAAAGAGCAGGTCAGACACAGAAGAAAGGAAGCACAAATGGAGAAAGATTGATGCCACATGGAGATAACCAAGGAACCAAGGAAGAGAAAATGAAAGAGACAACGATATTCCCTCAGAATGGACAGAGAGAGCCTTTGCCTAGAGCCGGTGCCCTGAATTCAGACTTCTAGTCTCCAAAACTGTGAGAAAATAAATTTCTGTTCATTAAAGCAACCCACTTGTGGTATTTCTGTTATACCAACACTAAGAAACTAGGACATAGTCTCTCCAAAACTCATCCCTATATCATTGTTCCAACCTTAGTTTCAACAACCTTCTAATAAAAACTCCCTACCCTACAGCTGAGAGAAAAGAAGGTATCTGAGTAGCACAAAATGGTTTTCTCTCAGCTGCTAGCCTAAAGTTTGGCAGTTTGAACCCACCTAGCAGTGCTGTGGAAGAAAAGCATGGCAATCTGCTTCTGTAAAGATTACAGCCAAGAAAACTCTTTGGAGCAGTTCTACTCTGTACCACATGGTGTCACTTTGAGGCAGAATGGACTCTACAACAATGGGTTTGGTTTTTTTTGTTTATCCAGGATGCCAGTCTGGATTATCTACTATCCCCCCAAAAATGGGGAACAGGTTTAGAAAGGTTAGATTTATTATCCCCAGATAATTAAGTGATAGATGTTCAGATCTAAGCAGTGAATTTCAGAAGTCAAATCTTATCATCACACCAAGTCTCACTTTATTTATTTGCAAAATAAATATGATAATAATATCTACTTCATAAAATTGTTTGAAGATTAAACGAGATATTTATGTGAAGAACTTGACCTTTATCTGGCACAGAATAAGTGCTCAATGAAAATTAGCTATTGTTGATGTTACATTGGCATTGGGGTTTAAAATATTAATTTTTTTGTTATAACTCAGAAAGAAACAAAGGCAATAATTTTTTCTTTTGAAGAACAATAGAGCATTTTTGCTCTTGACATATACTTTCTTGACCTGGCATTATGACATTTACAGAGATTTCAAATAAAAATGAGTTTATGGATTAGCTTTACACCACTCTGTAAAAGTTCTGCCACCTGAAAGCCGCCTGAGTTATAAAGAAATGAAATGCTTTAGCAAAGTGCTATGGCACTGAAATAATGTTATTTCAAAAAGTATACTTGTACATAAACCAAAAAACAGAATAAATGAAGAACAGCCAGTCACTGAAAGACATAGTGGACTATAAATAAAAATGATACTCAAACAGGATCATTCCGTATACCTTTTTATCATGGAAAAGACAAAAAGTGGAAAGGAGACTATGAAATGCACTTGCAAGAAGCCAGATAAGTAAGGTTATTCATCTTGTATTTCTATCCGAGGTACGATAGCCGAACTATGATCTTGAGTACGTATAGTAACGTTGTTATTTGCCTTTAGCATGTAGCTCTGACCTTAAGAAACTGCAACATAAAAACATATTTTACTATGAAATATCATTTAAGAATCTTGCCATCGGTTTGGCTATACATCACTAAAATTTCTCCACACCCCTCAAAAAAAGGAATTTAAGATAAAATGTAGTTTTCATTGTGACATTTTTGTGCTTACTGTAAGTATTCAGAGGTGAAAATTTTAAAAAAAATAAAAATATGAAAAGAGACCATGTACATCAATAATTTCTAACATTCCTTAATTGTTTTCAATGCTCTCTATATATTCTTAGAAAATTGAACAATGCTTATGAGATCATTACTATACAAGTATTGATTGTTTTAATACTGTAACATAAAATTCAAAAACAAGATGCCCAGTAATATAACCTCGTATGCATGTCATAACAGCGATTTTCTATTTCTTTACAAATTGGTATAAGGAATTTTATTTCTATCAGATTGCAAGAAAAATAAACCAAATATATTGCTTAGACTTTCAGAGAGAGACACAAAATTCAATGAACTCATTTTCATCAAAGTTAAACAATTTTAAGCAACTGGATGAAATTCTTATTTTTATATTTTTATAGAAACTTTAAAATATGGTTCTATTTTATGGTTTTGACTGAAGTAGGTTCTTGAATAGAAAATAGCAGTGGAATTCTTTGACTTTCACTTTATTTTGCAGGTTTTTATTAAGTAAGGGGTTGGATTAAATCAAGATAATGCTTCATCTAATATTAATTGGCTTTCTAAAACTTTTATTTGTGTATTTTCATAATAGAAACTCTTCATAAAACTTGTTGAGCAGTACAGAATCATAAAGCAAAAGGAATGAAAAGAATGCTTCTGTAGAATTTTGATTTCCATATATATTATGTAAAAGCCCGAAGGTACCTGACTTTTCCTTTATGACCTTATTTCCTTTTTTGCAAAATCTTTCCCCAAGTCTTCCATAAGGCCTGTTAAGATAAACCAAAGATAATCTAAAGATAGCCAGTCAGTGCTTTTGACCTTTTGGACTACTGTAACTGCAATATAAGAAAGTTGTTACAATGATACGTTTAGATCGGGTCAAAAAGGTAACATGATAGAATGTGTTTATTTTTCTTTGCAGTCATTATATGGTTGAATGTTTTCATTTAAGCCATCTGTTTCTATCACATCCTTTCAGATGAGGGGATTCAGGATTGTCAGTAGTGAAGGTCAGACGCTACTAAGCACTAAAAGTCTTTATTTAACTGAATAGACCAAGGAGAAAATACTCAAGCTTAGTTCAGACATGTCTGACCTTCATGTGGACCCTTATTTTTATGTTAAATCTAAATGTGATGAATTTAAAATCAAAACAATATATTCTGATCTGCTCTGGATTAAGACAGGTTATGCTGGCTCTGATTTGTAATAAATTTTAATACATGTCTCATATTAGCCTACCTTATGCTAATAGGTTACCAAGCTTCTATTTTCTTTATCACTGCAACCAATAAACACTACTATTACACAGAAAATATAGTCCTAATACAAGGCAATCCACCTTTCGTGCCCATGATAAAATATATATATATATGTATATATATATATATATATATGTAATATGAGAATGCTGCATACAAAATAAACTCTTCCATTCTAGGGGAAAAAAGGCAAGAGAGATGATAAATTGGTGCATGGAAGTCTTTGTGGCACGAAATGACTCAAAGTAATGAGATATTATAATTCAGGGCACAATAGTGGACCAACTGAAATTTGGTATTATACTATATTAAATTTTTAGTTGTCTGCTGTTGGTGCAGATATTATCTAAGATTCAGAGTTAGCATCCATAAGGAAGCACCCTAGATATAAATCTTAAAGAGAAAAAGAAAAAAAGCTGCAACAGTAGAAGTTGATTTCCCAAGGATGCAAAGAGAAACATTTTCTACAGATGAGGCATACCTTTATGCACGCTATTGAAAATTAGGCATCGTGTTATATATTCATGATAGATCGTTTAGCTCCTCAAGTACAAAGAGTGGGTTAGAACTAAAGTGTAAATCATATGCTTGTTTTTGGATTGCTTTATCTAATCCTTTATACATATATTAGTCCCATTGTAAAATAGAGATGTGATTTTCCTTTCACAAGTCTAACTAAATCTTCACATTATGCAAATACACATCTGTTCCAAATAACAAAGCTAAAGAAACAATCCACATTTACTACAAAACAACAAAGATTTCAAGGATATTGGAGTATAATTTTGTTTTTGCTTGATTTGTTTCAGCTGCATCAAGGTCTAATGGTGATGTATTTTACTACTGTTCTCTAAACAATAAATAATTTTCTTTAGAGTGTATGGACCATAATATAAGCAACGTGGTAAAAAATCATTACTTTAAGCAAAGAAACCTCCAAGGCAAACTTATTAAGTATATTTTAAATATTGGTAACCTGTAAAAAACGAAACTAATGTAAGAAACAGAGCTTAAAGGTGCATACTTTTTTACCAGACGGTTTTAGTACTTCTTACTCCCATCAATAGTGGGTTCTACTATGTGAGATGAAGTCTCCCCATCCTTGCTTCTAAGAAGCATTCTGGCTGTACTTCTTCCAGGACAGATATGTTCATTCTTTCGGCAGTCCGATGGTATATTCAAGATTCTTTGGCAACACCATAATTAATCTATAAATTCAACTATAAACGCTGTTAATCAAGCAGGACTACTTAAAATGAGGCCTTTTGAATGTTCTACATCAAGCTTGGTTTGCTTTGGCTAGTATTTAAATCCTTGTCTCCACCCCCTCCTAATGTTATTAGAAAGGTTTATGTTTTAATTTGGAATTTTTGCTTCTCTTCGCCTGAGTACAGTTGTCCATTGGTATACGCAGGGATTGGTTGCAGGACCCCCACAGATACCAAAATCAGAGGATGCTTTAGTCCCTTATATAAAATGGTATAGTATTTGCATATAACCTGCGCAATCCTTCTGTATACTTTAAGTCATCTCTAGATTACTTATAATACCTAATACAATGTAAATACTACGCAAATAGTTTTTATATAGTACTGTATTGTTTAGGAACTAATGACAAGATGCAAGGCAAACAATGCTTAAACAGGGATTACCGGAGAGACTGAGGATCTGTGAAATGGCAGGTGGCCACAGCGGGGGATGCCTACACATCACTTCATTCCCATGCATTCAGTGCAGTGCTCGGTGTGCAGCAAGTTCAAGTTTCGGTTTTTGGAACTTTTTTTATGAATATTTTCAAACTGAGGTTGGTTGAATCTGCAGATGCGGAACCCACGGATACAGAGGATGACTATGATTTAATTTAGTGATGGACACCTCAATTAAATAAAAAAAAATAATGCATTTCTTAGTGCCTACTATGTATCAGGCATTATGTGCAAAGAAGACATAGGTAAATCAGTTTATGAATGAATTCAAACAAACCAAAAAAAAAAAGAAAGATACACAGAGATTGAATATGACCGGAAGATGAGTAAGAAGAGAACTTTACAGTGAGTGATCCTATTCTCCTTGGAAATACTTGTGTAATGAAGAAACATTAGACTTTCTTTTCAAAGATAACCTCTTTTTTTAAAGAACAAGTTTTATTCCTGAGACTAGTTAAGAAGACAGTGATACGGATCTGTCCAATTGTGTTCTCCATCATTCATTCAACTAGTAATTATCAGACACTACACTGTGCTAGTCCTTAATTTTATCTTTCAAAATTTAACACACTCAACTTGTTATGAAATGCTACTGATATAAAAATATTTGCAGATAAAGCTATTCTGAAAACTGGATTCCCTGAAAACGTGGGCATCATTACTATGCTTTGTGACTGTCCAAAAACAGTTAGAATCCTCAATATGAACGGAGTAGTTTCACCGGATGCCCAAGAAAAGTTTTTAATTATTAAATTCTACTCTATATTCAAGAACCAACTTTAAGAAGAGGCAACACACAAAATGTTCGGGCTTATAAAGTATTAGGGGTTAATCGTGCGCATTACAGAAAGGTGTTTCACGTAGACCAAGAAATGAACATACATATTGTACTGTTATTCTCCCTTTCAGTGGTAAAAGCAAGGAACATCAGCATATAGCCATAGAGATGAGCCCCAGACCAACTTCCCACATGATTCAATAAATGCCTTTTAAATGTTCCTGACAGCGTTCATTTGAGTTTAACACTTTCAGTGCAACAGAAGGTTTTACACTGGGTTTAATTCCTTTTATATTTTTCATTCTAGTGAGCTGTGTGTGTATATATATATATGTATATATACGTATGGAGCCCTGGTGGTGCAGTGGTTAAGAGCTATGGCTGTTAACCAAAAGATCGGTAGTTCAAATCTACCAGCTGCTCCTTGGAAACCCTGTGGGGCAGTTCTACTCTGTCCTATAGAGTCACTATGAGTCGGAATCAACTCTACGGTAATGAGTTTTTTTTACTTTTATATATACACAGATACCTATACATACATACATGCATACATATGTGTGTATATGTATCTGTGTGTATATATATATATGTGTGTGTGTGTATATATATATATATATGATTATTGGAGCCCTGGTGGCATAGTGGTTAAGTGCTATGGCTGCTAACCAAAAGGTGGGCAGTTCAAATCCACCAACTGCTCTTTGGAAACCCTACAGGGCAGTTCTACTCTGTCCTATAGGGTCGCTATGAGTTAGAAGTGACTCAATGTCACCTAACTGTAACAACAACATATATGATTATATTTGGTTATGTAATTTCACAGCTTTAGAAGTCGAAATCACTTGACGCAATGGGTTTGCTTTTGTTTTTTAAGATTAAACACTCAGATTAAGCATCTTGAGAAATACCACTTAAATATTTTTGCTAATGGTACTTCCATGTACAGTAGCAACCTCTTTGATTTGGTAAGAAAACATTCCTATTTTATATGTGTGTATGTGTGCATGTGTGTATGTTATACACACATATTTCAATAAACAACTGTATGAATAGAGACACAGGAATTTAACGATAATTTTAGGTTTTAAATGATCATAGTCAGGATTTATTACACCTATAACTCTGCTACTTATAAAACTATGCTTGTATCTGTGAGATTAAATAAAAATTTTGCCTGAAGAGTCAGAAGTTTACCAGCAAAAGTTACAATAGTCAGGGCTGTCCAGGTTTCCTATCACCCACTAGAACCACTAGGGGGCATGTCTTTCCATAGCTCTAAAGATCAACAATTCACTGGACATTGGAAGCCAAAGCAAGTAAAAATTTAATTTCACAATGGGTCAGGCATTTCTATACTGTAATCATCTAGGGCCTTGATCTAATTTATCCTAGATGCTTCCTGGATAAAATGTTAGACCAGGCAGATTTCTATGCATAGAAAAATTTAGGATAGATGAAAAAATAATTTTCATTTTGCCAGGTTTCTCAGTAGTAGTTGCTCAGGAGAAATACGTTTTATTGAATATGCAAACGGTTTATACAGTGGAATACTGCGTTTTCTTCATTGTATCTAGAAAAAATATGTGTATATTTTATAGGTAAAGAAAGCTAACTCTATTTGATTTTCCTCTAGACAGTTTTATCTGCTGAGAATAATGATGAATATAAGCCATTTAATATTGTTTTTGGTTTTCTATTTAGAAATAGAGTTAGCAAGTTCAAGGTTGATGCATATTTAAAATACAGAAATAATAACCAACAAAAAAACAATATTGAATCAAAATTACACTATCCATTTGCTCAATTTTTATTATTTTTTCTAAGTAATTATAGTGAGAACATTTTTTCTTAATTTTTTAGTCAAATAATTTTCAACATATCATTTATTTCCTCAGTTTATTGGGGTGTATATTTTAAAAACAGAGATATTAAGTCTTCACATTTTAGATGCCCCCAATGCTTGGACCAAAGCTGAAGATATTTTAAAAATAATAAAACTGATAATATGGGACTGAGAAGAGATGGAATAAGAGAAATAGCAAGCAGAACCGAAGAAGTTGCATTTGATGCTACTCAATATGTATATGAAATTGTACTTCCAATCTGAGACTCTTTTTTCTGTTTTGTATAATTCTTGGAGTTAGGGATGTATCCATGGTGGCTGAGGTGGGGAGGTGAAAAGAGTTGATGTTTATTTAGCACCAAATTTGTCTCAAGCACTTGCAAATATTTTATTTAACTTTCACAACAACCCCCTAGAAATAAGGACTATTGCCATCCCCAATTTACAGATGAGGAAACTGAGGCTTAGAGAGGGTAAGTCTATTGCAGAGACCGCAGAAAGTTATGAAGTGGAGGATCTGGGATTAGAAATTGTCCAACCTCACTCCAAATTTCATGCACTTTCATTTTACCCCAAGCTAACTGGCCAATATGAAAACAGAGTTTATAACTTTATCAGTACATATTCCTAATTTATTATTCCTTTGCTACTCAAAGTGTGGCCCATGAATGAGTAATTATCAGTATCACCCAGGAATTTGCTACCCATGCAAATTCTTGAGTTTCATCCTAGACCTGCTGAATTAAAGTCTTCGTTTTAAAAATATATGCAGGCTATTTGTAAGCACCCTAGAGTTTGAGAAGTGCTATTTTATACAACTTGACCAGACAAGTCAATCTCTGCTTTTTGAACATTTGTAAATTAATGCTGAAGACTCTTTCAAGGCCTTTTTAATTTATAGATATTTTACTTGGTGTTTTACATAGACTTGAGATAGTTGAAATAATTCTACCACTAACCAACCAACCAACCCATTGCCGTCGAGTCTATTCAGACTCATAGCAACCCTGTAGGGCAGGGTAGAACTGCCCCATAGAGTTTCCAAGGAGCACCTGTTGGATTCGAACTGCCGACCTTTTGGTTAGCAGCCGTAGCTCTTCACCACGACGCCACCAGGGTTTCCAATTCCACCACAGTGTCTTCATTTTATAATAGTTCAACACCCCCTCCTCCACCTTTTTGATCCTATTATGTATTTTCTTTATTATTATTACAATTATAAAATAGTGAAAATGTACAAAACTTGGTAGCCTAGTGGAGTCATTTCATTGCCAGTTTCTCATGAGGCTCTAATGGCACTTCATCGAATGCTTGTATTAGATGAATAATATAGAACCTCTACTCTGATGTTTCTTCGTTTATTTTCATCTTAAGTTTACCTGTGATACTAATGGCAACAGATACTGTACTAACAGATAACTGTGATACTAATGGCAACAGTCCAGGCCTTAAACGGATCCTGATAAACCCATGAACTCATCAATTAATGTTGTAGTTCATGCTCTTGACATATTGGCTTCCTAACTGAAATTACAGCTTTTGAGGAAAAAAAAAGTTAAGTGTTTGAATCCTATTGGAATCACCACTGTCTTGCAACTTTAGTTTCTTTTTCCCAAAACTTGACCTATTAACTTGCTGATCACTAGTTGTTTGGTCACTTCTTTGGTCTATTAAATATCCCTGTTGGTATTTTTGTCAAGCTAACAAACAGTCTCCACTTTATATTTCTGACTATAAAAATATCTTTTGCACTTTCCTATTTATAATTTTTTAGCGTATCTCTTTGTACAGTTTTCTTAGTGGTTGCTCTAGGTATTACCATATACATACGTAATGTATCACAGTCTACTGGTGTCAACATTTTACCACTTAGAGTGAAGTGTAGAAATTTTACTTCCATTTTGGTTCTTATAACTTTCCCATTTTGTAAATATCATTGTATTAAGTATTTCCTTTTCATACACTGAGCACCACATCAGATGGTGTTATAATTTTTGTTCAACCTTGAAACATAATTACAAAGTCATGAGATGAAGTATAGTCTATTATGTTTATTGCTATTTTTATGCAGTCTGCTGTTCTTTCTTTTTTAAGGTTCAAGATTTTATCTATTATCATTTTCATTGTTTGGAGAGCTTCCTTTAGACATCATTAAGAGTAGGTCTGCTAGCAACAAATTCTTAGTTTTCCTTCATTTCCCCTTCATTTCTGAAGAATAATTTTGTGGGATATAGGATTCACTGTTGACAGTTCCTTTTTCCAGCACTTGAAAAATGTTATTCCACTTCTGGTCTCCATGGCTTAGATGAAAAATCCCAGTCACTCGAATTGTTTTTTACCTATAGGTAATGTGTTGGATCATCCCTGGCTTCTTTCAAGGGTTTTTCTTTATTTTTAGTTTCCAAAACTTTGACTATGTTGTATCTTGGCATATATTTCTTTGGATTCGTTTACTTGGGGTTCACTCAGCTCCTCGAATCTCTAACTTTGTCTTTTGACAAATTTGGGAAGCTTTCAGCCATTGTTTTTTCAAATAATCTTTCAGCCACACTCTTTTCCTTCTCTCATTCTGTTATAAATGTTAGAGCTTTTGTTATTGTCCAACAGATCCCCATGGTTCTGTTAATTTTTTCAGCCTATTTTCTCTCTCTTGTTCAGAATGAATATTATTTGTCTTTAAGTTCACTGAATCTTTGTCATCTCCAATCTACTATTGAGTCCATCCAGTGAGTTTTTAATTTTGGTCATTATATTTTCATTTCTATAGTTTTCAATTGGTAGTTTTTCACAACTTCTAATGCTTTGCTGAGATTTTCTATTTTTTCATTTATTTTAAGACAATTTGTAATTGATAGTTGAAACATTTTTGTGACAGCTACTTTAAAATCCTTATCAGATAATTCTAACATCTTATTCATTTTGGCTTTGGCTTCAGTTAGTTGTCTTTTCTCACTGAAATTGTGATTTTCCTTGTTTTCTGTGTAGCTAGTGATTTTCAAGTTGTATGCTGAACATTTTTAAAAATTATGTTCAGAGACCTTTGATCTTATTTAAAACTACTTTTTTATCAGGCAGTCATCCTGTTTAGATTAGCATGTAAGTTTTGGCCTAATTTTATGGGTTTTAGTTACAATGACAGTTTAGGTTTTTGAGTCCTTGCAATGCTGATGTGCTCTGCTTTATTCTTCTGTATCCTCTGATGCTCTTGCTCAGTCCTTGAGGGAGCCACATTTAGGGGCAGAAGGTGCTTCCCTGGGATTGCACTCTGTTATTATACCCATTGTAAAGATAAATTTAGAAATGAATTTTCCTCATTGTGATCAGGGGAAGAGACTATCCCTTTGAAATATAAATATCTAGAAAGACAGCAACCCTGTCTTAGTGTCACTATGAATGTTTAACCTGGGCACCTTGCTCTGAGCTGTAACTGTCTGCTTGTCATAGAGATAAGAGAAATCTTATTATTTCTTTGGAGAAAAGCAATTAACTAAAACAAATGGCTACCTTAATTCCCTCTTAAACTTATGATGAACTTTATGAAAGAATTTGAAGCAAATGGTGATGTCAAGTCCTCTTATAGAGGACTTGAGAACATATGTATGTAATCAGTTGTGATTCCTTGGCTGTATAAATAGGGTGGCATTTCTTTGGATTAACTCCTATACATTGTTATCTGGATATGTTTATTCAATTATAAAACTGCTTTCTTTCTTTTTCTAAGTTTTGTGGAGAGGATTCGCTAGGTTGACAGGGTTATTATTTCTGCAAACCCATGTACCCATGACCTGGCTATAATTCCATGATTATTGAAATAAGACACATTTGTCACAATTCAACCAGGGAAAGCATACCTTGTCTCCAGGTATTTAGCTGTTTGACATTCCAGGCCTGTAAAAATCCTCCTGAATGACCTCCTCCCTGAATTACAGCATTCCATATTCCATCCACTGCATTATTCTGGCCTTCTGCCAGAGTAAAATGGAAATACCCTGTAGCAACAAAATAACAATCCAATGAATAAATGCACATCTGAGAGGAGGAAATGTAAAACAGAAATACTACTGGCCAGAGGAAATGTATTTGTGTACTCTCACTCACTCTAGATCAAATTAACAAGAGATGTACTGTTTTTCTTGTTTTAATTTATTAGTTTAACATTAAATTTCTATTAGTGTACTTTTAGACGTCCTTTTAACTTTGACTTCTCAGTCATGATAAAAAGCAAGTGATACGTGGGTACATGTGACCTCCTGTAAGAATTGGAGTTCAGGTAAAATTATGCATAGATTTTGTATTATACAAGTGGATACTTCTGCCATGTCTATACACGAGGCTTTCTGGAAAAATCGCCTTGAATTTGTAATATGAAAATTACTGGGTAAAAGGTTGTTACATAAAAGTTAGATTTTTTATCAAGAAAATGTACAATTTACTGTAACAATTATAATGGAGAAATATCATTTTCTGTTTGAATAATGATTAGAGATAAAAATTGGCCACACTATTTTGCCTTTTATGAACAAACTAGAATGTAAAAAGAAACATTTAAAATTAATTAAAAACTTCATTAGCCTCATTCAAATTTTCTTTACCAGTCACTTTCATTTTTTTTTCTTTTTTTTTATATTTTATTGTACTTCAGGTGACGGCTTACAGAACAAATAGCTTCTCATGAAACAGTAGTACACATGTTGTTTTATGACATTGGTTAACAACCCCACAACATATTAACCCTTTAACTTCTCAACCTTTTTTGGGGGAAAATACACATAGCCAAAGATACACCATTTCAAAAATTTCTACAAGCACAGTCCAGTGACAT
>NW_004444002.1:5468545-5487702 GCF_000243295.1 Trichechus manatus latirostris
CCTACTGGAACCATCCTGTCCTGTTTTTGTAAATGTTTTGATATTGTCTGCTGTTTTCAGGGCATTCAGTGGTTATTTTTCTCGTTTATTGATTGTAGATTTGTTTGTTTCTTCCCTTTAAAAAAAATGACTATGTCTGAGCAGGCAGACTGTGTGTTCTTTGTTGTTTACTCGTCTGTGTGCTCAATACTTTTCGCCTCCTTCTCCATCTGGCAGGGTCAGTCACTCAGATATGGTACAGCAGGGCAGCTGTAGCTGAAGAGGAGTTAATGGGATGTGTTGTTTGTGGCACTTACTACAGCCACCAGAGCGGGTCGGTAATCAGTGCAGGGCAGGTTCCAGTAGGCCGTGCCTGTGCTGCTTGGTGGTGTGATGTCAAGTGCACGGTGCAGGTAGGCAGGATGCAGCTGGGAAATTGTTATGTGTGGAGCTAAGATGGATATGGGAGAGAGGAGAGAGGAACAGGAGCCAAAAACATACAAACAAATAAAAAAGAATGCTACGGGTGCTTGCAGTTGGAACGGAGAGATGAGAGAGTATGAATTGGAGAGAAACAGAAAGGGGAAGAGGAAGAAAAGAAAAGAATGAACAAATAAAAATCAGGAAGGTTAAAGAACCGCAAAGTTAGCAGAGATCCCACCGATGCAGCTATGAGGTCTGGGGAAGTCGCTCTCAGGTGTTGCAGTACAGCCTGGCTAGAAGGCGTAGAGGTATACAATGCCCGGTATTCAGGAATCAGAAAGAGAAGGAAGGTACATAGGGATGAGAAACTGAGCAATGAAGAAAGACAAAAGGGGAAAAAGAGGGAAAAGAAAACAAAACAAATTAAAAAAAAAGAACAAGAAAGGCCCCCAAAAATAAACAGAAAAAAAAAAAAACAATGAAAAAAGAAATGCCTTCAGGGATCCCTCTGCATGTCTGAGGAAGCTGAAGGGGAGTTCCTTGCCATGCAGCTCCACCTGGCCAGAAAAGGCTCCCAACTCAAGAAAAGGAAAAGAAAACAAACAAACAATTCAAAACGAACAAACGAACAAAAGCCTCGGGATTCCCACCAGCGCGGTAGCCCAGACCTGGAAGCAGCTTCACACTCGAATAGAGCTCCGCAGCCCCTCAGGAAGAAGCAAAGATGGCGCACGGAGCCAGGCACTCAAGTGAAAGGAGGGGGAGGTGGCGAGAGGCAAGTGAGAAATCAAAAGAAGCAGGAAAAAAAAAAGCAACACTAGCAGCCAACAAATGGGACTCAGAGAGCCAGCTAGTGCGGGCTGGTGTTTCTAGACAGGAGACTGTGTCCATGGGAAGCGGAGGGGGACGAGTATGGGTGAAGAAGGGTAGAGAGTGGGAAAGAGTATATCACAAATTGCTTGCGCTCTGCAGCCCCTCAGGAAGAAGCAAAGATGGTGCATGGAGCAAGGCACTCGAGCGAAAGGAAGGGGAGATGGCGAGAGGCAAGGAGGAAATCAAAAGAAGTGGAAAAAAGCAACACCAGCAGTCAACAAATGGCACCCAGAGAGCTGCCTGCTTGGTGGTGTGATGCTTTTTATGTGTAATCCAAGCAGCCGGGGCTTCCCTGTGAAGAGACTGTGGCCGCAAGATGCAGAGGAGGCCAAGCCGGGATGAAGAGGGGTGAGGGGTTGGAAAGCGCACAGCGCAAATTACTGGTTGTTTTGTCTCCCACTGGATGCTCCTTGAGGCTGCTTTCTCATACCCCTGTTTGCTGGTCTCCGATAGGAGTCCAAGATGGTGGCTCCGTGCTGCGTTAGCTGGTAGGGGACCTCTGCATGCATCTGTCCTCGCTCTCCGTTCTCTTTCAGTTTTCTCACTCCATTTGGTGCTTGGCTGAGTTCTTTATCTATTCATTTGATGTTTTAGGGTTTCAGGATTGTATTCTCTGTTCGGCTTAGTTTTTCGGATCTTTGCTGTGGAAGGATGGTGTGGTGGTTCTACCTAGAGTGCCATTTTGCCAGAACCCAGTCACTTTCGTTTTATAAAATATAAATTTTAATTAAAGTAGTATTTGCAAAAGTTCCAGTTTATACAAAATTAAAACAAATGAAATTTTGTTATGAGACTGAGAGAAATGCCCAGAAAAGAAGCTGTGGTGCACCTTAATGCCAAATACCAACTTTCAGGGTAGCTTAGGTGACCATAAAGTAAGTACCCATTTAGTTGAACTGCTTGTAACTTCCACATGCATAGTGCAGTGAGAATTTAGGATTACAATGTATGCTATGAAGCACTGTAAGACTTTGAAGTGCCTTGTAAATCACAAGGAGTTTAATTTATATTTCTTCTTATTGTTGTAGTAATTGTATTTAAATGTTTTCTAATTCCAATGATACACTCTTTCAGGAATATACTAGAATGTGTATAGGTGCCAGAATCTCATCCCTGACTTTACTGTAACATTTATGTGAAAAAACTTCTATGTAATCTTATTGGGTTTGAAAAAATCAGAAGCTTATTTCTGATCCTGCCAGAAATTGATACAATCTTTAGTTCTGATAAATTGGGTTAATTTTCCTCTAGGTCTACAATAGTCGTCTCTCCCAGCTCTTAAAGTAATTCTGGTCGCTACCCTGGGCTACTCCATGGTCTGTGCTAATAGCACTACAGTGGCTAGTAAAAAGCTTGACCCTGAAAACTGCTTTTGCCTCAGAAATTTTAGGCAGTGTGGATGAGCCTCTAACCACCCCTTTTTATCTGAAATGAGATTCTACTTATCAAGGACATTTCTGAGAGACCATACCAAATGTGCCTTTGTGTTGTTTGGAGAATTTGAGTATGGATTTACATCTAGAGGGAGAAACCAGCATTTGTTGAATTACTGCTATGTGCCAACAATCTATGCATGTTACAGGAAACATAATTTGTTAGCAGTAAAAAACAGCCTTGACATTGGAGAAAATTGAATCTTTGATGCAAAGGACAAACTTCAGAACAGATACAAGAATGCAGAGGAAGTGAATAAAGGGAGTGAAAAAGGGGGAAAGATAATGGATCTATAAGATAGAGCACAGAGATCCAATGGTAGAATAACAAGTATTACAGAATAAAAAGAAGAGAGAAAAATGGATCAAACCAAATAATCAGGGGGAAAAAATCTATTATTAGATATTAAGACTTAAATGTTGCAGGCAAAATTAATGAACAGGAATGTATACTATTAGGGTGTTTCCAGCAGAAGTTAGAATAGATTAGTGCAGTTCTGTCCAATAGGCAAGCTAGGAACACGCTGTGGGAAAGGGTAGATATTAATAAGATAGTAGGAAGTTACCATGGAACTATATGAACAGATCTCTTAAGGATTTGATTTTAATCAAAAATGAAATTTGTATGTGGGGAGGAAAGACAAGAGAGTATACTGAGTACAGCTTGATTAATAATGGAGAATAGGTGAGCATGTAAGAAACATAACATGAAAAGAACACAATTTTAAGAATAAGAGAGATCCATGTTTAAAATACTGGCTCTCTCATGTGCTACCTATAAGGCCTTAGAAATTTACTTATCCTCTCTAGACCTCAGCTTGCCTACTTGGAGCTGCCTACGCTGCCATCTTGATGATGTACTTTGGTATTATTCTTTATTGTCATCATTATATAGGTAAATTTACATGGCATCATTTTTCACCTTTAAGATTGTTGTTGTTGTGTGCCTTCAAGTCGATTCCAATTCATTACAATCTATTTTTAAAAATGAACGAATCAAGGATTTAACTTTATATATTGCAATCATTGCAAATAATGTTTTAACCCCCTGCTGTCGAGTTGATTCTGACTCATAGTGACCCTATAGGACAGAGTAGAATAGCCCCATAGAGTTTCCAAGGCTGTAAATCTTTATAGAAGCAGGCTGCCACATCTTTCTTCCACAGAGCTGCTGATGGGTTCGAACCACTGACCTTTTGGTTAGCAGCCGAGCGGTTTAATCACTGTGCCATCAGGGCTCCTTGCAAAGAGTGCAGTGAGTTAAATAATAAAATACAAATCACACTAAGACTTGAAAAAAAATGAAGACATATACCAGATGTGAAAAAAGTTTTATGTAATCTCATTGGGTTTGTTTTTGGATGGAAAAACTAATTATGGTAGAGATAGATATCAACTCTTCCTCAATTAATATATAATTTAATGCACTCCCAATCAAAATCATATAGGAGCTTAGGGACTGCAGGGACTTGGCAAAATTGTTCTAAATTAATTTGGAAAAAATAAACAAGTTAGCGTTTTCTAAAATTAAAAAATTGGAACATAATGAAGGAACTAATGCTATCAGACATTTAAGAATGTATAAAGTGATAAAGGTTAAAGCAGTGATACTGTAATATTAATAAGCTGAGAGATCAATGGAACAGAATAGCCTAGAAACAGACCCTTGTAAACATAGTAATTTAATGTATCTTACGTATGCTAAGGTTTTATCTTCATGAAGGTAGAGCAGGACCAGGCAATATTTTGTTCTGTTATACAATAAGGTCACCATGAGTCAGAACCAGCTCAATGGCAGCTAACAACAACAACAACATGTACGCTAAAAGTGGCATCGCAAAGAGTGTGTTGGAAAAACTATTCAATGGGAAGTTATAGGAAAATTCAGAACCTGAGATAATAACATACGTTGAAAGAATTCTCAAGGGGTTACAGTTCAATAAATTTTTAAAAAATAAATTAAATTGCATATTTATCAAAGCACTGGAAGAGCCATGCCTTAGAAGCAATAGAATAAATTGCAATGAAAAGTAATGATAAAATAAATTAATTAATCTACTTAAAACTTCTATACATCATTAAAACCTCATAATCAAAATAAAATAGCAAATGACAAGGGCAGATGTTTGCACAAATATGATATTATCAAGTTGGTTTGTGCACTTAATATAACTAAAATCTAAGGCTCCAAAACAAAAATGGGCAATAGACATAACACAAATAATTCACAAAATAGGAAATATAACTAACAAACAAGCATATGGAAAAATATTCAATATCACTAGTAATGAAATATGTCCAAACAAAACAACTTATTCCTCCTTGACATCATCACTTGGATGTCTAATAGGCATAATAAACAACATATGCAAAACAAACGTATTTCCCTCTTCAAACCCACTCTTCCCTCAGTCTTTCCTATCTCAGTCAATGGTACCACTAGTCATCACTTGTTGATGTCAAAAATCTACGAGTCATCAATGACTCCTCTCTTCTGCTCATCACCCCATTTGCTCCATCAGCAAGTTCTATAATCTCTACCTTCAAAAATATTTACCCAAACTAACCACTTCTAATCACCTCCACACTGCCATTCCATTTAAAGCTATCATCATCTCTCACCTCAAGTCCATTCTCAATATAGTAGCCAGATTAATTCTTTGAAAATGTAAATAAGTTCATGTTACTCCTTTGCTAAAAATCAAGCAATGGCTTACCAAAACAATTGGAATAAAATCCAAACTCCCTACTCTTGCCTACAGGGTGTGTCTACTTTCCCAACTCATCTCATGCCATTCTTTCCATATCTCACCAACTTCCAGCCACACCGGCCTCCTTGTTCCTTGAACAGCTCTTTTTCACTTTAGTACATTTTCGCTTACAGATCCTTCTTCCTGGAACATTCTTTCCCCAGGTCATCATGTGGCTAATTCATTCAGCTCTCTTCTCAAATGTTTTTTCAGAGTGGTCTTCCCTGATAACCCTATTAAAAACAGTGCCTCCTATCCCCACGACTTCCCTTTCTATAATCATTTGCCAAATTATCTATATACCTATCTGTTTTGCCAAAATGCTAAAATAGAAATTTAAACTTCCTCCCATGTCTAAAGAATGACTAAAATTATTGGTTAATTTATCATTTTCATTTTTTTTCTAGACATCTCCCCACTGAAGTTGTCTTTCCTTCCATTCAAGTCTGGACTGGTGGCTCTCTAGGATTCCTGCATAGCTCCTGTTCAGGGACCTCCCTTCACTGTTACAAGCATCTTTTACTGCCCTAGAAGAACTATGCAATTTGCGGCTGCCCAATATCTTTTGGAAACCCCCTCATTTTGTTAGTTTCCCACTGTGTGTATTGCTTTTCACGGGTAGAATTTAAAACAAATTCCAGCATTCCTTGTTACCAAAGTGTAGACATGTGACTAGCTTCCATCGAACAGATGCACCTGTGTGCAACTTGGAACGTGAAAGTAAAGATCTAAGGTTGTGTTGGTCTCCTAACAAGCAGGAACATTACGGCCATCAGTATATTGCTTAGGTTTGATAGCATGGGTCAACTTAATAGAGAGAAATGGTGGGCAAATGCCATTTCCATCCATTTACCACCATGTTATTTTCTTATTAAATATTACATTCCTCTAAAATTGCTGCCGTCGAGTTGATTCCGACTCATAGTGACCCTCTAGGAACCTCTTATTTCTATTAAACAATGTTCCTATTGAATCCTGTCACACTCTTTATTTACATATGAAGATTGTTTCAATTCAAACTATACAGGTCACTTTTATTTCCTTATGTCCTGTGTTTGTTTGTTTGTTTGTTTGTTTTTTGCAAGTACTGCTAGGTTCCCAAAGAGGAAAAATGTTCAGAAGGTTCTCTTCTACACTTTGTTCACTAAAAATGGTCTCCTGTCTTGGTAGAGTCTTTTTGTTTCATGCATGCCTTACACATCCCACTTAATGTAAGACCTGTTTCAGGAATATTATTTCCACTTAGCAGTTACCCTTCAACTATCCCTACACTACTGTCTTCATGTTCAGCATTGCTTTTCTCATCGTCTTTGTTCTGTCAATTATTCCCAAGGAATTTTTGTCCAAGTCAGAAATTTAGAAAAGCTGTGTTAAACTGCTCTGTACTTTTTGTAGCTATTATTTATTGATTTTGTAAACTATTCATGGCATAGGAAGAAAGAAGAATTTGTAGCATATCCTGAAGAAAATCATTCATAGAGAGGAAGGTCAGGGATAGTTTGTTTCAGAAAAATACTCCGTTTTACCCACTCATCTTCCAACCATTATCTCTGGGTTTTCTAGACCTTAGTTAAAACTAAAACTCAGTCCCATTAAAGACAAGGGTATTATTATCATTAGAGAAATCTTTTGCAGTTATAATTATGAGGGTCTTTGACCCTTCACATTAGAATATACTTCGTATATCAAGTGACAGCCTAATTTGGCTAGAGCAAGTCTCTGTGTAAGCTAATTACATGTGGTAATTTTGCCTGAAAGGAGACTGACTTGAAAGTGAATCCAATTTAACGGTGAGGAGATTGTTATAAGAAACATCTCATTGTAGGCTTGTAAGTCCCTTAAAGTGCTAATTTTTCACCTGAATAACCATATTGCCATAGCATGGATTTTTCAAATTACTTAATATTTGTGAGATATTATTGGAACTAAGAAAAAATAAAGATGAATAGTGAGGATTTTTTTTTTTTTATTTTGTGGGAACAATTTAGGATTCTACCTAATTATTATTCACACACATTAAAGTTAGCCTCTATTTTCCTTTTCCTACTTGTTCTTAAGATGTAAAGGGCCACCTTGCTCCATTAAAGGACACGGCTAATTCCTTAATTATATATTCAACTCAGAAGGAGCAGTTTGTCCAGTTTATCAATCTTTCTGAGTTTTGCTTTTTTAACAAAATATAATCTCCTCTCTCAGGCATTTTAATAATCATTTCTCAGACAATCATTTCATGCAGTTAACAGCTATTGTATGGAGAGCTGAAATATGGCAACTGCAAGCAGAAAGGGCAGAAGAAATGCTTTAAGAAGGGCCTGAAGCATGGCTTTAAGCACTGTCATCTGGCTGTAGATGGCTAGGCAAAGGAGCTCTGTGGAGCACAGTAATCAGGATCAGGGCCTTTTTTACTGCAAAGACATTTGTATAAATCCAAGTCAAATCCAATACAATCCCTGCAAATAGCAGCTACAGGCTCATATTATACTTTACACAAAATTGAAGTTTGTATAATGTGGACAGGAACACTGGCTAGCTTCAAACCTGAACAGGGAATCCTGACCTTTTTGAGGACCGCCAAGTACACCTCCTGCTCTAAAATTATTTTTTTCTTTCAAGATACCACAATGCTTAGACTCACCAAAATAAGGTATTTTATTGTGCTGAAGTCTAGAATTTCCAGGAGGCCCCTGTGAAATTGCAACTCTTCCCTGGGAAAGTGTAGTGGGGGCTGTGGGAAGCTGTTCAGGTCTACCCTTCAGGAAAAGGGAGTCATAACCTCAGCTGTTTGGAGTGTTTGTGACTGATGGCTCTCACATCAATCCCTCTCTGGGAATTGGAATCAGTCAAAAGAGCTCTTTCACCCAAGGTCATGTCTCCTCCGTGGAGTCAGCCCACATCCAGTGACTGATCAATAATGAGGCATAAAGGCCTGGCCCCCTTGCCTCAAGGTGAGACAACTCTGAAGTGCCTTTCCAGTTTCAGAGTTTCCCACAGGTTTAGCTGAGGCCTTAGTTGTAACTTCCTCTCAGTCCTGCTTCTCCTTCTGCCTAATCCTGCTTCCCTCCCCCTTTATAGATGTTGTTCCCCAATGCAACTCTGGGAGTCTCAGAGTCTGTTTCCTGAAGAACCCAACAAACAGCAGCAGGTACTAAGAAGGTTCCTAGGAACAGACTCAAAATGTGGTGGATAACCAATGATAGGTGAGTTACTGACAGTCCCTGGCATGTGGTTTTATATAATGCTTAAAACTTTTATTGATAATGAACTGAATGAAATATTGAAGGAAGGAATATCCTGGCAAGTGTGATATCTCAGGTAGTCAAGAGGTATTTTTGAGAGGGAGGAAGAGAGTAATTATAAGGACCTTTGAATGAGATGGCTGTGCTAGGGGCCTTCTATGCCCTGGAGAAAGACAATGAAAGGCTGAGGGTGATTAATAACCAATATAAGGTGAAATGTGAAATGTAAGTGTGAAAATCAGAGGGCTTCCTTGGCAGCATATAAAGAGACTCTCATCTTCTGAAGCTGGAGGGTAGAAAATGATGAGCATCAATTCTCATCCAGGCAAATACGCTATGCCAAAGTAAGAACCCTGACTGGGAAAGGTTGGGATCTCAAGACTTGGCATGGAGCTATCTGCATTGGGCCCTCAAAAGTCTTAAATCTCCATATCACCTTGAATCCTCTGCAAAAATAGCGCATTATTCCCTGTTGAGGGCTAGGCCCACCCTCTTGGTTGAAGATAATGCAGAGGACTTTTCCCTATAAGGCCATAACTGGCCCCTTGGAATCTAACACTCCTCCCCTGGCTAACAAGTCAATAATTAGAATCAAGTTACAACATAAACCAGTCAAAGAAGTGCTTGGTCTGCTAAAGAAGGAGAGAGGCTACACACTGAAATTGCTGCAAAATCTAGGCAACATGTACCAGAACAAGCTCGGAGAATATAGATGAGGCTGGACCATAAGGGTGCTGGTTCAAGTGAGACAAAATATAAGTTAGATAAGGAAGAGTATATTGATATAAGGGCACTCTCTTGTGAAACAGGATTTAATATCCTGATAAAGACCACAGGAGATGGTGCTAACATACTGCTTAAGTTGGCTTTTGTAATTCCTAACAAAAGTGATAGCCCTCAGAAACAGATGTAGAAATGCCAGAACCTACTTGACAAACAGTGGATGAAAGAATCAAAAGGCTCAAAGGAATGGGCATGCTGGAGTGAATATTCTATGTAAGTGGAGAAAACCTTCTAGGTAACTATATTTTCCAGGAGGTCCCAGGAGATACTACATTGACAAAATAATAAAGGATACACTAGTGAGAGGGTCACAAGCATTGTCAAGAAGCTCAGGCATGACTGACTGTCCTTTGAAGTCCCAGGTTGAGAGTAGAGGATTCTGTTACAGAACTGACTTTGATAGCAACAGAGATGACAGAATCCCCAAATAATAGATGGTATTTAACCCTCAGATGCAAGGTGGGCACAATTTCTGTAATAAGAGGCAAGGTCAAAATGGTAGCCAGTAGGGCCTTACCTCCAGAGAGTTATAGAGAAGGTTAGTTGAACACAGCATTCTAAGAGGCAATAAAGATGGGCAGTCAAAAAGGGTATTGCCCAATCTATACAATAAAAAAATAATCAAAAATTGAGGATTATGAGGCTGAGGCCAGCTGCCTCAATAAAAAGTCATGATCCCAAGCATAGTTCTGGAAGGCGAGACTGTTGCCAGACCCAGAACCCACTGACTGAAGGAGATTCTGAGTCCCCATGAGGAAGAACTCTAAAATACCAATGACAAGCATATATGGTAATGATCCCTTCAGTTCTTCTCCAAAATGACCTATGGCGATTTTCTTATTAAGTTGTGAATTGGTGGTAAAAAGGGATTATGCAACAGTTCAAGGACTGTTGGACCCAGGATATGAGTTGACATTGATACCTGAGGACACAAAATGTTATCATAGATCACTGTTTACAGTGGAGGAATGTAGAGGCTAGGTAATAAGTAAATTCCTCTCCCCAGCCTAGCTCATAGTGTGTCCACTGGGTCCACAGGCTTACCTGGTGGTCTTTCTTTGACCCTCAAATTTATAATTACAATAGACATTTTGGAGTTGGCAGAACCCCCACATTGGTTCTTTGGCCTATGAGACACTATTCTTTTACTCTTCTTAAGTTTGAAAAACATTTTGAGAACTTAAGACATAGAAAATGGAGTGTTAGGTCAGTATAATAGTCTAAGAGATTGTATAAGAACAGATAACTATCCTCCAAGCTTAGAGATATGCTCAGCGTGTCCCTGGATTTTTAAACAAATCCATAACCCACTATGGATTAGTCAGCCAAAAACACATTTATTCATTCTTTTCTTTACTGAACCAAATATTTATATTTATTGAGAACTTCCAGGTAGTATGCTAGGTGTTAGTATAAACAAGGATAAAAAACATATCTGTGGTTTCTTGAGTTTGATTATAATTCCAACTAATACTACCTTTCTAGGTAAGTTTATTCAAACAACTCCTTCAAGCTTCCAAGGGGTTATTCATGCTTTTAGCACTAAGGGCTTTGTTGGGCCAAATCAAGTTCCTTATATCCATATATAATTTTTAAATTTTCTTACACTGAATGACAGGGAAAACATATTTCTTTTTATATTATAGCAATAACAGTCACATTTACTGTGTATAAAATTTGCTGCTTTGTCTCTGACTTCTGAAAATAGTGATCTGATAAAATGAGATTGATGAATGGTCAGAAGGGGGAAAAAGAAACATCTACTTTTGGGTTTCATACAAAAATTCATTTCACAAAATGATTAATTACGAACTAAAAACATTTTCAGAATAAAAATAGAGATGCCTCATTAGAATCAGTAACACAGTATGCATTTATTTCCATGTAATCTCTCTCCTGTCATATTCACAGTTAGCAGAATATCTGATTTGACTTTTTATCATACAATTTACAGGACCTTCTTTTACTAAAGACCTGCCCATATGACAGACTTTGAAAAGACTGCAGTTATTAAGTATGACATTTCTACAGTTTTTTTCATTTAACAAAAAAAATTTAAATAGTGTTTAGATTATAAAATCTTTAATATAACTTGGTATATAGAAAATATATAAGTATATAGACACAGGCATATATATGCATATATAATATATTATGCATGTATTGATTGATATACGACGTCTTCGCCATTCTTAGAAGACTCCATTTCTCCACTACGTTAATATAACTGAGCCATTTCAAGTAATTTTCACATAATTGAGTGAATGCTTCCCTATGTGTATTCACCGTTTAATTCTAACTACAGTTCCCTTGCCTTAAAAACTGAAATGTAAAGGGACATATTTTTCTTTGTTCTCAGATGAACCCCAACCCATACTAATTTACTTACATACTGACATAGAACTGACAGAGACACATTTATTCATATTCTCCGAAGCAGAGCTAGCAACTTCCTACACGATGCTAAGACAGCAAACTCTCTATCAACTCTTTCTTCATACGCTATAGAAATTTCTGCTTAGAGCTCTCTCCCTGATGGAGCTGTAAGCTTTGCAAGGACAGAGACCTCATATTAGCCATCTTTGGTTATCAGTATTTAGAATAGTGTTGAATGAAAATGAATATATATTTATTTTTCTAATTTTTTTCTTTACTGTTACTTTTCTGATATAATTTCATTCTAGTTTTTTTTTTTACTTTTATTCAATTTCATTGTATTTTTATTGTTGTAAAAATAAAGATGACACAACATTTATCAGTACAACATTTTTTTGCGTGTACAATTAAGTGAGACTAATTACATCAATCATGTTGTGTGACCATCATCAATATCGATTGCCAAATTTTCCATCACTATGAACAGAGCACAATTAAGTGTCCAGGAAATCCCAATCTTCGCAATGTTTTCCATAATATGTTATGATCCACACAGTTGAATGCCTTTGCATAGTCAATAAAACACAGGTAAACATTTTTATGGTATTCTCTGCTTTCAGCCTGGATCCATCTGACATCAGCAATGATATCCCTTGTTCAATGTCCTCTTCTGAATCTGGCTTGAATTTCTGGCAGTTCCCTGTCAATGTAGTGCTGTAACCACTTTTGAATGATCTTCAGCAAAATTTTACTTATGGTATTGTCTGATAATTTGGGCATTCTGTTGGATCTCTTTCTTTGGAATGTGTACAAATATGGATCTCTTCCAGTTGGTTGACAAGGTAGCTGTCTTCCAAATTTCTTGGCATAGACAAATAAGCACTTCCAGCATTGCATCCAGTTGTTGAAACATATTAACTGGTATTCCTTCAATTCCTGGAGCCTTGTTTTTCTCCAGTGCCTTCAGTGCAGCTTGGACCTCTTCCTTCAGTACCATCAGTTCTTGATCATATATTACGTCCTGAAATGGTAGAACTTTGACCAATATTTTTTGGTACAGTGACTCTGTGTATTTCTTCCATCTTCTTTTGATGTTTTCTGCATCGTTTAATATTTTCCCTATAGGAGCTTGAGTGGGTTTGAGAGACGTTACATAGTTATACATTTTAGTGAAAAAATAATATATTTGAGATATATTGTATATGTAACAGCATATGTTTACATATGTAATATAATAGCTATGTAATATAATATAATTATATATAATAAGTATAAAAAACCAAAAAATATTGTTGTTGAGTTGATTCCGACTCATAGTGACCCTATAAAACAGGGTAGAATGCTCCATAGGGTTTCCAAGGAGCGGCTGGTGGATTCGAACTGCCAACCTTTTGGTTAGCAACAGAACGCTTAACCACTGTCCCATCAGGGCTCTATAATATGTATATTAAAAAAAAAAAACAGACCCGTAGCCGTCAAGTCTATTCTGACTTATAGCGACAATAATATGTATAGGTAATATAATATAAAGTATATATATATGTATATATATAAAATATATATATATGATAATTTACCCATATAGGTAAAGGACTCAGAAAGATGGTTCTAAGTACTTCCTACCTTGAAATTCTGTGATTTATAATATTTTTTCTTTTTTTAATTTTAATTTTACTGTGGTAAATATATATATGACAAGACACTTTTTATTTTAACTGTTTTTAAGTGTACATTCAATTCAGTGGTATTAATTACATTCACTATGTTATGCAACCATCACCAATATCTATTTCCAAAGGCTTTTCATCATCCCAAACAGAAACTTAGTACTCCTTAAGAAATAACTCCCCACCCCCTCGCTTCCTCCGGCCCCAAATAATCACCAGTATACTCTCTGTCCCTATGGATTTGCCTATTCTGGACAATTTTTATAAATTAAATCATACAATACTTGTCCTTTGTGTCTGACATTTCACTCAGCTTAAAGTTTTCAAGTTTCATCCATGTCATAGTATGTACCAGGACTTCATTTCTCTTTAAGGCTGAATAGTATTCCATTGTATGTTTATGCCACGTTTTGTTTATCCATCCATTTTTTGATGGACACTTAGGTTGTTTTTTACTATAACAAAAGATTGTCTGATTCAGCTGGAGAAACGTCAGAGCAGTGAAAATCTTATATCTTGTCCAAAATGTCTTATATCCCCCAAATGAAATGATAATTTCTCTCCAAGGAGATTCTATTTTTTAGTCTTCTGATATTCAAGAGGTTGAATTAAATGTCTAGGGACAGTGTTTGCATGGGCATAATCTAGTCCTTATTAGAGCTAAAGCAGAACAAAATGATGCCTTTTACCATAAAGAGAAAAATAAAATGAAACCTGAAACTAGGAGCAATATTTAGTTTTGCTCAATAACATCTCATTACTGAGGTCTTGGTGACTGAATTATAAATACACTTGACATAATCATTCATCAATATTTTTTATTCCACACTGCTCTAATTTTTAACAGCTAGCTGGTTATTTTAATGATAATTAACATACTGAAAATACATTTAAAAGGATATTATAGTAGTAACACATCAGCGAAAGCAAAGAAATTTAAAAATGAAGCTAATATTTCATTCCTTAACAATTTTAACTGAAGGTTAACTCATGGAGGCATTAGAGCTGGAAAACTCCAATTAGGTCAGAAAGTCTTTCTCCTTAAAGAGAAAAAGAAGTAAATGGTGGAATGGTATCTGCTATCTTTAGATCTAAAACACTTTAACTTTCAAGGTTATTTTCATGTAAGGTAGTCTAGTGCATACTCTGAGTTACAATTATGGTCCTTGAGACTGAAAAGAATATACAAGACAAAGAGGTAATATCTTGAAAGTATTACTAGTTATACTGTAATGTAAGATAGTCCCAGGAAAAATTATGCAATAAACCAAGTTATCCACCCTGCTTGCTTTTGCCCTTTCTTCTCCCTTCCTTCCTCCAGTATTCTATACAAGGTCCCCTAATTGCCCCGTGGATGCACAAGGAAACTTCCAAATCTGTATCTTACCATGTCTCTGCTACCAAATTCTAGCACCTACCTTCTTCCCCATGCTACTTCCCAGCTCTTCACCACTCTACTCATTCACCTCCATCAGAATTCCCCACATACGACTTCCAGGTAACATGGCACTACAGACAGAAGCACCACTCCATCCCTCCACAGCAAAGATCCGAAAAACTAAGTCAAACAGAGACACACGTCAATCCTGAAACCCTAAGCATCAAATGAAGAGATAAAGAACTCAACCAAGCACCAAATGAAGTAAGAAACTGACAGAGAACAGAGAGCGAGGAGACATACTTGCAGAGGTCCCCTATCAGCTAAAGCATCACGGATTTGCCATCTTGGACTCCTGTCGGAGATCGGAAAACACGGAGTATGGGAAAGCAGCTTCACGGAACTCCCAGCAGGAGACAAAACAACCACTAACCAGCAATATACATTTTCCCACTCCGCACAATTCTTCACCCCCACTCAGTCTCCTCTGCTTCCTGAAGCCACAGTCTCTTGGCTGGGAAGCACCAGCTTCACCCTGATGTCACTTGAATTCCACCCACCCGCACTGGCCAGCTCCCTGAGTGCCATTTGCTGGCTGCTGGTGTTGCTTTTTCCCGCTTCTTTAGATTTCTTCTTTACCTCTCACCACCTCCTGCTCCTTTCTCTCAAATACCTGGCTTCATGTGCCATCTTTGCTTCTTCCTGAAAGGCTGTGAAACACCTCTCAACTGTGAAACTTCTTCTCAGCCCGTGCCACCAGACTGGTGGGACACCAGGGGCTTTTTTCTGTTTGTTCTGTTTTGATTTATTTGTTTGTTTTCTTTTTCTTTTCTTGGCTTGGGAGCCCCTTCTAGCCAGGCAGTACAGCACAGCTTGGGAGCTACTCCCTTACTCCTCTGCATAGATGCACAGTGACATCCCTGGGGGCATTTCTTTTCTCTCTTTTTTTTTTGGCTGTTTTTGTTTCTTTGTTTTGTTTTATTCTCTCTCTTTTTCCCTTTTTGTCTTTCTTCATTTCCAATTTCTTGTCTCTCTGTACTTACCTTCTCTTCCTGTCTCCTGAATACCTGGCAGAGTGTGACACCTCTACCCCTTCTAGCCAGGCTGCACTTCATGGCCTGGGAGCAATTTCCCCAGTCCTAGCAGCCGTAATGGTGGGATCCCTGGGAGCTTTTTTCCCTCTAATTTTTATTTATTCATTTTTTTCTTTTACCCTTTTTCTTTTTGTTTTTTGTCATTTCTCAGTCTCTCATCTCTCCACTCCAACAGCAAGCTCCTTTAGCACTTTTTTTGTTTGTATGTGTGTTTTTGGCTCCTGTTCCTCTCTTCTCTCTCTCCTTTTTCACATATCCATCTTAGCTCCACACATCACAATCTTCCCCCTCCTTCCTACCTACCTGCACTGTGCTTTGAACATCACACTCCCAAGTAGCACAGGCATGGCCTACCGGAACCTGCCCTGCACTGAGTCCCGGCCCATCGTGTAGGCCCTAGTATGTGCCACAAACAACCCATCCTATCAATTCCCCTTCAGCTGGATCTGCCCTTCTGTATCATACCTGAGTGACTGACCCTGCCCATTGGAGAAGGAAGTGAAAAGTATCGTGCTGACATATGAGCAAACAACAAAGAACACACAGCACGACTGCTCAGACATAACCAAATAAAACAAAAAAGCAGGATGAAACAAATCTACAATCAATAAATGAGGAAAATAACTACTGAATGCCCCTAAGACAGCAGACAATATCAAAACATATACAAAAGTAGGACAGGATGGTTCCAGTAGGTGTCCAAAATAAAACACCAGATGACTTTCCAGTAGAAGAAAAGGCACTAGACCTAACTGATAAGGAATTCAAATCTCTAATATTCAGAGCTATGCAAGACTTGAAGCAAAAAGCAGACAAAAATGAAGAAAAAATAGACAAATTCATGGAAAAGGCAGACAAATTCATGGAAAATACAGACAAAAAAATGGAAGAATTAAAAAAAATAATACAGGAAGAAAAATGCTAAAATAAATTCACAACTAAAAATCATACACAAACAATGATTAGAAATTCAAAAGATAAACAACAAGATTTCAGAAATGGACAGTGTCATAGAAGGGCTGAGGAACACGTTTGAAACAATGGAAGACAGGATCAGTGAAATTGAAGACAAACACTTGAATACAACTCTGTTTCAGGAGAAAAAATAACAAAGAAAAATGAAGAAACAC
The DNA here is from genome assembly GCF_000243295.1 of Trichechus manatus latirostris. Taxonomy (NCBI): domain Eukaryota; kingdom Metazoa; phylum Chordata; class Mammalia; order Sirenia; family Trichechidae; genus Trichechus; species Trichechus manatus. The sequence continues at coordinate 5,485,668 of NW_004444002.1, forward strand.
TGAGAATTATGTGGGATACAATCAAAAGCAAAAATCTGAGAGTGATCGGAGTTCCAGAACAGGGGGAGAAAACAGAAAACACAGAGAGGATCATTGAAGAATTGCTGACAGAAAACTTCCCCAATATCAGGAAAGATGAAAAGCTGACCATCCAAGAAACTAAACGAACCCTATATAGGATAGATCCCAAAAGAAAATCACCAAGGCATATCATAACCACCCTCGCTAAAACCAAAGACAAACAAAGAATCCTGAGAGCAGCTCAAGAAAAACAAAAAGTCATATACAGAGGACAAACAATAAGACTAAGCTCAGATTAGTCAGCAGAAACCATGCAGGCAGGAAGGCAATGGGATGACATATATAAAACTTTGAATGAAAAAAATGCCAGCCAAGAGTAATATATCCTGCAAAACTCTCATTTGAATATGATGGTGAAATCAGGACATTTCCAGATAAACAGAAATTAAGGAACTATGTAAAAACCAAACCAAACTTACAAGAGTTGTTAAAGAGAGTCCTTCTATCTGAGAGTAACAACATCAGACACAGGCTGAATCTATGACACAGGATTGTACCAGCCAGATACAAATCTAGGAAATGAACACTCAAGGACTATCCAAAACCAAAAGAATTACAACAGGGAACCAGAGATATTAATCTGTAAATGACAACAGCATCAGAACAATAAAAGAGGGAATAAACGGTGTAGGTATAGAACCTTCTAATGGAGAGTAAGGCAAGGCGATACCAAGTAATAATAGACTGCTTCAAACCTAGGAAGATAGGGGTAAATTTCAAAGTAACCACAAAGAAAGTTAACAAATCTACTCATCAAAATAAAGAAGAAAAACATAATGTCTCGGTAAAAACAAAACCTACAAAAACAAAAGAAATGAAAAAATGCAAAAACAAAAGGAATTCAGCACAGGAGAGTAAAAGGAACAAAGAAATTACCAGCACCACAAAAAAAGCACTACAAAATGACAGCAATAAACACACACCTATCAATAATGACACTGAATGTAAATGGCCTAAATGCACCCATAAAGAGATAGAGAGTGACAGAATGGATAAAAAAACAGGATCCATCAATATGCTGTCTACAAGAGACACATCTTAGAAACAAAGATGTAAATTTATTAAAAATCAAAGAATGGAAAAAAATATATCAAGCAAACAGCCAGCAAAAAAGAGCTGCAGTGGCAATACTAATCTCAGATAAATAGACTTTAAAACAAAATCCACTAGAAAAGACAAAGAACAGCACTGTATCATGATTAAAGGGATGAGCCAGCATGAAGACATAACCATAATAAATATCTAAGCACCCAATGACTGGGCTCCAAAGTACATAAAGCAAACTTTAACATTACTGAAAATAGAGATTGACAGTTCCACAATAATAGTAGGAGACTTCAACACACTGCTCTCAGTGAAGGACAGAAAGTCTAGAAAGAAACTGAATAAAGATACAGAAGATCTAAAGGCCACCATTAACCAAATTGAACTCATAGACATATATAGAACACTCCACCCAACAGCTGCAAAGTACACATTCTTTTCCAATGCACATGGAATGTTCTCCAGAATAGACCACATCTTAGGCCACAGAGCTACCCTCAACAAAATCCAAAACATTGAGATAATACAAAGTATCTTCTCTGATCACAAAGCCATCAAAGTAGAAATTAAGAACAGGAAGAGTAAGGACAAAAATCAATTAAATAGAAACTAAATAACACCCTGCTTGAAAACCACTGGGAAATAGAAGAAATCAAAGATGGAATAAAAAAATTCCTAGAATCAAACAAGAATGAAAACACGTAATACTAAACCTTTGGGACACTGCAAAGGCAGTCCTCAGAAGAGAATTTATAGCAATAGAGTCACACATCAAAAAAGAAGAAAGTGACAAAATCAAAATATTAGCTACACAACTCGAACAAATAGAAACAGAACAGCAAAAGAAGCCAACAGATACCAGAAAAAAAGAAATAATAATGATCAGAGCAGAAATAAATGAAATAGAGAA
>NW_004444002.1:5488259-5521030 GCF_000243295.1 Trichechus manatus latirostris
AACAAAATTCTAGCCAATAGAATTCAGCATTATATCAAAAAAATAATAATAATACACCACAACCAAGTAGGATTCATACCAGGTATGCAAGGATGGTTCAACATTAGAAAATCAATCAATGCAATCCACCACATAAATAAAAGGAAAGGAAAGATTCACATGATCATCTCAATTGATGCAGAAAAGGCATTTTGACAAAATCCAAAACCCATTCCTGATAAAAGCTGTCAATAAAATAGGTATAGAAGGGAAATTTCTCAGCATAATAAAAGGCATCTATGCAAAACCAACAGCCAACATCATTCTTAATGGAGAGAGGCTGAAAACATTCCCGCCAGGAAGCAGTGGATTGGCCCTCTGGGAAGCCGGGAGTCCGCCCACTGGGAAGAAGCAGATTGGCCAGCCAGAAAGTTGCAAAGGTCGAGCAGAGGGATGCATGGTGTGGTGAGGGTGGGAAAGTATGTCTCGCTGGTTACCGGGTGCTCTCTCTCCTTCTGGGAGCTCTATGAATTGCTTTCCTGTACTCCCTGTCCACCAATCTCTGACAGGATTCCAAGATGGTGGATCCGTGCTGCATTAGCTGACAGGGGACCTCCGATTGTAACTCTCCTCGCTCTCTGTTCTCTGTCACTTTCTTATACTATTCGGTGCTTGCTTGAGTTCTTTATTTTGATGCTTAGCGTTCTAGGATTGATATTTGTCTCTGTTTTACTTTCTTTTTCCAGTCTTTGCTGTGGAGGGACGGTGTGGTGCTTCTGTCTATAGTGCGACATTCAGCAGTCTTCCCAATAAGCAACGTCTTGATAAAGGGAGAAAATATTGAAGTTGTCAAGGATTACATTTTACTTGGATCCACAATCAACGCCCATGGAAGCAGCAGTCAAGAAATCAAAAGACGCATTGAACTGGGCAAATCTACTGCAAAAGACCTATTTATAGTGTTGAAAAGTAAAGATGTTACTTTGAGGTCTAAGGTGCACCTGACCCAAGCCATGGTATTTTCAATTGCCTTGTATGCATGCGAAAGGTGAACAATGAATAAGGAAGACTGAATAATTAATGCCTTTCAATTATGATGTTGGTGAAGTATACTGAATATACCATGGACTGCCAGAAGAACGAACAAGTCTGTCTTGGAAAAAGTACAGCCAGAGTGCTCCTTGGAAGGAAAGATGGGAAAATTCCTTTCAGGTACTTTGGACATGTTATCAGGAGGGACCAATTCCTGGAGAAGAACATCATGCTTGGTAAGTTACAGGGTCAGCGAAAAAGAGGAAGACCCTCAACGAGGTGGACTGACACAGTGGCTGCAGCAATGGACTCAAACACAGCAATGATTTTGATGATGGTACAGGACCAAGCAGTGTTTAGTTCTGTTGTACATAGGGTCGCTATTAGTTGGAAACGACTCGAGGGTACTTAACAACAACTTCATTTGTACATAAGACTGTCCCTGCTTACTACATAAGTACAGTACATTATACTACATTATATTACATCAGTAAATCAGAGTCACAACAATTTATAAATAAGATCTTGTGTTGTATACTTTCATCTGAATGGGGGAATTTATGGTTATCATTCAAGTTAAATAATGAAGCCACATTTGGGAAAAGGGAAAGAAGAGAAATGGCTTGAGAGAAGTTGAGAGGCTGTTTATTTTGCATGGTTTACCTCCCAAGCAACTTTGTTCTGTAACTCTCTGCTCTATATTGCAACTAGAAAGCAATGTCTCTCAGATTGCTGCCAACAACTACATCCTTCTCTATGCACAGACCAAAAAATAAACAAACAGTGTCACCATCTCTCTTTCCACAGGTATCTCTACTATCCCAGCTGATGGGAAATTTTGAACTCAAAACAATACCCTCCCAAGTGAAGGTAGTATTATCAGAAAAAAATTCAAAATTGAATAAAGATGAGAAGTTTTTGTTTGCTTATTTTTTGGTCTGTGCATACTGACCACAAAGAATGTGGGAAGTATAAATGGTAATGGCCTACCCATACACTATAGCAAGATTTGATGCTGATAAACTTAAGAGTAAAACATTATTCTGTGAATAAATGAAAATAGACTATATTAAGGTATTCAAACATTGTTCTTCTTAGGGGCCATCCAGTTGGTTCCAACTCATAGCAACCCTATGTACAACAGAACAAAACACTGCCTGGTCCTTTGCCATCTTCACAATCATTGCTATTTTTGAGACCATTGCTGCAGCTACTATGTCAATCCATCTCCTGGAGGGTATTCTTCTTTTTTGCTGACCCTCCACCTAACGAAGCATGATGTCCTTCTCCAGGGACTGGTCCCTCCTGATAACATGTCCAAAGTATGTGAGACTAAGTCTCGCCATCCTCCCTTCCTAGGAGCACGCTGGCTGTACTTCTTCCAAGAAAGACTTGTTCGTTCTTCTGGCAGCCCACAATATATTCAATATTCTTCACCAACACCATAGTTCAAAGGCATCAATTCTTCATTGGTCTTCCTTATTCATTGTCCAGCATTCACATGCATATGAGGCAATTGAAAATACCATGGCTTGGGCCAGGCACACCATAGCCCTTAACGTAACATCTTTGCCTTTCAGCACTTTAAAAAGTTCTTTTGCAGCAGATTTTCCCAATGCAATATATCATTTGATTTCTTGACTGCTGCTTTCATGGGTGTTGACTGTGGATCCAAGTAAAATGAAATTCTTGACAACTTCAATCTTTTCTCCGTTTATTATGATCTTGCTTGTTGGTCCAGTTGTGAAAATTTTTGTTTTCTTTATGTTGAGGTGTAATCCATACTGAAGGCTGTAGTCTTTGATCTTTGTCAGTAAGTGCTTCAAGTCCTCTTCACTTTCAGCAAGCAAGGTTGTGTCATCTGCATATTGCAGTTCTTAATCAGTCTTCCACCAATCCTGATGCCATGTTTTTTTTCATATATTCCAGCTTCTCGGATTATTTGCTCAGCATACAGATTGAATAAGTATGGTGAAAGTATACAACCTTGACACACACCTTTTCTGAATTTGAACCACAAAGTATCCTCTTGTTCTGTTCCAGTGACTGACTCTTGGTTTATGTACAAGTTCTGCATGAGCACAATTAAGTGTTCTGGAATTCCCATTTTTCACAATGTTATCCGTAATTTGTCAAGATCCACACAGTTGAATATTTTTGTACAGTCAATAAAACACAGGTAAACATCTTTCTGGTATTCACTGCTTTCAGCCAAGATCCATCTGACATCAGCAATGATTTCCCTTGTTCAAGTCCTCTTCTGAATCCAGCTTGAATTTCTGGCAGTTCCCTGTCGATGTAATGCTACAACTGTTTTTTGAATGATCTTCAGCAAAATTTTACTTGAGTGTGATATTAATGATATTGTTTGATAATTTCCACATTCTGTTGGATCACCTTTCTTTGGAATGGGCACAAATATATATCTCTTCCAGTCATTTGGCCAAGTAGCTGTCTTCCAAATTTCTTAGCATAGAATAGTGAGCGCTTCCAGGGCTTCATCTGTTTGTTGAAACATCTCAATTGATATGCATGAAACACTCCAGTTAAAAAAATATTCACACAAGTCTCAGAGTAAAATAATTCAATGGTTTCCAGTGAAAAGAAACAGTAGACAGAAATGGGCCAAGTTGAGTTTATGAAGAACCTGTGGAATTTTCAGAAATATGTTATTTTGGAAAGTATTTCCCATCACTGAACATTGGTTCAGGCTAGAAGAGAATGAATCTGTGCATACAACTATAGTCGCTTCTTATTTTGTTGGCATTTTATAGTGATAACCCTCCCTTTACAAAGCACTACATTTTTCTACATAGGTCTGTGCTAAATTTCAGTGTTCAGTTGATTATATTCCAGCTACCATAATTAATATTACTTTGTTTTAATGGAAGACCTGCAGCCTGTGAAATTGAGGAAAAATTTTTTTAAAAATTTAGTCATATGATCAATTGCCTCAGAAATATTTCTATCGATGATTCAGGTCTAATCATATTTGAGACTCAGGGACCAAGTATCACTCTGAATAAGGACATCCAGTGCTAGCCGTTGGCACTGCTACTAATCTAGCTGTGTGAATTTCAGTAAGTCACGTAAAAATTGTAGTTCTCAGTTGAAGGGGCTAACATTTATCAAGTGCTTACCATATGGCAGACTCTTTATATTTAATAGTTACAACAACCTTTGGAAATATTTAGTGACTTCATTGCAGCCAGAGTGTTGGGATTGAAACTTGTGTCTGTCAGACACCACAAACCGTATTTTTCCACTTCATCGCGTTGCCTCCTTAGTTTTCTCATTTGAAAACCTAGGACAATAAAAATTCCAATCTTTGTAAAGCACCATGAACAAGACCAGTTAATATAATTACTATTCAAATATACTCACCACTAATGCCAAAGATGAGGAAATTGAAGATTTTTATCAACTTCTGTAGTCTGAAATTGATCAAACATGCAATCAAGTTGAATTGATAACTATTGGTGATCAGAATGCAAAAATTGGAAACAAAGAGAAAGGATTGGTGGTTGGAAAATATGGCCTTGGTGATAAAAACGATGCTGGAGAGCACGCGATAGAATTTTGCAAGACCAGCAACTTCTTCATTGCAAATACCTTTTTTCAACAATATAAAAGGCAACTATACACATGGACCTCGCCAGATAGAATACACAGGAATCAAATCAACTACATCTGTGGAAAGAGACAACGGAAAAGCTCTATATCATCCGTCAGAACAAGGCCAGGGGCTGACTGTGGAACAGACCATCAACTTCTCATATACAAGTTCATGTTGAAGTTGAAGAAAATTAGAACAAGTCCGGGAGAGCCAAAGTACAACGTTGAGTATATTCTACCTGAATTTAGAGACCATCTCAAGAATAGATTTGACTCATTCAACATTAATGACTGAAGACCAGACCAGTTGTGGAATGACATCAAAGACATCATACATGAAGAAAGCAAGAGGTTGTTAAAAAGACAGGAAAGAAAGAAAAGACCAAAAGGGATGTCAGAATAGACTCTGAAACTTGCTCTTGAATGTAGAGTACCTAAAGCAAAAGGAAGAAATGATGAAGTAAAAGAGCTGAACAGAGGATGTCAAAGGGCAGCTTGAGAAGACAAAGTAAAGTATGATGAAGAAATCTGCAAAGACCTGGAGATGGAATACCAAAAGGGAAGAACATGCTCAATATTTCTCAAGCAGAAAGAACTGAAGAATAAATACAAGCCTTGAGTTGCAGTACTGAAGGATTCTACCGAGAAAATATTAAAAGACACAGGAAACATCAAAAGAAGATGGAAGGAATACACAGAGTCACTCTACCAGAAAGAACTGGTCGACGTTCAACCATTTCAGGAGGTAGCATATGATCAAGAACTGATGGTACTGAAGGAAGAGGTCCAAGCTGCACTGAAGACATTGGCAAAAAACAAGGCTCCAGAAACTGATGGAATACCAATTGAGATGATTCAAGAAACTAATACAGCACTGGACTTGCTCACTTGTCTATGCCAAGAAATCTGGAAGACAACTACCTGGCCAACCGACTGGAGTACATTCATATTTGTACCCATTCCAAACAAAGGTGATCCAATCGAATGTGGAAATTATCAAACAATATCATTAATATCATATGCAGTAAAGTTTTGCTGAAGATCATTCTAAAGCAGTTGACAGGAAACTGCCAGAAATTCAGTACATTGACAGGAAACTGCCAGAAATTTAAGCTGAATTCAGAAGAGGACCGTGGAAAAAGGGATATCATTGCTGATGTCACATGGATCCTGGCTGAAAGCAGAGAATACCAGAAAGATGTTTACCTGTGTTTTATTGAATATGCAAAGGCATTCAACTGTGTGGATCATAACAAATTATGGATAACATTGCGAAGAATGTGATTCGAGAACAATTAATTGCACTTATGCAGAATCTGTACATAGACCAAGAAAAGTCGGTCAAACAGAATGTGGTTTAAATCAGGAAAGGTGTGCATCAGGGTTATATCCTTTCACCATAGTTATTCAATCTGTATGCTGAGCAATTAATCTGAGAAGCTGGACTATATGAAGAAGAAAGTGGAATCAGGATTGGAATGAGGAAGACTCATTAACTACCTGTGATATGCAGATGACACAGCCTTGCTTGCCTAAAGTGAAGAGGACTTGAAGCACTTGCTGATGAAGATCAAAGACTATAGCCTTCAGTATGGATTACATCTCAACATAAAGAAAATAAAAATCCTCACAACTGGACCAATAAGCAAGATCATAATAAACGGAGAAAAGATTGAAGTTGTCAAGAATTTCATTTTACTTTGGACCCACAATCAACACCCATGGAAGCAGCAGTCAAGAAATCAGACGACTTATTGCATTGGCAAATCTGCTTCAAAAGACCTCTTTAAAGTGTTTAAAAGCAGATATGTCACTTTGAGGACTAAGGTGTGCCTGACCCAAGCCATGATAGTTTCAATAGCCTCATATGCATGTGAAAGCTGTTCAATGAATAAGAAAGACAGAATAATAAATGTCTTTAAATTATGGTGTTGGTGAAGAATATTGACTACATCATGGACTGCCAGAAGAATGAACAAGTCTGTCTTAGAATATATATAGCCAGAGTGCTCCTTGGAAGGGAGGATGGCAAGACTTTTTATCACCTTCTTCAGACATGTTATCAGGAAGGACCAGTCCCTGGAGAAGGACTTCATTCTTGGAAAAGTAGATGATTAGCTAAAACGAGGAAGACTCTCAATGAGATGGATTGACACAGTGGCTACAGCATCGGCCAAAGCATAGCAATGATTGTGAGAATGGCACAGGACTTGGCGGTGTTTCCTTCTGTTGTTCATAAGATCTCTGAGTCAAAACCAACTCGACAGCACCTAACAACAATTTATTCATGCCCAAAGCCAAATATTTTTGACAAAATATATTGGATATGATCTCTGGCCTTCAGATACCTAAAACTGAGAATGAATGGTTTCTATTTTTATTCATTCATCTGAAAATATTTATAGAGCTCCTACTGTGTACCAGAGACAGTGCTAGACACTGGCAAAGAGAGCAGGGAACATGATGGACAGCATCAGTGCAGGGTGCTGGTGTAGCACAGACTTTCATTGAACGCAAACTATTATACTAGTGACAACATAGCATAATGGCTAAGAATACAAGTTCTGGAGCCAGAATGTCAGGTTAAAAACTTGGCTCTGCCACTTATAAGTTATGTGCGGTTGGACAAGTTAATGCTTCTGTGCCTCAATTTCCTCACTTGTAAAATGGCATGTCTACTTCATAGGATTATTGTGAGGTAGAAATTAGATAATGATTGTAAGGCCCTTAGCATGTCTGTTAAATGGTAAATATTCAATAGATATTAGCTATTATTATTATTGTTGTTATTAGTGTTGAAATTTCTATAATGAAGGTTACTCAATACAATATTTTTACAAGTAAGATTTTAAAAAGTGGTTTGAAGAGTTTTGAATAAGTTGTCCATTTTAATAAGTCTTATTTTAAATTCTAATATTAAAAATGATTTTAACTGAATAATTGTCGATTTTATGTTTTGGGAACAGAAAATAAATATGGTGTGTGTGTTGTTTATGTGTGTGAGAAAGAGAATTGCACTTGAGTTTGGTGGTTGATACTCTTGGTTTAACCAGTATAAAAGAATATTTGCATGAAGAATATGCAAATTTAGAAACTGGGTACTTTAGAGAGCTTCATTGTTTTCCTAGACTATTTGTGAAGATAGTATGAGGCATGGACTAAAGATCTGGTTCTGGTTAATAAAAACTGTCAGTTAGTTGCACCCTCAGAGCTATGTGTGAATGATATCTTAAATGTGTCCAGTTTGGGGGCAAATTATTTGTATATAAGGTAAATTTTAAAAGGAGAGAAATATCTTGGAAATAATATTTCTGAATTTCAGAATTCGAGAAGCCTGTTTATAAGAATCATGTATTAATTTTAATATAATTACTTTGTAGCCTTCTTTTGTTAACAAAAAAATGCAGATAAGATTAAACACCCTTGGGTCTGGAAAGAAAACAGTATACAAAAGCATGGGCATTCATTTTTGGGTTAAAGAAAAATTACTTTGAATGTATAAAGAATATTGTTTCAGAGAACAAAAGATCTCATCGAATAGAGTTTTTTATATGAAATATATTTTTCAGCTGTAATATGATACAATCTGTGTAATGTCAGGCCATTGTATTAGTTATTATTAAATTTTCGAAGTGTTATTTTTTTAAATAGAGCTAAAATCCAATGTCATTATAAATAGACAATAACTGTGAAATGGAAAAAAATGAGTTGCCAAATAATGCACCAGTTACAGAGGTTATGAATGGACTGTTCCATGCCCATAAAGATTGCAGAACTGAGTATAATAAACTCCTTGATGCAACTATTCCTTTTAATTAGTTTCATGAGCAGCGCACTCACCCTGTGTCACCCCAGTGATGGAGACTGAAAGAAGCGATGTATGCCTTATATTATCAAGAAAAATTTCACATGGTAAGTGCAAATATTTCAGATGAGGAACTGTTTTCATTGGCTTTTAGCATGTATGGCTAATGAATAGTATTAGAAAAAGGGTACTTTGGTAGCATGAAGTTAACCAGACATCTAGGTAGGAAATAACAAAAACAAATATCCTCTGCTTCCAAATTTTATTTGTTGTTTGGGGCAATTTGGTATACCAAACTTCTATCACTTAGGTAAGAGTTCTCATATCATATATTCAGAATCTTTGTTGTTGCTAGATGCCGTTCAGTCAGCTCCAACTCATGGCAACCCCATATGCAACAATATGAAATGTTGTCCAGTCCTGCCCCATCTTCACAATTATTGGTATGCCTGAGTCCATTGTTGTGACCGCTGTGTATTTTGAGTGCCTTCCAACCTAGGGGCTCATCTTTCAGCACTGTATCCAACAATATTCTGTTGCGATCCATAGGGTTTTCATTGGCTAATTTTCTGAAGTAGGTCATCAGGCGTCTCTTCCTACTCTTTCTTAGTCTGGAAGCTCCGCTAAAACCTGCCACTACTATTACGATGGTAAAGTAAGCATATTTACAGTTACATGCTCTCTGGGGCTTCATTGGGTATCAGTTCTCTGAAGTTCATATGAGCGAATTGCCTTCAAGGTCCCCAATGATTACTACCAACGCAATGATAGATAAGGATAATCTCTAGATTTATTTAGGCAATTTTACTGGTAGCTCTCAGTTTTCATTCTTTTGTGATCCATACACCTATATTGGAAGATCATGTGACAGGTGGTAAAAATACTAGTTCCCAGAAAGCAAGAATAAATTGGAACTATTAGGTCATTTAGGAGTAGGGGGATTTTTTTTTTTTTAAGTGTTATACTGTGGAGAGGAAAAGGTTATAGAAAAAAAAAAGAAGTGTTTGAAAATTTCCAACTTGAAACTTTCACCTGGCCCTGGGGCTTTGGTAAAGGAGTTTTAAAAGAAGTTGGACCCTGTCTATTGGTTTGGTAAGACTTCATACAACCTATTTCTCTGGTGATAGTAGCATGGAGCTACTACTTTTATTCAGACTAACGGAAGGTCAGCTTTCCAAATATCCTTAGTCTGAGAAATAAGTTTTTAAGTACGCTGCAGTCATCCAAAATTGCAATCTGTGTTCAGAGGAATACCAAGGCATAGGATATAACAAAGGTAAAGATATTTTCTGATTTATGTGGAAGTTGGGAGCAATGTCTGGCAAAAATCCCAGAACTATTCTTATTATTGCTTTGTTCAGGAAAATAAAAATCTGTAAAAGGATATGAGCAAGAGAGCATGAAGCCCGGCAACCTACTGAGCCAAACATATAGAAGCTGAAAGACAGGATTAAGGTCAAAAGACAAAGAGCCATGGAAACCAGTGGCTGAAATGAAGACCCCATCATCATGTTCCAAACCCTATTTAGGTCTTCTGGCAGAAGAAGAGTTCTGATGTGGGGGTCAAATGAGGGACACTTCTCCGAAAGATAACATTAAACTGAGATGAGGAATAAGTTTTCCTTTAATGCATCACCTAACCACTGACTTGGGAACAGACTCTGCTTTTAAAATCTTCTAGTCACTTATAGGTCAGCTGTACAGAGTAAATATAATGAAATCTCTAGCTTACCTTACAGTAACCTTCTTTGTCATACCTCAGTGAATAACCATCCCCTATAAACAACCTATATAGCTATTATGGAACTCTCTCTCTATATATATATATATATATTTTATTAAAAAAAACTTCTATATCAAAAGATAGCTTCAAACAGGAAAAGTTTATCTGTATGTAAAGAATAAAACTACTTTACTATTTATTTTATTAAAATCGATCTGTTATGATTTAAAAAATTGCAGCATGATGTTGACATAAAATGTAAATTGGTTTAAAAAATACAATAAGCATTAAATGACTCACAGTCTTACCCCTTCTTCTCCCAACCACATAAAACACAATACATGAATTTTGATTAAATCCTGTATAAAATTTATTTAAGATGAAAAAAAATACTGTCCTCAAGTTTACACTCTAAGAGAAATAGTATGGCTGCGGAGATGTGCACTTTAGAGGATAGGAAGCAATCATGATAATTTTTACTTTGAAAAAAGTATCACATTCCCAGGTAAAATTTGCATAGACAGAATATGACTTCAACTGTTTTTGTTGCTTTTAGCACCATGTTAAAAATATGGAAGAAATAATCCAAGATATTGCCAGTAGGAAAACTATCAGTAATGTTTATCTTTTATGTGCTTTCCAATCTTACATACAGTAAAACCTGCAAAAATCGGAACTTGTGTTTCTTAGGCTGGGTTCTCTAGAGAAGAAAAACCAGTGAAGCACGTATATACATATTTATATAAAACATAATATATATAAAGAAAATGGCTCATGCAGTTGTAGAGGCTGGAAAGTCCCAAGTCCCTGGCTGTAAGCTTCTCCTGACTCACATGGCTGCAAGGGCTAACAAACCCAAGACTGGCAAGTTAGATGGCAGGCTGCTGTCTCACAGGCTGCAGAGGCTGACGAACCCCAAGATCAGCACTTAAGCTGGTGGCTCAAGTCCCAAGAACCAAGGTCAGATGATGACGAACCAAATGCAGGATCCAGAGCAGAACAAAAGCTGGGAAGCTTTGCCAGAAAGTCCATATACATTGGATGCAGGCCACACTCCCAAAGAAACTCCCTTTCAACTGATTGGCTGCTCATAGCAGATACCATCATAGAGGTGATTACATTATATCAGATCTTATCAAGGAGGTGATTACATCATTACATAACTGCCAAACTACATCATGACTGCCAAAACACTAAGCATCATGGCCCAGCCAAGCTGACACACAACCTGAACCATCACAGTCCACCCCTTGTGGACTTGACACCTGTATACATCTCCTTAAGCCATGCATAATCTCTAAATAAAGACAATTATAAAGTCAGACTTGGCACCTAACATGATATACCTAACACGTGTACAACCGAAAGCATATTAGCCTTGTTTTCATATTTTATAAGTAAAGAAATCCAAAATATGTGATGCACATATACAAAGAGGAAATACTCATAACACTGTGTAAGGCAGAAATCTGTCAGAGAAGGAAAACTCAAATATTTTCCACCAAAAGCGATAGAAAAGTGGTAAGACTGAACCCTGTCAAAGGTGGGAAACTTACGAGACCCAGAAAAACAAGGCAGTCCTGGCTCTGACAGGTTTCACTGTATAATGAACATGTATTACTTCTTTACTGGAAAAAATTGAATACATTTTATTTTTGAAGTACTTTTTAATTTCTTAATTTTGCTTCAGGTCCTTCTTTATTTAAAAATGCCTTGTTTTGAGGAGAAAGATGAAAAGTGAGTAGAGGCGAAAGAAAGAGAAAATTACCAAAAAAAAAAAAAAAAAAAAAAACCAAACAGAACAATTGGAACAGGTGGAATCTAGGGAAAAATAAAGGAGCCCTGGTGGCTCAAAAGTTACGTGCTCAGCCACTAACCAAAAGGTTTGCAGTTCCAACCCACCCAGCAGCTCCACAGGAAAAAAGACCTGTTGACCTGCTTCCGTAAATATTACAGCCAAGAAAAGCCTATAGGGTAGTTCTACTTTGTCACATGGGGTTGCTATGGGTTGAAGTCGACTCAATGACACCTAACAACAGCAACAACAGCGAAGATGAGAAAAAGAAAAAAAATAATAATGCAAAGGAGTGGAAATTCAGTGACGCAACTGCTACCAGGTGCTAAATACTATGCTAATCTGTCCAGGAAGAAGGGAAATGAAGGTCATTAAAGAAACTAGGATGGGAGTAGGTGAAGTAGAATTTTTCTTCCTCTTAAAGGGCTTCCTAATTAGTTGATGATATAAAGTTTAGACTAAAGGATTATGACTAAACATTTACCAGACAACTTACCATTTTTAATCCAAAAGGATACAACATAGAATACACAGATACTGAGAGGATACAAAGGTTAGATGTAAGAAAGAGTGCCTAGAAGACTAGAGTATGGAGCCAGATTTTTAAGGAAAGAAAGTCAATAGATTGGTAGAGATTAAGAGTGAGGGAATTCCAAACAGAAGAAGGAATGTAAAAAAGCACAAAGTTATGACTAAACAAAATGTGATGGAGGGAGAGTGAGGTGGCAGTATAGGAAGGAAGAACCTTCCTGCTTCCACATCTGATGAAGTTCCTGTGAGTGCAAATGGTGAAAAAAAACGATAGGGCCTGTGATTTGGTTGGTACTGATTTCAAATGAAGATATTTGCATTTATTCATTCACTAATTCAGTCAAGACATTTATTATCAAATTTATTAGCAACCCTATTTGCTAATTGGAGCTCAGGTGGTGGCCCAGTGGATAAGTGCTACGGCTGCTAACCAAAAGATCAGCAGTTCGAGTTCACCAGCTGCTCCTTGGAAACCCTATGGGGCAGTTCTACTCTGTCCTGTAGGGTTACTATGAGTCAGAATCAACTGGACAGCAATGGATTTTTTTTTTTTTTTGGTATTTGCTAATTACTCTTGTAGGCACTGAGGTTATAAGAATGAACAAGGCAGAACAAGAAATACCTGTCCTAGAGGGCTTATGTTCTAGTGAGGGGAGACAAATACATAAGCAAAATACATAATAGGTCAGATTTTTCAGCACTGTTGTAAACAGGCACAGACTCTTATGGGGTCTCATATAATACAATAGAAATTGGCTCTTGCTGGTGGATAGCATCAATCAAAAGAGATTTTAATAAAAGACGCCACATATGGGCATTGCCTTAGAATATTGGGCCTTAATGTTTTTTATCGTGTAAAACAAGAAACACCCTGTTACCAAGATGAGCTGCTGCTAATTGGGATAATGAACACTACAAATATGATCTACTTTTTCTTGTCAAAACAAAGAGAACAACATGATGTCAAAACAGCCAAACTTTATTTATTCTTATTCTCTTCACATCTTTGGCTGGTGGAAATTGAGTTTCTTGAAAGTGTGGAACTGAATACAGTTACTGTATAGACACCCTCCCTCGATGAACATAATTAAGGTGTGTATTTGGGGAGGGGGGGCAGGCACTGATGAAATAAGGTGTTACTGAGTCACATTCAGTTTTAGTGAAGTTCTCCCGCTAGGATTTCAAGTATCAGATTCTCCATTAGCATTTCCATGTAATTCTAAGCGCACATCCAGATACGAATCTCTCTCTGAGGCTATACTCAGAAATGACTTACTGTATGCCGGGAAGTACATGACTCTCTTATGTAACTTACACAGAAATCAATTTTCATTAACAAGAGCCTTGGTGTGCAATAGGGAGTGCGAGGTTGCTATATGGAAAGATTTTTCACTTATTTATTTATTTTTACGATAGAACCAGAAGAAAGAAACATCACTAGCATGATTGAAAGGAGAAGCGCTCAGACAAAAATGTCATCCCATTTTTGTTTCTTTTTTCAAAAAAAGATAGATGAAAACACTGAAGCAGCCCTTAAGCAGATTATTCAAGTGAATCTTGACAGTGGCAGCACTTGGGGGCTAATCTTTGCAAAGAAGAAATTGGTTTTGAACAATTTCTCCTATGTTCTGGATTAAGATCAAGCATCTTTTTCTTAAATATCAGCCATCCATGTCATCTTTTTTTTTTTGTTCTGTCTCTCTCTACTTGCTTTTGGAAATAGAAAGATTTCTATTGGTCCCAAAGCAGAGGACATTTCTGTGTTTTGGAGCCACTTGGGGCACTTACTAGGTCACTGAACAACTTACTGATATCATCAGCTTATCAGACAACATATTTTCATTTAGAAATCTCTCCCATGTCAACCCTCTCCCAAGAAATTTGAAGAAGATCCTCCTTTAGGATCCTGCTTCTGGCCTGTTGTTACTTTTTGTTTTTAATTTCCTTTCTGAATCCATTTTAGTGTTCCAGTTCAGTGTACAGTCTATATTTCTTCAGTGTATATTGTACAGGTCATAACCTAATTCCAAACTAGACCTAATGAGGAAATTAGCCAGTTTATTTCAGCACATAGTATGTGTATAAATAACACCTGTTGAAAGAAAGTTGTATTTACTGAAAATAAGTTCACAGTATTTTTATTAAATCAGTATTATTAAAGATCAACAACTATTTACATATATATTTCTAAGCACAGTTACTGAAAGAGGCTGCATGGGTCCAACTCACTATTATTACTTCCTATTGCTAACCCCGGCATTGTCTCATGATCTTGTTTTTCCCTTCCATTCCAGTCTCTATAAAAAGTTTAAGATTAACTGGTGTTCCTCCTTGGAGGGTGGAAAGCAAGTGATAATGATCTAGGAATGAAAAACCAAACAAAGCACCCATCTTGAGACAGGAAAACCAGGATGTCACCAGATAACCCGCAAGAATATCAGTAGATTAACTCGTCTGGGACATGACCACCTCAAGGGGAAACTAACACAAACTTCTAAGACCCATAATCCTGTCCCTATAAAGCCTTCGGTCGATCTCTAGTAGGAGAGACAGGATTTTGGAGCAATCTATTCCCCTCTGTCTCCTATATATCCATATATAATAAAACTCTGGCTGCTCATCTCACCCGTCTCAGAATTGGCTATTGCGGCAGGTGGCTCCAGTCTGTGTTATTGCAGTAACATTACCAAGAAAACTTTCTCTGTTTGTTATACTACATGCTGCTGTCACAGATTGAATTGTGTCCCCCAAAAACATGTGTTGTAAATCCTAAGATCTATTCCTGTGGTTATAATCCCATTTGGGAATGAGTTGTCTTTGTTATGTCTAGTGTAGGATGTATATTGAGTCAATCTCTTTTGACATATAAAAGATTAAACAAGAACGCAGAGATGGGGGAAGAGAGATGGCAAGCCACATGAAGACCACCCAGGAACAGAAGCTCAGAAGAGACAAGGACCTTCTTCTAAGGCTGACAGAGAGAAAGTCTTGCCCTAGAGCCAGCACCCTGAATTTGGAGTTCTAGCCTTGTAAACTAGAGAAAATAAATTTCTGTTTGTTAAAGCCACCCACTTCTGGTATTTCTGTTACAGCAGCACTAGATAACTAAGGCTGAACTTGGTACCAAGAAGTAGAGTGCTGCTCTAACAAATACTTAAAATGTAGAAGTGGTTTTCGAATTGGGTAATGAGTAGAGAGGCTGGAAGAGTTTTAAAGTGCCTAGTAGTGAAAGCCTAGATTGCCTTGAAGAGACTGTTGGTAGAATGTGCATGTCAAAGAAAATACTGGTGAGCGCTCAAAAGGAAGTGAGGAGAGATAGACAGTCTCTATCACCTTAGAGAATACATATGTCTGAATTATGTTCAAATGTTTGGTGGAAGGCAGAAATTGTAAGTGATGAACTTGGATATCTGGCTGAGGAGATTTATAAGCAAGATCTTAAAGGGGCTGCATGGTTTTTCCTTGACGCTTATAGTAAAATGCAAGAGGAAAGACTTGGACTTAAAAATGAACTGTGCAAAATGAAAACAGAACTTAAGGATTTCGAAGATTCTGTTGTACAAACTAAGGACACGTGTCCTAGAATGTTCACCAAGGACGTGGCTACACAATCTTTTGTTAAAGAGATTAAGCCTGTGACTGATGGATCTAAACGACTACCACATCGGAAAACCCATCGGCTTACACTAAAGGGGAAAGAGAAAGAACAAAAGGAAAGAATGCTGGCTGCTGCTTGGAATTCTACAGGCAGGAAATATGCCAAAGGAGCTACATCTGTTGTCCTCCAAGAATAGAAAAGGACCATCCCTGGAGCAGCTCGAAGATCAGAAGAACTGTTGAAAGGAACATGGGAAGCAAGACCTCCTCGGTTTCAAAGGGTAGGGCCACCATCTCCTGGAACTCAAAGGGTGGGGCCACAGCCTCCTAGGTTTCAAAGAGTTGGATCTTCCCAGACTTGGTTTCCAGCATGTGGGGCTGCCGTTAAGGTGTGCCGGGGGAATAGAGCCGCCAATCAAAGCTGATGGGGTGGGGCTGCCACACCCAAGGGGCAGAAGAATGGGGCCTGCCTGGGCCGAGGGGGTGGGGTCGCCACTCAGATGGTCTAGGAGAATGGGGCCGCCCAAACCCGAGGGAACAGAGCTGTCATCCCAGTGGGCCTGGAAGGCAAAGCTGAAACCAGATGCACAACTAGGGTATGGCAGGTATGGCAGGTATTGCACCAGCCCAGGCCGTGTGGAGCCAACATTAATCCTGCAGGCCAGTGCTGTATCTACGTAAAACAGCACCTATGGCAAGCATTGAAATTGTGCTCTTGTCCAAATATCTGACATCCCTCTTTTAGATAACTTTACCATAATATCAGCTCAAAAGTACAAGCCAAGCTCATTAATCTTTTCATTAGCACATTATACTGCTTGAGTAAGTACATAGGGCTGTACCAACTCAATAGAAACTGCTCAGTGGCACCATGTGTCCAGGGCTGGTGCAATACCCTAGATACGCCACTGACTGAAGCTCAGGGTGGAGGGGCCTCCACCCAGAACCCAGAGGACATGGCCAACACCCAGTGTCTAGAGGGTAGGGACCCTGCCCAGTTGGTCTCAGAGAACAGAAGATTATTATCAAGCTTTGAGAGCTAATGTAAATTGTTCTGCTGAGTTTTGGACTTGCTTGGTACCGGTTATCCCTTCTTTGTCTCCAATTTCTCCCATTTGTAATGGAAATGTCTACTTTGTGCCTGTTCCACCATTGTACTTTGGAACAGATAAATTGTATTCTTGATTTCACAGGTTCACAGATGAAGAGGAATTTTTTCCCAGGATGGAATTTGGACTTGGAGTTGATTTAAGACTTTTGGGACAATGTGATGGGGTGAATGTATTTTACATGTGACAAGGACATCAATTTTGGAGGGCCAAAGATGTAATGTTATGGATTGAATTGTGTCCCCAAAAATATGTGTTGTAAATCCTAACCTCTATTCTTGTGGTTAGAATCCCATTTGGGGATGTTTTGTCTTTGTTATGTTAATGAGACAGGATTAATGTAGGGTATGTCTTGAGCCCATCTCTTTTGAGATACAGAAGAGATTAAACAAGAAAGCAGAGATGGGGTAAGATAGATGCCAAGCCACACAAAGATCACCCAGAAGCAGAAGCTCAGAAGAGACAAAGACCTTCTGCCAGAGCTGATAAAGAGAGAAAGCCTTCCTCTAGAGCTGGCACCCTGAATTCAGACTTCTAGCCTCCTAAACTGTGAGAAAATAAATTTCTGTTCGTTAAAGTCATCCACTTGTGGTATATCTGTTATAGCAGCATGAGATAACTAAGACAGCTGCATTAAGACTTACAAGGTGACAACATTTAAAAGAGAGGAAACGTCAAAGTTACTTATATGTGCCTTTTAAATAAATTTGGATTTTTTTCTTTAATAGATTTTCCCTTATAAACTATTATTTGCTTAAGAGACTATTAATTTTACTAACTGGGGCATAGTAGTATTTGACATCCCATTCTTTAACATTTAATTAGGCACCTACTCTGTGCCAGGCACTGTAATAGGTACTGAGGATATAATATGAATAAAACAGTCTCTATTATGGGGCAGTTCTACTCTGTCCTATAGGGTCGCTTTGAGTCGGAATTGACTGGATGGCAAGAATTGGTATTCTTGCTAAGCTCACAATATGGTTGAGGTAACATATAGAAGAATAAATCATCACAAAACAATGTGATAATGTTTATAATAGCGGTATGCACCACTCTTCTCCCTCTTCCCAATAAAACAGGCCCTGGTGTACAATGGTATTCATGCTGTTAATGGTGGAGGGAGAGGTTTGTTTGAGAAGGCTCCTCAGAGTACAAGCTATGTGGACTGTACATTAAAGAATAAATACATTTGCTAGTTGGCAAAGGGGTTTGAAGTGATATGGGAGATATTTCAAGTAAAGGGAAATATAGAGGTGTGATAATGGATAGAATATTCAAACAATGGAGAGAAACGTCAGAGAGAAGCAATGCGAGGTAATAGTCTGCTAATTGCAGTGAGAGGCCAGCATGGAATATTTGTCTTGGCAAACGCACAAGTAGATATTTGAATCTTGGTTGAATCTATGTATGTGTGTGTGTGTGTGTGCATGCCCACATGTATGTTGCATTTGTGGGTCTATAAGGATAAGTGGAAGGTGATTATATACATATATATATATATATAAAACTTAGTCCTATTTCTTATGCCTTCTGTCATAGAAAGTCCAAGTTTTCTATTTTATACTGAATTCACACTCAGGGATTGAAGAAAAGAAATGCTATTGGATGTAATTTGCTTTTTAAAGAAGAAAGCAGTTGATAAAGTCACCTTGGATATTCTAGAAATAGAGCAATGATGGTTATTTTATACCTGGGCTTAAAAGAAGACTGTCCACACTAGTTGTTTTTACTTTTAAAAATAAACTGGCAATCTCAGTAGTTCCCTAAGTGTTTTAAAAAGCACTCATGAATTCATATTCTTACAAAACTCTGAGATTTGGGTTAAATGTTTAAATTTTAAATATATTTTCTGATGCTGATAACGAGAGTGATTAATCGCCACCCTCAGTATCTCTGTCTCTCTGAAAATGCATTCAGCTCTGTACTGAATGAGAACATTTCACATTTCCTAAGCCATGTCTTGGAAATTCAGGTTATGGCACTTGTTATGATGTCACTAATGTCCCAGACTGATATCCTGGGTTCTTTTCACCCACAGATCCAACTGCTTGCAAGAGATGGGCCTAAATAATGCTTGCTCCTAAGTCAATTATTTGAAAATAGAACCCATAATGTGAGATTTACTATGATACTCTTAACTTTGTAGTGAACTGAAGTGTTTGTAGTGTCTGTAAAATTGACTGATAGTTTCTCATACCACCAGCAGTTCTACAGAGAATAAGACTTTTATGTTGGGAAAAGCAGCAAGGTCAAACAACTACAAAAGGTGGACTGGAAATGCTACTTCTGATTTTGTAGAAATACTGAACGCAGCTTGCACAAATGCTTTGCTTGAAGGAATCGAATCTATGGGGAGAAGGAGAATGTTGACAGAAAGGGAAGAAGATAAGGAAAAACAGATTCATGGGACACTGGTTTGAAAAATAAATACATGCAAATAGGTTCAGATAATATAGCTTTTTAAATTTATTTTATTGGTGAATGAATGCATTGCTTTATATGTCCCATTTTGGCAGGCGCAAAAATATGCTACCATACATTAGGAAGTAATCACCCAAGCCCTCACTAGTCAAGTGGTCAGAAAATCTTTTAATTTTCTGCACATCTAGTTAGTCTGCTCCTTCATTCTGTAGAACCGAGACAAATTGTCAAATTTGTATAAGGAAGTATTTCATGTGAGGATTGGTGAGTAGTTTCTTCCTCTTCACACTCTGATATATAATTGACCAGAGTAGTTTCCTTCTGTGCATGACTTTGGTAGAGTGTATCATTTCTCCCTTTGGAAATCAAAGAGCAAAACCCTGCTATGGGCTTATTTCCCTCCACATAAATACATTTCCTATAGTACCAAGACCCGGTATTAACATATAGCACACTTATTTCATATTTACTACTTTTTCCCCAAAAAAAGGTTGGAATTCATTCCTGTAAGTATATCCTTTTATAAATCATTCCCCACTTCCTTCTTCTAGTTTTGAAGGGTCCTTAGGTTAAGCAGTAACTCTCCTCTACTAATATTCTCAATCATCTTGGTGGTCACTAGTTACACGGTATAATTCCTGACAAACGATTTGTCCACTTGCTTGGTTCTGATTCCCATGATATCACAATAATTACATTGCACATTAGTAAGATTCTAGGAAGGCCTGTGGGGCTCCTCTACTGAGAGTCTTAATTAAACTCGTTCTAAATTAAAACAACCTTTGCTGAGACACTTGTCAGACCAGCTTTACGGCTTGCCTGGGACACAGGAGGCAATGGCACGACCATTGGAAGCAAGACAGGGTTCAGGACCTAAGCAAGTAAATTTGATGATTCACAGGGAGGTAATTTATTACACCAACTAGACCTACTAATATCATGGCGGACAAGAGGGGAGGTAGAAGGATTAGAAAAAAATGTGTAGTATTGGGACAAAGAATAAAGGTGATGTAATTTCATAGTGTTACTGTAAGACCCCTCCAAAACAAAGCAAAATGGAAACTAAGGCTTTACCTATATAATGCTAAGAAGTTGAGAAGGAGCCCAGGTGGTGCAGTGGTTAAGCGCTTGGCTGCTGACCAAAGGGCTGGCAGTTAGAACTCTCAACTGCTCCATGGGAGAAAGATGTGACAGTCTGCTTCTGTAAAGATTACAGCCTTGGAAACCCTACGGGGGCAGTTCTACTCTGTCCTATAGGGTTGTTACAAGTTAGAATTTACTCAAAGGTAACAGGTTTAAGAAGTTGGAAGAACAGTTAAACGTCCAGTCAACCCTCTAGGTTTTGGCTAATGGAAGTTATTGTTGGCGCTTGTCTTCAACACCATTTTCACATTAAAAAAAAAAATTCTCTGAACTTCTCACATTTGATGATACCATTTCGTGACCAAATTCTTCCCGTAATTCAATAACCTCATGCTCTGTTCAGTCTGCACTTGACCCAGGATAACTGTTGTCAAGAAAGGATCTAATTAATCCAATCATGCTAAAGTAAAAATAAGTGACATTTTAACTTGTTAATTTGTTCTGTATATTTATATTTTGACAGGAGGGAAAAGTCCTGCTTGTTTTAACTCCACATATAAAACTGTAAATATAAAATTTCAAATTTGGTACAGTTTGATGGAACAATGTTCCTATTGGAATATGTTGCCCTGGTTATAGACCAACATTTTTGTCACAAAAGCTGGGTTCCAATATATTAAATTATCTAAAAGACAGTAATAATCCTCTTCAGCGTGTGAACTTTTTATATAGGAAAACCATAACAGCAACAATAAATTAATTCTGCTTTTCCACTCGAGGAATATAATCAAGAAAGACTGATATATTTCTGTAACAGGTAAGATATTTTTGAAATATCTCCTAAGTTAGATTTATTTATTGGTAGGCTATTTTCTCTTTCACACCCTCCCATTAAGTCATAGTCATGAGACTGGGTTAAGAAGAATCAATAAATGAAATTGAGTAAGTAGAAAACCTGAAACTTGTCCCCTTTGGCCCAGGTGTACTAGAGAGAATTACTGGATAGAAGTGGGATTCTTCTTACATCTTGGGGTATTGTGGAGAGAACAAAGATAGAGGCATGTGGAGAAAGTCAAATGTTAGGATTCTTGTCTGCATTCCCAACTCACAACTCCAATTTGATTTTGAACTTCAAGTTGTGTGTGAGTGTGTGTGTGTGTTGGGGAGGTTGTCTTTAGAGATGTTTAAGTATGTATACAGGAGATTGAAGGTATCAGGCCTAGTGACATGTTTTCTCAAGTATAGTAGGGTAAGCTGCACGTCTCTAAAAGTCATAAACACAGCCATTTCCAATAAGGTATGACATAAATAGTACAGTATAATTTGTGAATGCCGTCTGAGGCAGTGTTCCTGGTTCCACAAGCGTATATAGGACTCAGAAGTTCCGCTCTATCCCAGTAAGGTGCCTTGGAGGTACTAAGAGTACAGGTGGACATGTCATGGTCTGTAGACAAGAAAAGGAGGCTGTTTGGGGTGAGAACATTGAGTCTTTGGATACATGGCTCCAGAGGTAGTTTTTAGCACATTACTAAAAGATCAGATGAGATTCATCTTATCTTAGCGGTCATTGTCCAGAGAACAGATCAGTCCAGCTACTCTTCAGCATAACCTGCAAGGATCTGGAGATCAGTGTTCACCACAATGAAATTACATGAGCCATATTTCTCCTCAAAATATTCAGATGCCATCTTGTAGAAGGAAGGTGGAGAAACTCCCAAAGACTAAGAATTTATCTGAGTCAACAAACACAAACTAAGTCATATAAGAATGCTTTAATTATTGAATCAGCCTCAGACTTAGTTTATCAGGCTGGGAAAATAGTTGTTCTCTTCTCTCCATCCAGCTCTGATCCTGGTGTCTAATGGACTGGATACGTTGAGGAAGATCAGATTGGTAATTTCTAGAGAAATAAAGAATATGAAATGGCTTTACACAACTTGGTATAGTGTACATAAGTTTTGTAATTACAATGCCTTTATTATTGCTTGAGGTTATCTTATTCCTGGGGTGAAAAATAAGTTTCCTATCAAGGACCACATCTAAACAAGTGGCAGCTGCTGTTAGAAGTGGTAGACTAAGAAGAATTCTAAGGCTTCATCCAAACTCAGAGGAAACAAATGGCATGATTGATAATTGATGTTTGTCATAGAAATGGGATGGGCTAATGGCGACACACTTATTAAGTATATATTTTATAGGGTCTCTATGAGTCAGAATCAACTCGATGGTAATGGGTTTTGGTTTATGCTAATATGAGGCAGAAGATCTTCAGGTAGAAAGACTTTCCTCAGCCTAACACTTGGCAATTGTTTAAGTTGCTAATTAGATTCTGATATGAAACAAACCCTGCATCCACTTCTGTTTTCTAGGAGAGTGGCATAATCTATATCCAGGGTTAATGGTTCTTTTATTTAGGAAAATACCTGGATTGTGGAAGGCCATTATTTCCTCATAAAAACCAAAACCAAACCAGTTGCCTTCAAGTCTGGTTGGTTCTGACTCATGGTGACCCCATGTGTGTTGGAGTAGAACTGTGCTCCACAGGGATTTCAATGGCTGATCTTTTGGGAGTAGATCACCAGGCCTTTCTTCTGAGGTGCCTTGGGGTGGATTCAAATCACCAACCTTTCAGTCACCCAGGGGCTTACTCCCTCACAGTCGTGTTCAAATTTGGTATCCAGGGGTTTTTGCAAATGAGACACAGATTCTCATTCTTAGAGCCCCAAACTGTTTCTTTTCTTTTTACTAATACCTTATTGCTTCTTTCCTTGAAAGTTACACTCAAGAGATCAACTAGCTAATCTGATAAAAATAATCCATGCCAAGCACTTTAAAGCATCCTCACAAGTAGCAGGTTCCTTAGCTGGGACCTTCTTATGTTGTCTAATCAATTAATGGCTCTTGGTGGGAATTTCACTCAGTGGAAGATGGTGGCTAAAAAGATAGGTATTTAGGGCAAACAAGTCATACTGTATGTACTTGTAAGGACACCCTGTCTGCTTTACTGATTTCTTGAATGATTCTGAGGAAATAGTTCTATATTTATCTTCTTAATGTCATAATCAGTTGCCACAGGAGGTGACGTGTTCAGAAATTGCTTAGAGATCTTATCATAAATAGTGCTATTATTCCTGTGATTATTATTTATAAATAGGATCTAACCAAGGTTATATACAATGCGCTCTTCACTCAATTTGCAATTGTTGTTACTTAAATCAACAGGGTTTAAAAAATCCTCTCAGAAAGAAAAGTGTACAAGTTAGAGAATGGGGAGTAAGGACGGAAAATGCAGATATGATCAATGAAGAAGGATGAAGACATGTGGAAAAAAGGCAGGAAAATCATAGTTATCTCAGTTTTTTTTTCTTCCTCAAGCAAGGTCACATTTTTTACCTAAAAGTAAACAAACTGCTTAATTTCTTTACCCATAGTAGGCACTCACTTCATTTAAAACATTTTCTGAAAAGGATGTGATGTGAAGAAAACAGTTGCATTCTATTTGACTTTCTGATACTTTGATAATGAGTTTCATCATTCAGACTTTTAAATCCAAACAACAGTAAACAATGGGCTCAAACATAGAAACGATTGTGAGGATGGCGCAGGACCAGGCAGTGTTTCTTCTGTTGTACATAGGGTTGCTATGAGTCAGAAGGCACCTAACAACAACAAAAACAGGGGTGGGAGGGAAGGGGAAAGGGGAAGTTGTTGCTTAGGGCGCGCTGAGTTTCTGTTAACGTTGGTGGAATAACTGGAAAAAGGACAGTGAAAATAGTTGCACAGCATGATGAATGTAATCAATGTCATTGAATTAACGTTGTTAGAAATTGTTGGGGAAAAAACAAGCATGCATAACAGCATATACCGTATTGCCAGGTCTTTATACATACTCTATTAGTATGTTACATTATAGTGCAATTATTAATGAATAAATATTTTATCAGATCAGATCATGATCTCTTTGCGGGTGAGAGTCATGTTTTCAACATATGTACGCCAGGAGCTTATTTTTTTGCAGAGAGTTAAAAAAAAAAAAAAAAAAACTCGTTGCAGTCCAGTGGATTCTGACTCATAGTGACCCTATAGGACAGAGTAGAACTTCCCCATAGACTTTCCCAGGAGCGGCTGATGGATTCAAACTATCAACCTTTTGGTAAGCAGCCAAGCTCTTAACTTCTGGGTAGAAAGTAGGTACTCAGCAAATATGTGTTGAATAAATGGTTGGTAATGACAGTTAGGAGCTCTGGGGACATAGTGTTTAAGAGCTCGGCTGCTAACCCAAAGGTCGGCAGTTAGAATCCACCAGCGCTCCTTGGAAACCCTATAGGGCAGTTTTACTCTGTTGTACAGGGTCACTATGAGTCGGAATCGACTCTACGGTAATGGGTTTAATGACAGTTATTTTATTTTCCATTTTCATAAAGATGAGGGCTGAAGTTCCTACAGTCATGCATGTTCTGCAATCATAAAATAAAAAAGTGGAGCAGCCGTCCATTAAAAACGTGAGTATCTATACATCAAGCAGCAGCATAATACTACTACTTTTATCTCCATCATTAAAATGCATATAATTAATTTTAACGTAGTACATGTCTAATAAGATGTTTCCACTATTTAGAGTACCTTTAACTCTACCAGAACATCATGAAAATAGATACATACATGTTCTTTCCAATTCATTTCAATAACAAGTTATAAACATAACTAATGCTTCTCTTGTGATTGGAAAAAAAAATCAAACTACAGTGCCTAGTCAACTTTATTGTTTCCTTGTTTATAATAAGTGAAACTTACAAAATTGTATAAAATAAAATTACACAAGGACGTTTTTAACCGTGTTGCAGGGTACATATGTGTAATTAAATCAAACTGATGTTCCATCACATAAATGCAATCATTGATTGTTAAGCCTACAATCCAAATTACTTCATTCTCATGTTTATTTATTTATTTTCTAAAATTTCTGGTTTCAAATGACCATTTGTGTTTGTTTACATCACAGTACACAATTTCGGTGCTCCAGTTAGGTTGAAAAAACCAATCGCTGTATTTGTTTTTCCAGATAGGAATAATTATAGTCACAAAAATTGTACAACTGTGCACCAGTAGAACTAATAAAGATAAATTATAACCGCTTTAGATACAAGCTTTAGCACGACACTAGCAGAAAGAGGGGGGAGGGTACTTTATGGTAGGGCTCCAATATAATTTATGTGAGCAAATGCTACATATAAAAGTGGTAATATCTTTTAGACTATTTTCAATTATTATATTACTTTCAATGAAACTCTTGTACTACCTCATGCATTATTTCTTAGGAGACAATGGGCAATACCGAAGACACTCAATAATGTCAGCAAATATATAGTTTTGACTGAAAATCAAACTCTACCGTGTAAACAAACCATTATTTAAATACATGGAAATAAATTTCACATTCAGGTTGTTACAACAAAAGCTGACCACACTGCTCATTTCTTCTCAAAATTGAGAGAAACTGATGCAATCGTAATCACGAGCATTTAAAGAAATATAATGCTGAGAAGTAATAAAATAATTTGTATAAAGAATGTTATTTTCTTGGCTTCAGATTGAAAAAAAAAAAAGTAAGGATGGAGAGTTAGATGGATAAATAACCTATTATTCTCCAAAACAAAATATCTTCTAACATGTATACTTAATCTAGAAAAAATTAAAGGTCCAAAAATAAAAAATTCATTTATATATTAAACACAGGCATATATAATTTCCATTTTACCTTTACATAGCTCCAGGCCCAAATTGTAGCATCTTTCATATCTACCGATCCATTCCCACTATTTCTTTGAAATTTGTTTCCAAAAATCTTTCTGTGCTGAAAGTCAATGCAGAAGGATCTCTTTGCTTTGTATTCCTTAGCACTTAGGTATACTTTGTACTCTTTGTTCATAACAGATTCTCCTGGTTGCTTATACATTTTCAGAAATCTCTATAGACAGATGGTAAGAGCCTGGTGAACAGGGATGGTCTGGTATGATGTGTTTGTGTAAAACAGTGACTCAATGAATGCTTAATAAACAAACATCTTATTAATAGTCCTTTAGAGTATGTGGAGCCCTGGTGCGCAGTGGTTAAGAGCTTGGCCGCCAACCAAAAGGTCAGCAGTTTAAATCCACCAGCTGCTTCTTGGAAACCCTATGGGACAATATAGGGTCACTATGAGTCGGAATCAATTCGATGGCAATGGTTTTTTTACAGGTTAAGGAGTACGTGATTCTTTTAATTTGCCATTTATGAAAAATAAACCAGAGTTTAAAAAATTCCACAAATTCTGAATTTCAATGTGAACAAAATTCAAATATACTGGAAATGAAGTAATTGTTTTCATTCCTAGAATGATGATTACTCCACTGAAAATTAGGTTTTTTTTAAATTAGATAAAATACTTTGTTTTGCAAATGCTTAAATCATACTCAAAGTCAGATTCAATAATGAAATGTCAATATATAATATTTCCTTGACTTCAAATGTATTATGTTAAGAAATGTTAAATGATTGAAAATAATAATCATATTTTAATGAAAAATTTCACAAACTCTTTGCCCTGTCATCCTGCACAGTTTATGAAATATTTTCCATGGTTCATAATAAAAGGAATACAAAACTTCAGAGTTCCAACTGGTTGGATATACAATATAAAATGAAAGCTATAGGATGTAATATGGGACACAGGCTGGATTGTGTAGAGAGTCTTATATTGTTCACTTTAGCAGTGAAACACTCTGCCTTTATAGTGTGTAACTTGGTATCATCAATTAGTCAAACAAGGTGCTAATGAGGGCAAGCTTTTTGGGATTAATATCCAAATGGGCCAGTTAATTATATAAAAATATACTTTGTTTCTTGGTCATACACTATACATTCACTCCTAGTCACTTATTTAAAATTAGTCATGAAAGACACTAAAAAAAATGTTTATGCATAACTCACTGCAGTTTATTGTGCACACTGATTATGAGTGAGTAGAATGAGCAGAAATATGTAACACTTGGGGGTCGATGCATCTCTAGAATTGACAAGGCATCTTCCCTGGAAATAAACATAACATTCTTCCACTCATGTAAAACTCTCAGTGTGGCTGCTTTTACCTGTATCAATTTCACTCTAACTCATAATTCTTTATAGTTAAATTTGACATTTTCAGAAAGAATCACAGCATGAGTGGACCCCATGTTCTCCATAGGTTTTAACTTTACCCTACCAAGGAACTTGGAATAATTAAAAAGTAATGTTCTTCAAAATGATTGATTTTATCAAACAAGCCTCAGTTGGCTTGCAACTTTCTTGACTCTTCAGCTCATCGCTATTCAACACGCTCTCCATATTGTCAGATCTTCTTCCTATGATTAATTGATCAATAACAACCATAAAAGTGTAAATTGCACAAACTCCAGTGTCCTTAGTATTTTTTCAAGGCACATTTTCTTGGATAAGTGAACATATGTGAAGTAATAAATCTCTAAAAAACTGTTTATGAGGTGTTGCTGCAAAAAATCAAATTATAAGTCACAATTTATGTGTACAATGATAAATGCTCACTAAGGTTTTTCTTTGTTTTGTTATCCTTTGGAGGTAGTGGTGTGGATTTTTTATTTGTTCTGTTTCTGTTTTTGCTTTTGGTTTTGAAGAAGACAAAGGGAGATGTTTCTTGATTAGAAGGCTGTTTTTGGTGCAGGATACTACTAACATAACTACTGGGACTAGAAGAATGCTCTATAACTGGCCATCAAATGAAATGTTTTAGAGGGTCTGGTAGACCACTGACATCACTGAGAAATTTCATTTGTGGGGAGAGTATTAAGAGGAGTGAGTGGATGAGTTCTATTTACAAATGTTCTAATACAATAAGTACTCGCCACAAGTGAGTACTGAGCACTTCAAATGTGGCTGGTCCAAAGTGAGATTTGCTGTAAGTGGGAAATACACACTGGGTTTAGCAAGAAAAGAAGAATGTAGTATGTCTCATTAATATTTTATATTATTTACATGTAAATAATATGTAATACAATGATAATATTCTGGATTCATTGGGTTAAATAAACTATATTATTAAAATTTATTTTACCTGTTTCCTTTATTTTTATGAAAGTGGCTACTAGAAAATTTAAAATTATATGCACGGATGGCATTTGTGGCTTGCATTATATTTCTTTATTTTTAATTGTACTTTAGGTGAAAGTTTACAATTCAAGTTAGTCTCTCATACAAAAATTTATACATATATTGTTATGTGGCCATAGTTGCTCTCCCTATACTGTGACAGCACACTCCTCCTTTTCACCCCTGATTTCCCGTGTCCATTCAACCAGCTCCTGACCCTCTGTGCCTTCTCATCTCACCTCTGGACAGGAGCTGCCCATTTAGTCTCACGAATCTACTTGGGCTAAGAAGTACATTCTTCACGAGTGTCATTCTGTGTCCCATAGTCCAGTCCAATCTTTGTCTGAAGAGTTGGTCTTGGGAATGGTTTTAGTTCTGGGTTGACAGAGAATCTGGGGGCCATGCTTTCTGGGGTTGCTCCAGTCTCAGTCAGACTATTAAGTCTGGTCTTTTTACTAGGATTTGAGTTCTGCACCACACTTTTCTCCTGCTCCATCAGGGATTCTCTGTTGTGTTCCCTGTCAGGGCGGTCATTGGTGGTAGCCGGGCACCATCTAGTTCTTCTGGTCTCAGGCTGATGAAGTCTCTGGTTTATGTGGTGCTTTCTGTCTCTTGGGCTAATACTTTCCTTGTGTTCTTCATTCTCCTTTACTCCAGGTGGTTGGGACCAACTGATGCAACTCAGATGGCTGCTTGCAAGCTTTTAAGACTCCAGACGCCACCCACCAAAATGGGATGCAGAACATTTTCTTAATAAGCTTTGTTATGCCAATTGACCTAGATGTCCCCTGAAAGCATGGTCCCCAGACCCCTACCCCTGCTACTCTGTCCCTCAAGTGTTTGACTGTATTCAGGAAACTTCTTAGCTTTGGTTTAGTCCAGTTGTGCTGACTTCCCCTGTAGTGTGTGCTGTCTTCCCTTCACCTAAGATAATTCTTATCTACTATCTAGTTAGTAAATAACCCTCACCCTCTCTCTCAACCCTCCTAACCATCAAAGAATGTGGTCTTATACAATACTTGTCCTTTTGCAACTGATTAAATTCACTCAGCCTAATGCCTTCCAGATTCCTCCATGTTATGTTTCATGGATTCATTGTTGTTCTTTATCGTTGCCTAGTATTCCATTGTGTGAATAGACCATAATTTGTTTATTCATTCGTCCGTTGATGGGCACCTAGGTTGTTTCCATTTTTTGCCATCGTGAACAGTGCTGCAATGAACATGGTTGTGCATATATCTATTCGTGTGACAGCTCTTATTTCTCTAGGATATATTCCAAAGAGCAGGATAGATGGATCGTATGGTACTTCTATTTCTAGCTTCTTAAGGAAGTGACAAATCGATTTCCATAGTGGTTGTACCATTTTACATTTCCACCAACAGTGTATAAGTGCTCCAGTCTCTCCACAACCTCTCCAACATTTATTGTGTTTTTTGGATTAATGCTAGCCTTCTTGGGGTGAGATGGTATCTCATTGTAATTTTGATTTGCATTTCTCTAATGGCTAATGATCACAAGCATTTCCTCCTGTGTCTGTTAGCTGCCTGAATGTCTTCTTTGGCGAAGTGCCTTTCATATCCTTTGCCCACTTTTTAATTGAGTTATTTCTCTTTTTGTTGTTGAGGTTTTGCAGTATCTTGTAGATTTTAGAGATTAGACACTGATCCGATTTGTCATACCAAAAATTTTTTCCCAGTCTGTAGGTTGTCTTTTGACTCTTCTGGTGAAGTCTTTGATGAGCATAAGTGTTTGATTTTTAGGAGCTCCCAGTTACCTAGTTTCTCTTCTGGTGTTTGTGCAATGTTACTTATGGTTCGTATTCTGTTTATGCCATGTATTAGGGCTCCTAGCATTGTCCCTATTTTTTCTACCATGATCTTTATTGTTTTCAATTTTATGTTTAGGTCTTTGATCCATTTCTAGTTAGTTTTTGTGCATGGTATGAGGTATGGGTCTTGTTTCAGTTTTTTGCAGTTGGATATCCAGTTATGCCAGCACCATTTGTTAAAGAGACTGCCTTTTCCCCAATTAATGAACTTTCGGCCTTTGTCAAATATTGGCTGCTCATAGGTGGATGAGTTTACGTCTGGATTCTCATTTCTGTTCCATTGGTCTATGTATCTGTTGTTGTACAAGTACCAGGCTGTTTTAACTACCGTGGTGGTATAATAGGTTCTAAAATCAGGTAGTGTGAGGCCTGCCACATTATTGTTCTTCTTGAGTAATGCTTTACTTATCCAGGGCCTCTTCCCTTTCCATATGAAGTTGGTGATTTGTTTCTCTATCTCATTAAAAAATGCCGGTGGAATTTGGATCAGGATTGCATTGTATCTGTAGATCAATTTGGGTAGAATTGACATTTTCACAATGTTGAGTCTTCCTATCCGTGAGCAAGGTCTGTTTTGGTTTCTTGCAGTAATGTCTTGTAGTTTTCTCTGTATAGGTCTTTTATGTCTCTGGTCAGATTTACTCCAAAGTATTTTATCTTCTTGGGGGCTATTGTAAATGGTATTGATTTGGTGATTTCCTCTTGGAAGTTCTTTTTGGTGGTGTAGAGGAATCCAACTGAGTTTTGTGTGTTTATCTTGTATGCTGATACCTTGCTGAAATCTTCTATTAGTTCCTGTAATTTTCTTGTGGATTCTTTGGGGTTTTCTGTGTATAAGATCATATCATCTGCAAATAGAGATACTTTTACTTCTTCCCTACCAATTTTGATGTGCTTTCTTTCTTTTTCTAGCTTCATTGCTCTGACTAGGACCTCCAGCACAACTTTGAGTCAGAGTGGTGATAAATGGCATCCTTGTCTTGTTCCAGTTCTCAACGGGAATGCTTTCAAACTCTCTCCATTTAGGATGATGTTGGCTGTTAGCTTTGTATAAATGCCCTTAATTACGTTGAGGAATTCCCCTTCTATTCCTATTTTGTTGAGTTGATAAGATCATGTGGTTATTTTCTATTGTTTTATTAATGTGATGGATTACATTGATTGTTTTTCTAATGTTCAACAATCCCTGCATAACTGGTATAAATCCCACTTGATCATGGTGAATTATTTTTTGATACGTTGCTGAATTCTATTGGCTAGAATTTTGTTGATTATTTTTGCATCAATGTTCATGAGGGATATTGGTCTGTAATTTTCTTTTTTCATGGTGTCTTTACCTGGTTTTTGTATCAGGGGTATGCTGGCTTCATAGAATGAGTTTGGGAGTATTCCAACGTTTTCTATGCTCTGAAATACCTTAAATAGTAGTGATGTTAAGTCTTCTCTGATAGTTTGGTAGAATTCTGCAGTGAAACCGTCCTGGCAAGGGTTTTTTTTTTGTTGTTGTTGTTGGGAGTTTTTTAATTACCTTTTCAATCTCTTCTTTTGTTATAGGTTTGTTTAGTTGTTCTACCTCTGTTTGTGTTAGTTTTGGTAGGTAGTGAGTTTCTAGAAATTTGTTCATTTCCTCTAGGCTTTCAAATTTGTTAGAATACAGTTTTTCATAGTATTCTGTTATGATTCTATTAATTTCTGTGGGATCTGTTATGATATCACCCATCTCATTTCTTATTTGGGTTATTTGCTCCCTCTCTTGTTTTTCTTTTGTCAGTTTAGTCAATGGTTTATCAATTTTGTTGATCTTTTCAAAGAAGCAGCTTTTGGTCTTGTTAACTCCTTCAAATGTTTTTCTCTTCTCTATTTCATTTAATTCTGCTCTAATTCTTATTATTTCCTTTCTTCTGGCGCCCAAGGGCTCCTTTGCTGCTCTCTTTCTACTTGTTCCAGTTGTAGGGTTAATGTTTTGATTTTGGCCCATTCTTGTTTTTGGATGTGTGCATTTATTGCTATAAACTGACCTCTGAGCACTGCTTTTGCTGTGTCCCACAGGTTCTGGTAGGATGTGTTTTCATTCTCGTTTGATTCTATGAATTTCTTTATTCCATCCT
>NW_004444002.1:5523715-5547243 GCF_000243295.1 Trichechus manatus latirostris
CAGGGAAGTTTTCTGCCAACAAATCTTCAACAATTCTCTCTGTATTTTCTGTTATCCCCCTCTTCTGGTACTCCAGTCACTCGTAGGTTATTCCTCTTGACAGAGTCCCACATAATTCTTAGGGTTTCTTCATTTTTTTAAATCTTTTTATCTGATTTTTCCTCAAATAAGTTGGTGTCAAGTGCTTTATCTTCAATCTAACTAACTCTGACTTCCATTACCTCAATTTTCCTCCTAGGACTTTCTATTGAGTTGTCTAATTCTGAAATTTTATTGTTAATCTTCTGGATTTCTGATTGTTGTTTCTCTATGGATTCTTGCAGCCTGTTAAATTTGTCATTATGCTCTTCTCTAATCTTCTTAAGTTCCTCTGCTGCTAGGTCTGATTTTGTCTGATCTCCTTCCTGATCTCTTGAAGAGTTCTGTATATTAATCTTTTGCATTCTGCCTCTGGTAATTCCAAGAAATTCTCTTCCTCCAGAAAATTCCTTGATTCTTTATTTTAGGAGCTTGCTGAAGCCATCATGATCTGCCTCTTTATGTGACTTGATATTGACTGTTGTCTCTGAGCTATCAATGAGTTATTATATTTATTTACTTTATGCTTCCTTACTGTGTCCTACCTTTTTGCTTTGTTTTGTTCTGATATGCCCAAATAGGCTGCTCATGTGAGCTAGTCTGATCACTTGTGCCCCTAAAGCTCCAACGTGCTGCCACCAGGTGGCCAGACCTCCCACTAAGTATGTGAGCCCAGGAGTCCACCCACTCCTCCTGTATGGATTCAACTCAAG
Organism: Trichechus manatus latirostris; assembly: GCF_000243295.1. NCBI lineage: Eukaryota > Metazoa > Chordata > Mammalia > Sirenia > Trichechidae > Trichechus > Trichechus manatus. The sequence goes on from NW_004444002.1 coordinate 5,524,507, forward strand.
TGTCCAGGTAGTCATCCACCAAGTGTGTGGTGCAGGCTCTCACCTTCAGTCCTAGACAGGCATGGGTGATTGGTGTAGGCACAGACATCTGGCTGCAGCAGGGGTTCACACACTGAGCAAGGCAGGGAGCAGACGGCCATCCTCGAGTGTCTGGGAGGAAAGTGTGTCTCTGTTTCCTAGGGTGCTTAGGTGGATGGTTTTTGCAGCTGGACTATGAACACACAATGCTGTTGGTTGTAAGGACTGGGGGGACCACTTATTCTTGGGTCTCTTTCACAGGTGGCTAGGGGGCATGGGTGGAGCCACCAGTCCTCAGGCTCCTGATGGGGGTAGGTGAGGACCCTGCTTAATAAGCAGAGCAGTGTCAAAAGTCAGGAGCCTGCCACTTCATAGCTGAAACTGTTCAAGTTAGACTTCCAGTATATACCCTGTTGTACTGTGGTAATGAGGGCCTACACTGCTGAAATGGGCCCACACAAGTTTATGCAGGAGGAAAAGCACTCAGAGTCTGTGGACACCTTATGCCTGTGCCTAGGCAAAGAACTTGTGCCTACCCTGAGTTCCTGGCTTAGAGGAGCCAGTGGATTATTTTTTTCCACTTTTTGTTAATTTGTTCCCTCTCCAAGGCTAGGAGAATGGCTCAGGGCACGTGAAGGTTCCTACTTCTCTGCCCAGGGAACTTGGTAACTGCTGAAGCTGATCCCAGACCCAGTGCAGAGCGGGGAGCTGGGAGTTAAATGGAAGAGAGGTTTTTCCCAAAGGGGGGTGTTTTTTATCCACATGGTAGGCCATACGAAGTACTTACCTTTCGCCAGTTGAGGGCTGCTTCTCACTGGTTCTGGATGGCCATGTAGACTCTCTACAGCTGGGTCCCTACTGGTGTGGAAAACATCTCCCGAGCACAGCTGCTTGCCTGCCTCACCTTGCACTGGAAGCCAATCCCGCCTGAAGGGCTCAGGCTCTCACCAGGTCAGGTCTGGTAACTCCTCACTGCTTCCAAACCGTCTCTCCCTCCCCCTTCTACTCAGTCCAATTATTCAACTTTGCCTTTGATGTTCAGGGCTCTTAAATTGTCATATATAGTCAATTCACTTGTTTTTTTGGGTCTTTGTTGTAAGAGGGACCACAGGAAGTGTCTGACTACTCTGCCATCTTGGCCCCGCCTCTTGCATTATATTTGTATTGGATGATGCTGATTTAGGCCATGAGCAATTAGATATTTAACTACATATTTAAATACAAATTTAGAAGTGTTGTGTGTAAGTGAGTGAGAGAAAGGAAGCTTGACCAAAAGAGAGATTAAAAAAAAAAACAAAAACGTTGCCTTTGAGTTGATTCCAACTCGTAGCAACCCTATAGGACAGAGGTAGAACTGCCTCATGGGTTTTCCAAGGAGTGGCTTTTGGATTTGAACTGCTAACATTTTGGTTAGCAGCCACGCTCTTAACCTCTGCACCACCAGGGCTCTCAAAAGAGATATAGAACAGATCATATTCAGTCAACATTTTAGGATTAGAAATAAATTCAAAATTGCCATCATGTATGTAGTTAACAACAATAGATTTAAAATATATTTAAACTGAAGCAAGTAACAGGTAAACTGACAACCTAATTCACTCCACAGTCTTTAGAAAAAAAAAGGTCAATAGAATTCACAGCTGATCTGAATTTCCATTCAGTGACCAACTGAAGAGCTCCGGTTGCTCAGTGGTTAAGCCCTCGGAAGCTAATCGAAAGTTCAGTGGTTGGAAGTCACCAGCGGCTCCAAGGAAGAAAGATGTAGCAGTTGGCTTCTGTGAAGATTACACACTCGGAAACCCCGCTGGGCATTTCTTTGTTCTATACGGTTACTATGACTTGGAATCCACTCGAGGGCAACGGGTTTGGTTTCTAAGTGGGGAACAACTGAATGAATCCTAGAACCAGTGACATCTTTCAGCATTAGTCCTTATGACACCCTCTACCACCGCTTTTGAAGTGTTGTTGTTGTTGTGTTGTTAGGTGCCAGGAAGTTGGTTCCAAATCTTAGCAACCCTATTTATAACAGAAGGAAACGCCCAGTTCTGTGCCATCCTCACAGATCATTGCTATGTTTGAGCCCATTGTTGCAGCCACTGTGTCAATCCATCTTGTCAAGGATCTTTCTCTTTTTCGCTGACCCTCTACTTTACCAAACATGGTGTCCTTCTCCAGGGACTGGTCCCTCCTGAAAACATGTCCAAAATACTTGAGATGAAGTCTTGCCATCCTCACTTCCAAGAAGCATGCTGGCTGTACTCCTTCCAAGACAGATTTGTTCATTCTTCTGGCAGTCCTGTTTGCGAATGATATATGATACTATACATAGAAAACCCCAAAAACTTCATGAGACAACTACCGGAACTAATAGAAGGATTCAGTAGAGTAGCAGGATACAAGATAAACATATAAGAATCAGATGGATACCTATACACCAATAAAGAGAACGATGAAAACGAAATCAGGAAAACAATACTATTTATATAATAGCTCCTAAAAAAATACAATACTTAGGAATAAATCTAAGCAGGGATGTAAAAGACCTATACAAAGAAAACTACTAAACACTACTGCAAGAAACCAAAAGGGATCTACATAAATGGAAAAACATATCATGCTCATGGATAGGTAGACTCAACATCGTGAAAACGACAATTCTACCCAAAGCAATTAACAAATACAATGCAATTCTGATCCAAATGTCAACAACATTCTTTCAAGAGGTGGAAAAACTAATCATTAACTTTATTTGGAAAGGGAAGAAGCCCCAGATGCGTAAAGCACTACTGAAGAAGAAGAATAAAGTAGCAGGACTCACACTACCTGACCTCAGAACCTACCATAGAGTTACGGTGGTCAAAACAGCCTGGTACTGGTACAACGACAGATACATTGACTAATGGAACAGAATTGAGAACCCAGATGTAAATCCATCCACCTACGGTCACCTGATCTTCGACAAGGGCCCAAAGTCCATCAAATGGGGAAAAGGCAGTCTTTTTAACAAATGCTGCTGGCAAAACTGGGTGTCCATCTGCAAAAAAATGAAACAGGACCCATACCTCACACCATACACAAAAACTAATTCAAAATGGATCAAAGACCTGAATATAAAGCTTAAAACTATAAAGTTCTTAGAAAAAAATATAGGAACAACGCTAGAAACCCTAATGCATGGCATTAACAGGATAGAAACCATAACCAACAACATACCAACTCCAGAAGATAAGCTATATAACTAGGATCTTCTAAAATTAAACACTTACGCTCATCAAAAGACTTCACCAAAAGAGTAACAAGAGAACCGACAGACTAGGAAAAAAATTTTGGCCGTTACAAGTCAGACAAAGGTCTAATCTCTAAGATCTCTAAGAAAATCTAACACCTCTACAACAAAAAGACAAATAATCCTATTAAAAAATGGGCAAAGGATATGAACAGACACTTCACCAAAGAGACATTCAAGTGGCCAGCAGACATGTGAGGAAATACTCGCTATCACTAGCCATCAGAGAAATTCAAATTCAAACCACAATGAGATACCATCTCACCCCAGCATTACTGGCACAAATAAAAAAAAAAAAACTGGAAATAACCAATGTTGGAGAGGCTGCGGGGAGATCAGGACTCTTATGCGTGCTGATGGGAATGCAAAATGATACAACCATTTTGGAAAATGATATGGGGCTTCCTTAGAAAGCTAGGAATAGAAATACCATATGATCCAGCAATCCCACTCCTAGGAATATATCACATATGCACACCCATGTTCATTGCAGCATTGTTCACAATAGCAAAAAGATGGGAACAACCTAGATGCCCACTGACGAATGGATAAACAAACTATGGTACATAAACACAATGGAGTATTATGCAACGACAAAGAACAATGATGAATCTGTGAAGCATCTCATAACATGGATGAAACTGGAGGACATTATGCTGAGTGAAATAAGTCAATCGCAAAAGGACAAATATTGTATGAGACCTCTACTGTAAACACTTATGAAAAAGTTTACACATGAAAAGAAACAATCTTTGTTGGTTACAAGGGTTGGGGGGAACTAAATAGACAATAGATAAGTGGTAACTTTGGTGAAGGGTAAGACAGTACACAATACTGGGGAAGCCAGCACAACAAGATCATGGAAACTGCATAGATACATCCAAACTCCCTGAGGGACCGAATTGCTGCATGGAGGGCTGTAGGGACCATGGTCTCAGGGAACATGTAGCCTAATTGGCATAACACAGTTTATAAAGAAAATGTTCTACATTCTACCTTGGTGAGTAGCGTCTGGGGTCTTAAAAACCTGTGAGCAGCCATCTAAGATACTCCACTGGTCTCACCCTTTCGGGAGCAAGGGAGAATGAAGAAATCAAGATACAAGTAGAAGATTAGTCCAAAGGACTAATGGACCACAGCTACCACGGCCTCCACCAGACTGAGTCCAGTACAACTGGATGGTACCTTGTTACAACTACTGACTGCTCTGACAGGGATCACAGCAGAGGGTCCCAGACAGAGCTGGAGAAAAATGTAGAACAAAATTCTAACACAAAAAAAGAGACCAGATTTACTGGCCTGACGGTGACTGGAGAAACCCCGAGAGTATGGCTCCTGGACACCCTTTTAGCTCAGTAATGTCACTCCCGAGGTTCACCGTTCAGCCAAAGATTAGACAGCCCAATAAAACAAAATGAGACTAATGGGGCACAACAGTCCAGGGACAAGGACTAGAATACAGGAGGGGACAGGAAAGCTGGTAATAGGGAACCCAAGTTTGAGAAGGGACAGTGTTGACATGTCGTGGGGTCGTTAACCATTTTCATAAAACAATACGTGTACTGTTTAATGAAAAACTATTTTTCTGTAAACCTTCATCTAAAGTACAATAAAAAAATTAAAAATAAAGATACAATCAAAATATCAGCTACATTTTGAAGCTTTCTCTAATTCATGCAGGTAGAGTTAGTTGATAAACATAGTACTATTATTAGTCTTACGATGTTGTTATCGTTGTTGGGTTCCGTTGAGTCAGTTTCAACTCATACCGACCCTATGTACAACAGAATGAAACACTGACCGGTTCTGCGCCATCTTTGCAATCATTGTTATGCTTGAGTCCATTGTTGCAGCCACTGTGTCAATCCATCTCTTTAAGGGTCTTCCTCTTTTTTGCTGACCCTCTTCTTCACCAAGCATAATGTCCTTCTCCAGGTACTGATCCCTCTTGATAACATGTCCAAAGTATGCCATCCTTGCTTCTAAGGAGCATTCTGGTTGTACTTCTTCCAAGACAGATTTGTTTGTTTTTCTGACCTTCCATGGTATATTCAATATTCTTTACCAACACCACAATTCAAAAGTGTCAACTCTTCCTTATTCATTGTCCAGTTTTCGCATGCATATGAGGCAATTGAAAACCCCATGGCTTCCGTAAGTCCCGCCTTAGTCTTTAAGGTGACGTCTTTGGTTTTCAACACTTTAAAGAGATCTTTTGCAGCAGATTTACCCAACTCAATGCATTGTTTGATTTCTTGATTGCTGCTTCCATGGGTGTTCATTGTGGATCCAAGTAAAATGAAACCCTTGACAACTTCAGTCTTTTCTCCATTTATCATGATGTTGCTTATTTGTCCAGTTGTGAGGATTCTTATTCCCTGTCTGTTGAGGTGTAATCCATACTGAAGGCTGTGGTCTTTGATCTTCATCAGTAAGTGCTTCAAGTCCTCTTCACTTTCAGCAAGGAAGGTTGTGTCATCTGCATATGGCAGATTGTTAATGAGTCTTCCTCCAATCCTGATGCCCCGTTCTTCTTCATATAGTCCACCTTCTCGGATTATTTGCTTAGCATACAGACTGGATAACTATGGTAAAAGGATACAACCCTGACGCACACCTTTCCTGACTTTAAACCACGCAGTATCCCCTTGTTCTGTTTGAACAACTGCGTTTTGGTCTAAGTACAGATTTCCCATGAGCACAATAAAGTGTTCTGAAATTCCCATTCTTCACAATGTTATCCATAATTTGTTAAGATCCACACACTCGAATGCCTTTGTATAATCAATAAAACACAGGTAAATATCTTTCTGGTAGTCTCTGCTTTCAGCCAGAGTCCATCTGACATCTGCAGCGATATGCCTTGTTCCAGCCTGAATTTCTGGCAGTTAGCTGTCGATGTACTGCTGCAACCACTTTTGAATGATCTTCAGCAAAATTTTACTTGTATGTGATATTAATTATATTGTTCTATAATTTCCCCATTCTGTTGGATCACCTTTCTTGGGAATGGGCACAAATGTGGATTTCTTCCAGTAGGTTGGCCAGGTAGCTGTCTTCCAAATTTCTTGGCATAGACAAGCGAGCACTTCCAGAGCTGCATCCCTTTGTTGAAGCATCTCAGTTGGTATTCTATGAATTCCTGGAGCCCTGTTTTTCGCCAATGCCTTCATTGCAGCTTGAACCTCTTCCTTCAGTACCATCGGTTCTTGAATATATGCTACCTCCTGAAATGGTTGAACATCAACCAATTCTTGTTGATACAGTGACTCTGTGTATTCCTTGCATCTTCTTTGGCTGTTCCCTGTGTCATTTAGTATTTTCCCCATGGAATTCTTCAATATTGCCACTCGAGACTTGAATTTTTTCTTCAGTTCTTTCAGCTTGAGAAATGTCGAGCATGTTCTTCCCTTTTGGTTTTCTATCTTCAGGTCTTTGCACATTTCATTATAATACTTTACTTTGTCTTCTCCAGCCACACTTTAAATCTTCTGTTCAGCTCTTTTACTTCATCATTTCTTCCTTTCACTTTACCTACTCTGTGTTCAAGAGGAATGTTCAGAGTCTCTTCTGACACCCGTTTGATCTTTTCTTTCTTTTTAATGACCTCTTGTTTTCTTCATGTATGATGTCCTTGATGTCTTTCCACAACTCATCTGGTCTTCGGTCATTGGTGCTCAAAATGTCAAATCTGTTCATGAGATGGTCTCTAAATTCAGGTGGTATATACTCAAGACTGTACTTTGCATCTCATGGACTTGTTCTAATTTCTTCATCCTCACCTTGAACTTGCATGTGAGCAATTGATGGTCCATTCCACAGTCGGCCCCTGCCCTTGTTCTGACTGATCATGTTGAGCTTTTCCATCGTCTTTTTCCACAGATATAGTCAATTGTTGGTCTTCCAAAATTCTATCATGCTATCTCCAGCATTGTTTCTATTTCCAAGGCCATATTTTCCAACTACCAATCTTTCTTCTTTGTTTATAATTTTCGCATTCCAATAGCCAGTTATTATCAATGCATCTTGATTGTACCTTTGATCAATTTCAGACTTGAAGTTGGTAAAAATCTTCAATTTCTTCAACTTTGGCCTTAGTGGTTGGTGGATAAATTTGAATAATAGTCGTATTAACTGGTCTTCCTTGTTGTTGTTAGGTGTCATTGAGTGTGTTCCAACTCATAGCGACCCTATAGGACAGAGTAGAACCGGCCCGTAGGGTTTCCAAAGAGTGGCTGGTGGATTTGAACTCCTGACCTTTTGGTTAGCAGCTAGCTCTTAACCACTATGGCACAAGGTCTTTCTTGTAGGCATATGGATATTATCCTATCACTGATAGTGTTGTACTTCAGGATAGATTTTCAAATGTTTTTTTGGACGATGGAGGCGACACCATTCCTCTTCAATTTGTCATTCCTGGCATAGTAGACCATATGATTGTCTGATTCAAAATGGCCAATGCCAGTCCATTTCAGCTCACTAATGCCTAGAATATCAATGTTTCTGCATTACATTTCATTTTTGATGATTTCCAATTTTTCTAGATTCATAGATCGTACATTCCAAGTTCCTATTATTAATGTATGTTTGCAGCTGTTTCTTCTCATTTTGAGTAGTGCCACATCAAATGAAGATCTGGAAAGCTTGACTCCACTTACATCATTAAGGTAGACTCTACTTGAGGAGGCAGCTCTTCTCCAGTCGTCTTTTTCAGTGACTTCCAACCTGAGGGGCTCATCATCCGGCACTACATCAGACAATGTTCCACTGCTATTCATAAAGTTTTCACTGGCTAATTTTTTTCAGATGTAGACTTCCGGGGCCTTCTTCCTAGTCTGTCTTAGTCTGGAAGCTCAGCTGAAACCTGTCAACCATGGATGACCCTGCTGATATTTGAATACCGGTGGCATAGCTTCCAGCATCACAGCAACACGAAAACCCCCACAGTATGACCAGCTGACAGACACAGGAGGGGAAATTACATATATATATGTATATATAAGAAATTATATATATATATGTATATATATATAATGTGTGTATATATGCATACATTTTTTATATATTATATGTTGATACATGGGGCACTGGTGGTTCAGCGGTAGAATTCTTGCCTTCCATGAGGGAGACCCAGGTTCTTCTCCCAGCCAATGCACCTCATGAGCAGCCACCACCTGTCTGTCAAGTTGCTTACAGTCTATCAAAGCAGAAAAGGCAATGCATACATAAAGCTAATAATGGCAGGCAGTTTGAGGTAATAATTAATAAGTGGCTACAGGAGCTAAGAGAATGGAAAGACCATTAACAGTTTTCACTGAAAAAGTGGAACTTGAGTTAGTACTTAAGTGGGCAAAGGTGGGGAGGTTCTCTATAGGAAGTGACCTGCATGAGCAAATAAGAACCTCAAAGAAAATATCTCTTCAAAACTGCATACAGCTTTCGAGTTTACAAAGCACTTTAACATATATTTTATCGTTTAATCGCACAGTAATTTTTGACATCAGTAAAGAGGAGATTAATGTCCAAATTGTATTTTTGAGGAAACTGAGGCTGAGACACTAATTTTATTAAGGTCACTTGGCTAGTGTTGGAAGCAGAATCCAGGTTTTCTGATTTCTTATCTAGGGCCTTTACATCAATACCAGGTGTCAAGGAGCAGATTTATTACACAGCTGGGATCTTGTCTCTAAATATAATTATTAGGTGTTTTTCCTGGACATGTTTGGATAATTGTGGTTGGTTGTGTTTCCATTATCTGTGTTTATTTGTGTTTCTCTAATCTCCCCTTTAGATTAAGCAGCTCCTCAAGGGTTGGGTTATGACCTCTATTTCCTTTGTAATTTCCACAGCACATAGTACAATTGAGAGGTGTTGATTGGCCTATATCTATTGTAAAACAATATCACAAGAAAGGAAAAAGAAATAAATTCTAAAGAAATACATTATAAATTAAATTATTCCTAGATTAAACTACAAAGATGTATACAAACAGAAATACATAGTCTACACAATTTCATCAGGAGGAGATGATTGCCTACTGCCAGTGCCTACTCAGATTCTTAAAAACATCTATTTATAAATTATCCTCAACAGACTGAAGGTCAGAGACACTGTCTAGCATTTCAGTTGCAGGGTTTTTTCATAAGCAAAAGGAGAATCTACGATTTTTATTGTGTTAAATTACACTCTTAATTACTTAGCTACTATTCTACACAAAGAACGAACAAATCTGTCTCGGAAGAAGCACAGACAGAAAGCTCCTTATATGCGAGGATGACAAGATTTTGTTTCACATACTTTGGACATGTTATCAGGAGGGACCAGTCTTGGAGAAGGACATCATGCTTGGTAAAGTAGAGAGTCAGCGAAAAAGAGGAAGACCCTCAATGAGATGGATTGTTGTACATAGGGTGGCTGAGTCAGAAGCAACTCCAAGGCACGTAATGACAACATTATGAATTAACACATTAGAAAAAATCCTTTTACTAGTATTCTCATTTCATAGGGGTGGAATTGATGAGTCGTCATGTAGGTATATATTTAGAAGAAACTACCTGACCTATTGGAGCCCTGGTGGTGCAGTGGTTAAGAGTGATGGCTGCTAACCGAAAGTTCAAGAGTTCAAATCCACCAACTGCTCCTTGGAAACCCTATGGGGCAGTTCTGCTCTGTGCTGTAGGGTAGCTATGAGTCGGAATCAACTCAGCAGCAATGGGCTTACCAGACCTATACCAAAAGCAGCTTTATCATTTTACATTTCCACCAACAATGTATAAGAATTCAAGTTGATTCACAACCTCACCAACATTTGGTGATCAGTCATTTTAATCATATCCAGTATTGAGGGTGAGTAGTAGTATCTCAAGGAGCCCTGGGGGGTCCAATGGCGGCTAACTGAAAGGTTGGCAGTTCAAACCCACCCATCAGCTCTGCAGAAGAAAGACAAGAAACTACTCCTCTAAAGATTACAGCCTAGAAAACCCTACGGGGCAGTTCTGCTCTCTCCAATATGGTCTTTACGAAGCGGAATCAACTGTATGACACCCAACAACAAAAACAGTAATATCTCATTGTGGCTTCAATTTTCATTTCCCCAACGATTAATGATATACTTATTGGCCATTCATATAGTGTTTTTTGTGAAGTGTCTACTTGAAAGTTTTGTCCTTTTTTTTTTTAAGTTGAGCCATTTTTCCTTTTATTATTGAGTTGTAGGAGTTTTTTGTCTATTTGTTTGTTTGCTTGTTTATATCCTGGATACCAATCCTTTATCATATACACGGTTTATGACTATTTTCTCTTATTTTGTGGTTTATCTAATCTTTTGTTTAGTGATGTCTTTTTGATAAACAGAAGTTTTACATTTTGATGAATCATAGTATATTACTTTTTTCCTTTATGGTTATTGTTTTCTGTGACTTGTCTAAAAAAAAAATTAACTGCACCCAAGTCACAAAGATATTCTCTCGTATTTTTATAAGTTTTATGGTTTTTTCTTTTATATTTATGTCTATAACTCATCTTGTGTTAATACCTGTGTTTGGTGTGAGATGGGGTTGAAGTCCATTTTTTTCTATGTGAATGTCTAGTTATTCCAGCATGATTTATTGAAAAGACTTTCTTTGTCCCATTGGATTGTGTTGGTGCCTTGTCGAAAACCCACATGATTATAAAAGTGTGGGTCTATTTCCAAGCTTTCTCTTCTGCTCTATAGATCTGTTTGTTGATCCTTATGCCAAAACCACGATGTTTTGATTACTGTAGTTTTATAGTAAGTCTTGAATTAAAAACTAAGTTCTTCAACTTTGTTCTCTTTTTTCATTTGCATTTCCATATAAAATTTAGAATCAACTTGTTACTTACTGCAAAATAACCTGCTGGGATTTAAATTGAGATTTTTTAAAAATTAATGCATCAATTTGGAGAGAATTGACAAAATTATTGATTTTTTGAATAAATGAATAGTTTTCTTAATTTTCTCTCAGCAATAGTTTGTAATTTTTAGTGTCAAAGTCTTTCACATCTTTTGTTAATTTCTTCTAAATACTGTATATTCCCTGATGCTATTGTAAATGGAAATGCTTTTCTTAATTTCTTTTTCCATTTGTTTGCTGCCGATAAATAAAAACACAATTGATATCTGTATTGAACTTGCATTCCAAGGCTGCTAAATTTACTTATTATTTCTAGTAGTTGTTTTGTAGACTTTTTACATAAACAATCTGCAAATAAAGACAATTTTATTTCTTCATCTCTTAACTTTTTGCCTTTTATTTAATTTTTCTTGCCTTATTATAGTGGGTTAGACCTCTAGACCAACATTGAATAACAAATGGTGGGAGAAGGCATGTTCTTATGAGGAAAACATTCACTATTGCACCATTTAGAATGACATGAGTCTTAAATTTTACATAGAAGCTCTTTATTAGGTTGAGGAAGTTCCTTTCCATTCCAGATTTGCTGAGCTCTTTTATCATGAATGAGTACTGAATTTTGTAATATATTATTTCTGTATTTATAGAGATGATCATATTTTTTCTTTTTTTATTAATATGGTGAATTGTATTTATTTATTTTCTAATGATAAAACAACCTTGCATTTTTGGAACAAACACTATTTGGTTATGAGATATCACTTTTATATATTGCTGGATGCAATTTGTTAATATTTTGTTAAGTAGTTTTGCATCTATGTTCATGAGGGGTATTGGTCTGTGATTATTTTGCAGTGACTTTGTCAGGTTTTGGTATCAGTGTTAGTCTGACCTCCTTTATTTTCTGACTTTGTGTAGGCTTGGCATTATTTCTTCTTTAAATGTTTGATGGAATTCAGCAGTGAAATTATCCTGGCTTGGCATGGAGTTTTCTTTGAGGGAAAATTTTATATAACAAATTTAATTTCATTAATAAATATACAACTATTAAGAAAGTCTGTTTAATCTGTGTCAATTTTGATACATTGTATTTTTCAAGGAATCTGGGCAATTTATGTAAATTGTCAAATTTGCCAGCATAAAATTGTTGATAACATTATCTTATTTTCCTTTTAAAGTCTTTTCAATCTTTAGTGATGTTCCTTCTTTCACTCCTGATATCGAGAATTTGGGTTCTCTCTTTGTTCTTGAGAAGTCTAGCTGGAGGTTTATTGATTTTCTTGCTATTTTCACAGAAACAACTTCTGACTTTGCTATTTTTCTCTATTTTTCAAATTTTCTCTTTAATGTCTTCTCTTTTTTATTACTTCCTTTCTTTTGTTTACTTTGCTCTTCTTTTTCTAGTTTTGTAGTGTGAATTTTAGGTCACTGATTTTAAAACTTTGTTTTCTTACTAATATATACATTTACTGGTGTAAATTTTCCTCTAAGCACCACTTTAGCTGCAACCCACCAATTTTGATATGTTACCATTTCATTAGCATTCATTTCAAAATATTTTCTAATATTTCATATGATTTCTTCCCTGACACATGAATTATTTAGAATTGTTTTAACTTACAACTTTTTGTTTTTTCTCCATATCTTCATTGTATTTACTTCTAATTTGATTCCATTTTTGTAAGAGAGTGCACTCTGTTTGATTTCAGTCCTTTTAGTTTCACTGAGGAATTTTTTTAATGCTCCCATGTAAGATATTTTGGTGAACATATATGTTGCTTAAAAAGTATATATATCCCAGAGTTGTAGGGAGTAGTGTTTAGTTAGTATCAATTGGGTCAAGGTGGTTGATCAGACCATGTATATTTCTGTGTAACTGTTCTATAAATTATTAAGAATAATATTTAAATTTTCAATTATTGTCTTATGAATTCTGTCAGTTTCTGCTTCATATATTTTGCAGTTCTGTTATTAATTGTATACACTATTATGATTGTTATGCTTTCCTGATGAACTAATTCTGGTAATACTTTTTTGACTTGAAGTTTATTTTGTCTGATTTTAATATGGATACTCTATCCTTCTTATGTTTACACTTTGCAAGATATATCTTTTCCATCCATTTACTTTACTCGTGTCTTTATTTTTAAAGCGTGCCTCTTGTAGACAGAATATAGTTGGGTCTGATTGTTTTTAATCCTTTTGACAATCTCTACCTTTTATTTGGAGTGTATACACCATTAAAATTTATTTATTTCTGAGATTTTCTATCTTTTCATTCATTATAAGCATATTTTCCAATTTTTCAATGAGCATATCTTCCAGTTTTTCATTGAGTTATAATGGGTCCTTTAAAATCCTTATGTGCTAATTCAAACTTCTGGTTGGTCTCAGTGTTGGTCTCCAATGATTGTCTTTTCTCTTGTGACAAGATCAGCAATTTTGGATTATATATTGAACATTGTGAATGCTATATTGTGGAGACTCTGGATTCTGTCTTACACCTATGAACAGTTTTTGTTGTTGTTGTTGTTTTGTTTTATCAGGCAATTAATTTGATTGGACTCAAATGACAAACTCCGTCGCTTGGGTTGGAGCTCAAATCTCACTTCATTCTTTTATCTTTAGATGGGTTATTTGCAGTCTGAAGTGTACATACATAATTCTGAGATCGACCAGAAATTTGGGCACAGTTTATATACATAATGTGGGGCTACACTTCTCTGTATCTCTCCTTTATGTATTCCCCCATCACTTTGCCATGGTTGTGGTTGCTCCACACTCTGTCCTCTGGATTTTCAAGCCAGAAAGATTATGAGTTTTTTAATCCAATTTTAACCACTTAGTAGTGTGATAGAAAATATAATAACTGGTTACCTGGAAAAAAAAAAACACCTTATTTTACCATTTTTTGATTCTCATGGTATAAATACCCACACTGTAGTCAATTTAAAGCCAGAAATGTGATGTCACTGAACACAGAGCTGGGAAGTGATGCCCACAATCAGTTCTCAAGAGCCAATATGAACTGACTCCAGTACACCATTGTAACTACCCCACAGGATAAAAGTCATAAAAATAGGGTTTCTATGCCCACTGTACCCTTCTTCCAAGTGTCCAACTCTTCAATCCTCAAAACCTGCCTGCTTTTGTTACTTTCCAGTACTTTTGTCTTGCCATTTTTGTTGTGTGCTTGTATTTTCTGTTCTTTTAAAAAATTGTCCAAAATTTATAGTTGTTATTCATAGGAAGGTAGCTGGAGAAGACCTTATTGGATCATACTGGAAATGGAAATTCAACAAAATACTTTTTAATATTTTAATCTTTTTTGTATTTCTGACTCTGTATCAGGCTCATTGCAGTAATTATTGATTGGCACTCCATAAACCAAAAAATCAAACCTGATGCCGTCAAGTTGATTCCAACTCATAGTGATCCTATAGAACAGAATAGAATTGCCCCATAGTGGCTGGTGTATTCAAACTGTCAACCTTTTGGTTAGCAGCTGAGCTCTTAACCACTGCGCCAACAGAGCTCCTGGTAATCCATAAGTATATGTCAAAACTATTCTTGAGATGGTCTCTAAATTCAGGTGGAATATACTCAAGATCATACTTTGGCTCTCGTGGACTTGTTCTAATTTTCTTCAGCTTCAACTTGAGCTTGCATATGAGCAATTGATGGTCTGATCTACAGTTGCCCCTGGCCTTGTTCTGACTGATGATATTGAGCTTTTCCATCGTCTGTTACCACAGATGTAGTCGATTTGATTCCTCTGTATTCCATCTGCTGAGGTCCACAAGTATATTCACCATTTATGTTGTTGAAAAAAGGTATTTGCAATGAAGAAATTGTTGGTCTTGCAATATTCTATCATGCCATCTCTGACATCGTTTCTATCACCAAACCCATATTTTCCAACTACTATTCCTTCTTCTTTGTTTCAAACTTTGGCATTCCAATCACAGTAATTATCAATGCATCTTGATTGCATGTTTGATCAATTTCAGACTGCAGAAGTTGGCAAAAATCTTCAGTTTCTTGATCTCTGGCGTTAGTGGTTGGTGCATAAATTTGAATAATAGTTGTATTAACTGGTCTTCCTTGTAGGCATATGGATATTATCCTGTCACTGTCAGTGTATACTTAAGGATAGATCTTGAAATGTTCATTTTGACAATGAATGTGATGCTATTCCTCTTCAATTTGTCATTCCTAGCATATTAGACCATATGATCATAGTAGATCATATGATTGTCTGATCCAAAATGGCCAATATCAGTCCATCTCAGGTCACTAATGCCTTGGATATCAGTGTTTATGCATTCCATTTCATTTTTGATGATTTCCAATTTTCCTGGATTCATACTTCATTCAGTGTTCCTAGCATTAATGGATGCTGGCAGCTGTTTCTTCTCATTTTGAGTCATGCCACATCAGCAAATGAAGGTCTCGAAAACTTGACTTAATCCACCTCATTAAGGTCAACCCTACTTTGAGGAAGCAGCTCTTCCCTAGCCATCTTTTGAGGAGTGCTTTCCAACCTGGGGGGAGGAGGGCTCATCTTCCAGCACTATATCAGACAATATTCCACTGCTATTCATAAGGTTTTCACTGGCTAAATTTTTTTTCAGAAATAGATCACTAGGTCCTTTTTCCCAGTCTGTCTGAGTCTGCAATCTCCACTGAAACTGTCCACCATGGGTGACCCTGCTGGTATTTGAAATACCAGTGGCATGGCTTCCAGCATCACAGAAATGGCAAACCACCACAGATGGGTGAGATTTGACTCGTTAAATACTAATGACTGAAGACCAAACAAGATGTGGAATGACATCAAGGATATCACGTATGAAGAAAGCAAGAGGTCATTAAAAAGACAAGAAAAAAGAAAAGACCAAAATGGATGTCAAATGAGACTCTGAAACTTGCTCTTGAACGTAGAGTAGCTAAAGCAAAAGGAAGAAATGATGAAGTAAAAGAACTGAACAGACGATTTCAAAGGACAGCTCAAGAAGGCAAAGTAAAGTATGATAATGAAATGTGCAAAGACCTGGAGTAAGAAAACCAAAAGGGAAGAACAAAGTCAGCATTTCTCAAGCTGAAAGATCTGAAGAGAAAATTCAAACCTCGAGTTGCAATATTGAAAGATACTACAGGGATATTAAATGACCCAAGAAGTATCCAAAGAAGACGGAAGGAATAGAGAGTCACTTGTACCAAAAAGAATTGGTTGATGTTCAACCATTTCAGGAGATAACATATAATCAAGAACCAATGGTACTGCAGGAAGTCCAAACTGCACTAAAGACATTGGCGAAAAACAAGGCTCCAGGAATTGATCGAATACCAATCAAAGTGTTTCAACAAAAAGATGCAGTGCTGGAAGCGTCCACTTGTCTATGCCAAGAAATTTGGAAGAGAGCTACCTGACCAACCAATTGGAAGAAATTTATATTTGTGCCCATTCCTAAGAAAGGCGATCCAATAGAATACGGAAATTATCGAACAATAATAATATCACACACAAGTAAAATTTTGCTGAAGTTCATTCAAAAGCAGTTGGAGAGCACATCGACAGGGAACTCCCAGAAATTCAAGTCAGATTCAGAAGAGGATGTAGAATGAGGGATATCATTGCTGATGTCAGATGGATCCTAACTGAAAGCAGAGACTACCAGAAAGATGTTTACCTGTTTTTTATTGACTATGCAAAGGCATTCTACTGTGTGGATTATAACAAATTATGGATAACATTACAAATAATAGGAATTCCAGAACACTTAACTGTGCTCATGCGGAACCTGTGCATAGACCAAGAAGTAGTCTTTCGAAGAGTACTAAGGGATACTGTGTGGTTTAAAATCAGGAAAGGTATGTGTCAGGGATGTATCCTTTCACCATACTTATTCAATCTGTATGTTAAAAATCAAAGATGTCACTTTAAGGACTAAGGTGCACCTGACCCAAGCTATGGTGTTTTCAATTGCCTCATATGCATGTGAAAGCCAGACAATCAATAAAGAAGATCAAAGAAGAATTGCTGCCTTTGAATTATGGTGTTGGCAAAGAATATTGACTATATCGTGGACTGCCAGAAGAAGGAACAAATCTGTCTTGGAAGAAGTACAGCCAGAATGCTCTTTAGAAACAAGGAGGGCAAGACTTAGTCTCATGTACTTTGGACGTTTGTCAGAAGGGACCAGTCCCTGGAGAAGGACATCATGCTTGGTACAGTGTCAGCGAAAAAGAGGAATACCCTCAATGAGATGGTTTGATGCAGTTGCTGCAACAGTGGGCTCAAGTATAACAACAATCGTAAGGCTGGTTCAGGACCGACTAGTGTTTCATTCTGTTGTACATTGTGTTGCTATGAGTCTGAACCAACTCGATGACACCTAACAACATAACAACAACAATCCATATTATGCATCCAACATTTTAAATTATCTTTTCTTCTTGTGATTACTCCAGGGCTGCCTCCAAAGCCTCAACGCCATAAATAAGGCTGCAAATATATCCAGATATATCCTTATATATGACTTCTTATGAAGTTCTATGAAAATTTCTCAGGGGTGGACATCAATGAGAGTATCATATTGTATACATATTCCTAATTTCACTAAGTGCTGCACAATTGTTCTCTAGAATATTTGTCTCATTTACACTGCCACCAACAGCACATTGAAATTACTAATTCCCCATATCTTTGCTAATACCTGGTTATAGCCAAATAACATATTTTTACTGATCATAAATTGGTATCAATTTATAGCTTCAATTTGCATTTATCTAATTAAAAAATATGTACAAACTTTTCTGTCTATACCTGTAACCAGTCAGGGTTCTCCTTCCATTAATTATCTGTTCTTTTTTCATTTTGCCAGGGGACTGTCTATATTTTTCCATTATCCATTTTAGATGTTGCAGATATTTTCTTACTATCTGATTCCTGATATCCATTTTCAAACAGAAAATATTAAGTTGCACATTGGCAGATCCCTCCATTTTTGTGTCTTATAAATTATGATTTTTGAGTTTGTTAAAAGTCCTGTTTCAACTGAAGGCCACAAATGTGTTCTGCCACATTTTCTTCTTTTAGCTTTATAATTGTATCAGTTGTTGCAAAACTTGTGTGTACATAAAATAATTAAGGAGCTTAAAAATTCCTGGGCCTCTTCCTAGACCTAATTAATCAGAATCCCTGGGCTGGGACCTTGGAATTTGCATTTTTAAAAGTACCTCTGATACAGTCAATTCCCTGAGGTGTTTCAGAACTTCTCAACTGTAGGATGTTTAAAGTTATTTTCAAATTTGGAATTCCTGAAGAGTTTATCAACATTTAGATTAAAAAAATAAGTATCCCTAATACAAGACATTTTATTGTTCCACAAAAAGATGCAGCTCGGCTTTCTTTTTTGGATCCCAGAACACGCAACCATTTAGGAAAATAAATATTCCCTTTCTTTATGAAATTCCTTTGATTTCATTTATTCAACATTTATAGAACATCTATTGAGTGCCACATATCAAGACTATAAGTCTCTACCCTCATTTCTGTGTAGTAGTATTCTGGTAGGGAAAATATCTTTCCTGGAACCAGTGGCTTGAGTCATAAGATAACTTCCCTGTATCCGTTGAAGAGTGAGATAGCTGGCCTGGGAAGCATGTAGCAGCAGAACTATACAAGCCATACGTGGTGACCAGCCATGTGTTTACATACGTGATTACAATTGATTCAGTGGTAAAAGCTAGGAAATCATAATGTCTGCTTGAGCATATTACTGTGCATGTACATTCAAAGTGGGCTGAATAATAAAATTAGAGGATTAAATCATTTTCTATTACTATGGAACTTTACTTTTTCTTAAAATAATGCATATAAATGTATATAATTAAGAGAGAGATGCATTACAGAGGTTCTCCTTAGTCTATTTAAATTTGGTCTCCTGTCAATCATGAACTTAGTGATGAACTAAGAATAGAATGTAATCACCAGGCCTTCACATCAAAAGTTCAGCATTTTCTAAAAAGTTTTATGAAGAGAAGTAGCATGTGGTTTCATCCAGGGGAAACCAGGTCAAAACTACTCTGAGAAATGTCTTCAAAGTAAAGCACCTGCCTTGTTCTCTTATTTTTTTCTCCTGCTCATCATCATTGTTTGTAAGAAATTCCCCAGTGGAACATACAGATGTCCAATTTTTCTGATGTAGATGAAGCCATATCAACACATCAAGGATCTCTTGTCATGAAATTTGACTTAAATGTTTTCTTTCTTCAACTGCTACTTCTCTTAGCTTATCCCAAGATATAAAGACTTGTTCAATGTTCCTGTTGAAACTGTAATGGATGAATACATCATATCTTGCCATAAACTCTATGCTTCATAACAGTTCTTCAGCTTTAAACCGAAAAGGTACTTCATTACAAAATTTGTTATCAGAAATCTGTTGTAATTAGAGAAGGTTTATTGATCTCTTGAAGTTTCACTAAGAATGTGGTGCTTCTTTTCTTATTTAATTATGTGTAATATAAAATTTTATACCAACAACCATGAAGATGGCACAGGACAGGGTAACTTTTTTTCTGTTATACATGAGATTGTCAAAGGTCTGGACTGACTCAATGGCAACTAACAACAAGTATAAAATTCTCTTAAAATTGTGTTAAGTATTTGGCAACATCTAGCCAATAAGCTGCACTTATACAGGTTTCCTTCTTGGAGTATAACATTTTTTATCTCACATAATAATATATCTCCATCTGGTGTTGTACAATTATGCACTCCAAATGTATGGATGAAAATATTTTATTAGGTTCTAAATACAACCTCTTCCTTTGCACTAGTTTGAGGAAAGGTAGTACAACTCTTCCATTACAGTCATACATCCCCCCTTCTCTCCAACTCAAACCACATGTTGGGTAAATGACTCTTCCCTTGATTTCCTATGAATGAAAAGTGACTTTTCCCATCCTTAACATGGATGAATATGTTGTTGTTGTTAGGTGCCATTGAGTCGATTCTGACTCATAGCGACCCCATGTACAACAGAATGAAACATTGCCTGGTCCTGCACAATCCTCAGGATTGTTGTTATACTTGCGTCCATTGTTGCAGCCACTGTGTTAATCCATCTTGTTGAGAGTCTTCCTCTTTTTCACTGACCCTCTACTTTACCAAGCATAATATCCTCCAGGGACTGGTCCCTCCTGATAACATGTATGAAGTATGTGAGACAAAGTTTGGCCATCCTGGCTTCCTTCACCTTGAGAAATGCCGAGTGTGTTCTTCGCTTTTGGTTTTCTAACTCCAGGTCTTTGCACATGTCATTATAATGCTTTACTTTGTCTTCTCAAGCCACCATTTGAAATATTCTGTTCAGCTCTTTTACTTCATCATTTCTTCCATTCACTTTAGGTACTTGACTTTCAAGAGCAAGTTTCAGAGTTTCTTCTGACATCCATTTTGGTCTTTTCTGTCTTCTTAATGACGTCTTACTTTCTTCATGTATGATGTCCTTCATGTCATTCCATAACTCATCTGGTCTTTGGTCATTAGTGTTCCATGTATCAAATCTATTTTTGATATGATCTCTAAATTTAGGTGGGATATTCTCAAGGTCGTAATTTGGCTCTCGTGGACTCCTTCTAATTTTCTTCAACTTCAACTTCAGCTTCTATATGAGCAGTTGATGGTCTCTTCCCCAGTCAGCTCCTGGCCTTGTTCTGACTGATGATATTGAGCTTTTCCACTGTCTCTTTCCACAGATACACTCAATGTGATTCCTGTGTATTCTGCCTGGGAGGTCCAAGTGTATAGTCACCATTTATGTTGGTGAAAAATGTATTCACAGTGAAGAAGTTGTTGGTCTTGCAAAATTCTATCAGGTAATCTCCAGCATTGTTTGTATCACCAAGGCCATATTTTCCAACTACCCATGCTTCTTCTTTGTTTCCAATTTTTTTATTGTGCTTTAAGTGAAAGTGTACAGCTCAAGTTACTTTCTCATAGAAAAATTTATACACACATTGTTATGTGCCCCTAGTTGCTATCCCCATAATGTGACAGCACACTCCTCCTTTCTACCAGAGATTTCCCATGTCCATTCAACCAGCTCCTATCCCTTTCTGCCTTCTCATCTTGTCTCTGGACAGGAGCTGCCCATTTAGTCTTGTGTATCTACTTGAACTAAGACGCACACTCTTCAGGAGTGTCATTTTATGTCTTATATTCCAGTCCAATCCTTGTCTTCTCAGGTTCCTCCAGTCTCAGTCAGACCATTAAGTCTGGTCTTTTTATGTGAATTTGAGTTCTGCACCTCACCTTTCTCCTGCTCTGTCAGGGATTGTCTGTTAAAGTCCCTGTCAGGGCAGTCATTGGTGGTAGCCGGGAACCATCTAGTTCTTCTGGTCTCAGACTGATGAAGTCTCTGGTTTATGTGGCCCTTTTGTCTCTTGAGCTAGTATTTTCCTTGTGTCTTTGGTGTTCTTCATACTGTTTTGCTCCAGGTGGGCTGGGACCAATTGATGCATCTTAGATGGCTGCTCGCTAGCTTCTAAGACCCAAGACGCCACTCGCCAAAGCAGGATGCAGAACATTTTCTTAATAAACTTTGTTATGCCAATTGACTTAGATGTCCCCTGAAACCATGGTCCCAAGACTCCTGCCCCTGCTACTCTGATCCTTGACGCATCTGGTTGTGTTCAGGAAACTTCTTAGCTTTTGGTTTAGTCCAGTTGTGCTGACATTTCCTGTATTGTGAGTTACCCTTCCCTTCATGTAAAATAATTCTTGTCTACTATATAGTTAGTGAATTCCCCTCGCCCACCCTCCCCACCCTCATAACCATCAAGGAATATTTTCTTTTGTGTTTAAACTTTTTCTTGAGTTCCTTTTTTTTTTAATTGTACTCAGGTGAAAGTTTACAGAACAAATAGTTTCTTATTAAACAGTAGTACACATATTGTTTTATGACATTGGTTGACAACCCCACGATATGTCAATTCTCTCCCTTCTTGACCTTTTTTTTTTTGGTGAAAATATACATAGCCAAAGATACACCATTTCGAAAATTTCTACATGCACAGTTCAGTGACATCGACTACACTCTTCCAATTGTGCTGCTATTCTCACTTTAGATGAAGATTTACAGGACAAAATAGTTTCTCATTAAACAGTACACATGTTGCCCTATGACAATGGTTAACAACCTCACTACACATCAACACTGTCCATACTCAACCTTGGGTTCCCTATCACCAGCTTTCCTACCCCTTCTTCCTTCTAGCCCTTGTCCCTGGACTGCTGTGCCTCATTAGTCCCAATTTGTTTTATGGGGCTGTCCAATCCCTGGCTGAACCGTGAACCTCGGAAGTGACTTCACCACTGAACTAAAAAGGTGTCTGGGGGCCATACTCTCGGGGTTTCTCCAGTCTCCTTAAAGCCAGTAAATCTGGTCTTTATTTTTGTGTTAGAATTTTGTTCTACATCCTTCTCCAGCTCTGTCCAGAACCCTCTGTTGTGATCCTGGTCAGAGCAGTCAGTGGTGGTAGCCGGGC
>NW_004444002.1:5550397-5551484 GCF_000243295.1 Trichechus manatus latirostris
TTGTTAATTTCTACCTTGATGGCATTGTGGTCAGAGAAGAAACTTTGAATTATCTCAACGTTTTGGATCTTGTTGAGGATTGCTCTGTGTCCTAAGATGTGGTCTATTCTGGAGAATATTCCATGTGCACTGGAAAAGAATGTGTACTTTGCAGCTATTGGATGGAGTGTTCTATATATGTCTATGCCATCAAGTTGGATGATTGTGCCCTTTAGGTCTTCTGTATCTTTGCTGAGTTTCTTTTTAGTTGTTCTGTCCTTTACTGAGAGTGGTGTATTGAAGTCTCCTGCTATTATTGTGGAACTGTCAATTACTCTTTTCAGTGTTGTTAGTGTATGTTTTATGTATTTTGGAGCCCTGTCATTTTGTGCGTAGATGTTTATTGTGGTTATGTCTTTGTGATGGATCATCCCCTTAATCATTATATAGTGTCCTTCTTTGTCTTTTTTGTTGGATTCTGTCTTAAAGTCTATTTTATCTGAGATTAGTATTTCCACTCCTGCTCTTTTTTGGTAGTTGTTAGCTTGGTATATATTGTTTTCAACCTTTGACTTTTAATAAATTCACATCTTTGTTTCTAAGGTGTGTCTCTCATAGACAGCATATTGATGGATCCTGTTTTTTTTATCCAGTCTGTCACTCTCTGTCTCTTTATGGGTGCGTTGAGTCCATTTATATTCAACATAATTATTGATAGATGTGAGTTTTTCGCTGTCATTTTGTAGTGCTTTTTATTGTGGTGCTGACGTTTTCTTTGTTCTTACTCGCCTGTGTTGAATTACTTTTGTTTGTGGATTTTTTTTCATTTCTTTTGTTTTTGTAGATTTTGTTTTTGCTGAGACTTCATATTTTTCCTCTTTATTTTTATGAGTATGTTTGTTAACTTTCTTTTTGGTTACCATGAAATTTACCCTTATCTTTCTAAGTTTGAAGCAGTCTATTATTACTTAGTATCGCCTTGCCTTCCTCTCCATTAGAAGGTTCTATACCAACACCATTCATTCCCTCTTTTATTGTTCTGATGTTGTTGTCATTTACAGATTAACTGCTCTGATTCCCTGTTGTATTTCTTTTGGTTTTGGATAGT
>NW_004444002.1:5552249-5572797 GCF_000243295.1 Trichechus manatus latirostris
TTTTCCATGAATTTGTCTATTTTTTCCTCATTTTTGTCTGCTTTTTGCTTCAACTCTTGGATAATTCTGAGTATTAGGGATTTGAATTCCCTATCAGGTAGTTCTAATGCCTTTTCTTCCACTGGAATATCATCTGGTGTGTTATTTTGGATGCCTACTGGAACCATCCTGTCCTGTTTTTGTAAATGTTTTGATGTTGTCTGCTGTCTTCAGGGCATTAAGTAGTTATTTTTCTTGTTTATTGATTGTAGATTTGTTTGTTTCATCCTTTTTTTTTTTTAATTTGACTATGTCTGAACAGGTGGGCTATGTATTCTTTGTTGTTTGCTCATCTGTCGGCATGATACTTTTCGCCTCCTTCTCCAATTGGCCGGGTCAGTTGCTCTTATATGGTACAGCAGATCAGGTCTAGCTGAAGAGGAGTTGCTGGGATGGGTTGTTTGTGGCACTTACTACAGCCACCAGGGCAGGTCAATAATCAGTGCAGGGCAGGTTCCAGTAGACTGTGCCTGTGCTGCTTTGTGGTGTGATGTTAAGCACACTGTGCAGGTAGGCAGGATGGAGGGGGGAGATTTTTACATGTGGAGCTAAGATGGATATGGAAGAGAGGAACAGGAGCCAAAAACATACAAACAAACAAAAAAGAGTTCTAGGGGAGCTTGCTGTTGGAGTGGAGAGATGAGAGACTATGAAATGGAGAAAAACCAAAAGGGGAGGAGGAAGAAAAAGAAAAGAAAAGAATGAACAAATAAAAATCAGAAAGGAAAAAGAACAGCAAAGCTCCCAGGGATCCCACTGGTGCAGCTATGAGGTCTGGGGAAGTTGTTCGTAGGTGTTGCACTATAGTTTGGCTAGAAGGCGTAGAGGTATTCAGTGCCAGGTATTCAGGGAACAGGAAGAGAAGGAAAGTATAGAGAGATGAGAAACTGAGTAATGAAGAAAGACAAAAAGGGAAAAAGAGGGAAAAGAAAACAAAACAAATCTAAAAAAAAGAGCAAGAAAAGCCCCCCTAAAAACAGAAACAAAAAGCCACAAAAAAGAAATGCTCTCAGGGATCCCTCTGTGTGTCTGCACAAGCTGAGGGCGTAGGTCCCAAGCCTTGTAGCACTGCCTGGCCAGAACAGGCTTCTAACTCAAGAAAAGGAAAAGAAAATAAGCAAACAATTCAAAACAAACAAACAAACAAAAGCCCTGGGATCCCACCAGCATGGCAGCCCAGACCAGGAAGCAGTTCCACACTCTAACGGAGCTCTGCAGCCCATTAGAAAGAAGCAAAGATGGCGCACGGAGCCAGGTATTGGAGCGAAAGGAGGGGGAGGTGGTGAGAAGCAAGGAAGAAATCAAAAGAAGTGGAAAAAAGCAACACTAGCAGCCAACAAATGGCACTCAGACAGTGTTTATTTACTGTGTCCTGGCTTCTTGTCTTGTTTTGTTTTGATATGCCCAAATAGGGCTGGTTGTGTGAGCTAGTTTAATTATTGACATCTTTGAAACTCTCACATCCTGTCTCCAGGTGGCTAGAGCTCTTACTAAGTATGTGAGCCCAGGAGTCCATTTACTTTTCTTATGTGGATTCAGCTCAGGTGTCCAGGTCTTTAGTCCCCCGAGTGTGTGGTGGAGGCTCTTACCTACAGTCCTGGATGGGCAGCAGTGATTGGAGTAGGCAGAGGTATCTGGCTGCAGCAGGGGGTCATCCACCGATCAAGGCAGGGGGCTGACTGATGCCCCTGAGTTTCTGTTCCATAGAATGCATAGGTAAGTGGGTTTTTACAGCTGGACTATGGGCACCCAATGCTATTGTCAGTAAGGACTGGGAGATACCACTTATTCTTGGACCCCTGTCATGGGTGGCTCAATGGAGTGAGTGGAGGCACCAGTCCTCTGGCCCCTGATGTGGGTAGGTGAAGACCCTGCTTAATGGGGAGGATGATGTCAAATATCATGAATTTGCCACTCCCCCTTATAGCTGATACAGATGAGAATAGGCTTTATGTATATATCCTATTGTCCTGTGCTAGTGAGGGCCTACACTGTTGAAATGGGCCCACACATGTCTATGCCGGAGTGAAAGGCATTCAAAGTCTGTGGACCTCTTATTCCTGTGCCTAGGCAAAGGGGTTGTGCCTGCCCTGAGTTCCTGGTTTAGGGGAGCTGGCAGATTATTTTTTCCTGATTGTTAATTTATTCCTTCTCCAAAGCCGGGAGAATGGCTCAGGGTGTGTGACAAGTCCTACTTCTGTCCCAGGGGGTCAGTAATCACTGAAGCCAGACCAGAACCCTGAGCAGAGCAAGGAGGGGGCAAGTAAATGAGAGAGATGTCCTTCCCAAAAGTGGTGGTGGTGGGGGTTGATCCGTGTGGTAGGTTAGATGCATGTACTTATCTTTCATCAATTGAGTGTAGCTTCTCACTGGTGCTGGAGGGTTGAGCAGATTCTTCGCTGCTCAGTCTCTCATGATGTGGAAAACATGTCCCGAGCTTCACTGCTTGCCTAACCACTCGAGTCAGTCTATCCAGCCTGCAGGGTGTGGGTGCCAGCCAGGTCAGGTCTGGCAACTCCTCGCTGCTTCTAAACTGTCTCTTCCTCCCCTTACAACTCTATCTGATTCCTCAACTTTGTCTCTATGTTCAGGGCTCTTAGATTGTCATATATAATAGATTCACTTGTTTTTTTCAGATCTTTATTGTAAGAGGGACCACAGGAAACATCTGACTGCTCTGTCATCTTGGCCCCACCCTTTGTTTCCAATTTTTGCATTCCAATCACCAGTAAATATCAATGAATCCTGATTGCATGTTTGATCATTTTCAGACTGCAGAAGTTGGCAAAAATATTCAGTTTCTCCATCTTCTGTTTTAGTGGTTGGTGGGTAAATTTGAATAACAGTCATATTAACTGGTCTTCCTTGTAGGTGTATGGATATTATCCTATCACTGACAGTGTTGTGCTTCAGAATAGATCTTGAAATGTTATTTTTGATGATGAATGCAGTGCCATTCCTCTTCAATTTGTCATTGCAGGCATAGTAAATCATATGATTGTCCAATTCAAAATGGCTAGTACCAGTCCATTTCAGCTCACTAATGCCTAGGATATCAATGTTTATGCATTCCTTATCATTTTTAACAATTTCCAATTTTCCTAGATTCATACTTCATACATTCCATGTTCCTATTATTAATGGATATTTGCAGTTGTTTCTTTTCATTTTTTGTCATGTCACATCAGCAAATGAAGGTCCTGGAAGCTTGACTCCATCCACATCATTAAGGTTAACTCTACTTTGAGAAGCCAGCTCTTCCTCAGTCATATTTTGAGTGCCTTCCAGCCTGAGGGGCTCATCTTCTGGCACTATATCAGACAACATTCCACTGCTATTTGTAAGGTTTTCACTGGTAATTCTTTTCAGAAGTAGACCACCAGGTCCTTCTTCCTAGTCTGTCTTAGTGTGGAAGCTCAGCTGAAACCTGTCTGCCATGGTGACCCTGCTGGTATTTGAATACCGGTGGCAGGGCTTCCAGCATCACGGTAACAGGCAAGCCCCCACAGTACGACAAACTGACAGATGCGTGGGGGATGTATACTTCACCTACAAGCCGAGTGATGATAAAGGGACAAAAGCTCAATGGAAAAAAGGAGGTATCACTTCACCAATAAGTGTATTTCATAGTTCTGAAGGTCCATATATGCACTGTCTTAATGACTTCAACCTTTCCCCTTCTGAACCTACTTCATTATCTGAAATTACATACTCCTCTGACCAGACTCAGTTTCTTTGTTGCTAAGGTGATACAGTATTCAGAATTTGGGATATAACCTTGGATTGTCAAAAATTCAGGGTCAGGAATCAGAGGAACATTCTTCTTGAAATTGCCTCTTGGAAGCAGTATAACAAGTAGGTAAAGAGTATACGTGTTATGGGCCTGACAGATCAGGCTTTGAAGCCTTAGTCTATCACTTAATAGCTGTAACCTTGGGCAAATTACTTAACCTCTGAGTCTCAGTCTCTTTGTGGAGAAAATGAAGATATTAATATTTTCCTCACAAGTATTGTTGCAAGAATAAAACTGAATAATGTGTGTATAAGATATAGCACAGTGCCATGCATGTAATAAGCACTTAACTGATCATTGCTTTACTTTTATTGTTACTCTTATTATTAGTAGTAGTATTAGCCCCAGAGGGCTAGAGCAGTTTAAGTATAGGATATACAGAATGCAAGAAAGATATGTCATTCCACATATATGGAGTAATAGTAATTCTCCATGACAAATGCACTAGTATTACTTCAGTTCCGCCTGTTGAACATTAAGTACACACAATGCATCAGACCCTGTGATAAATAAACACTGATGATACAAACATAAATAAGATATTCTTTCTGTCCACAAAGATCTCACTGTCTGTAAGAATATGGACACATAAACAGGCAATCCTAATACAGAAAGATATGTGCGATGACAGAGATACACACATTTTATGGGGGTAGAGCAGAAGGGGCAATTTGAAGGTATCAAAGGAAGAAATCTCTGTGTAGGGAAAACATCTGAACTGAATCTTAACCATCTAAGTTGTACAGGGTGATGAGACTAACTTAGAACCGTAAACTAAGTTCCCCTGAGGAAATGTAATATAGTAATTAAGCACACTGACTCTGAAGTCAGACTTTCTGGGTTCAGCTCAACCACTTACTAGCTGTATGATCTAGGTTGATTTACTGAACCTTTCTGTCCCTCACTTTCTCCATCAATAAAATGGAAATAATAATAGTACCAAACTCATAGGGCTGTGAATATTACAAGTGCTTAGAACACAGCTTGATAAATAATAAGCACCATTTGTGTTATCTTAGCTATTCCTATGATAAGATCTTTAAAGCAACAAAAATCTAATCATTCACATTTACATATATACAGACTGACAGAAATAAAAGTGGATTTAAAATTTCTTACTGTATTATTAGCATGTAATTGTACCTGATTTACTAGTGATAGGTTGATGTCAGCAATCAGAGCAAAGCTGCATATGGTACCTCCCTCTAAAGAATAGAAACAGTTTTTTTTTTAAAAAAGAGAGAACTACTAGCCTAAAGAAATGAATTAAAGGACCTATTCTTATACATGTAGGACTAAACCCCACATTCTAAGCATATAATCGACAGCAATTTTTTTTTCCCCTTCTTTTTTAAATATCCCTTTTTAACCAGTGGTTTTCAAACTGTCCTTAGCTTCTTTGGCAATGTCTCAAGCATACTTCAACAAGGAAGTATTTTCTGCCAAATATTGAAGATATACACTACTTTTATGCAGGTATCTTATGGGTAATATAATATTTTTTAAATTAATTTTTGGAATTTATTTAACAGAAAAAAAGAGTTTCACAGCTTAAAACATTTAATAACTAATTTAAAAAACTTTTTGATATCACTTTTATTATCTTTAATCCTTACTGCTGAAGGTATTGGTGAAAAACAAGGCTCCAGGAATTGATGGAACACCAATTGAGATGTTTCAACAAACAGATGAAACACTGGAAGCACTCATTCGTTTGTGCTAAGAAGTCTGGAAGAGAGCTACTTGGCCTGTCGACTGGAAGAGATCCATGTCTGTGACCATTTCGAAGAAAGCTGATGCAACAGAATGAGTAAATTATCAAACAATATCACTAATATCACATGCAAGTAAAATGGTTGGAACAGTATATCAAAAGGGAACTGCCAGAAATTCAAGCCAGATTCAGAAGAGGAGGTGGAGCAAGAGATATCATTGCTGATGTCAGATGGATCTTGACTGAAAGCAGAGTGTCTTAGGCTGGGTTCGTTAGAGAAGGAAAACCAGCGAAGCATATACATATACATACATATATGTGTGTGTGTGTGTGTGTGTGTGTATATAAAGAGAGACATGTATATCAAGGAAATGGCTCACAGGGTTGTAGAGGCTGGAAAGTCCCAAGTCTGTGGGTCAGGCTGGAGGCTTCTCTTGACTCATGTAGCTGCAGGGGCTGGCAAACCCAACATCGGCAGGTCATACAGCAGGCCACTGGTTCATAGGCTGGGGAAGCTGACGAATCCCAAGATTGGCAGGTAAGACAGTAGGCCACTGTCTCACAGGCTGGGGAGGCTGACAAATCCGAAGATCAGCAGGTAAGCTGCTAGCTCAAGTCCCAGGAACAAGAGGTCAGAGTTACAGGAGCCAGCTGCAGGATCCAGAGGGAGGAAAAGCCAGTGAGTTTTGCCAGAAAGTCCACATATATTGGATGCAGGCCACACCTAGGTGATTACATTATATCAGCTCTCATTATGGAAGTGATTATATCATTACATAGCTGCCAAACTACATCATAATTGTAAACCACTGAGAATCATGGCCCAGCAAAGTTGACTCACTACCTAAACCATCACAGTCAACCTCTTGTCAACTTGGCAACCATACACATCTCCTTAAGCTATTCAAGATCTCTAAATAAAGACAATTATAAAGTCATACTTGCACCTAACATGATGCAACTAACATGAGTACAACCAAGAATGCCCTAGTCCTATTTACATCTTATGTTTTATAAGTGAATGAGACAAAAATATTTGATGCACACAACAAGGAAGAAATGAGTTCATTACATTACAGTCTTCATTCTGCAACTGGTGATGTGGTCAGAGCTGGTATTTAGAACTACCTTCTTCCACTATCCATTCTGTATTCCCTTTACCCTCAGCAAGCATCTTGGGTGGTCATGGTTTTTTGCCTCGTGGGGTGACCAAACCTTCATTCCTGAAGGGTCTGGGCAATTAGTAGTCATGTTGGAACTGCGTTGCTGTAGTTTTCCATTGACTTTAATCACAGAGATGTCCTAAGGGATCCGCTGTATTCCAAACATGTCCTTCTTTATCTCCATTATGTAATATCAGTCTGATTTCCTCTAGGTAATCAGGATCGATCACACCAGCCAGTAGAGTAACTCCCTTTTTACCTGTTGCTCCAGAGGCATGAGGATCCCAAAGTGGCGGGGTGGCATTCTTAAATTCCAGTTCAATGGAATCAGTGTTGTGTCTCCAGGTGAGAGCATTCCTCCCTTTGGAACTAAGACCACTAGAACTGCGGAGCATAAGGTCACAGGACAGGAAGTAAAAATTTTGCAAGTAGGTCTCTAGGGGTAATAGTGAGTGGTGCCAGTCCAATTTCCACCCCTTGATTCCTGGACCCATGAATCCTGGCTATGAAACAAACAGCACCATATATTGGATGCTGGTTTAGAGCCTATAAGCCTCCTGGAGAACACTGTCCTAACCCTGCAAGGTGTTGCCACCTAGCTGGCACCGTAATTGTTTCTTTAGAAGGCAATTCCATTGTTCTATCAAGCCAGCTGCTTCAGGATGATGGGCAACATGGTAAGCCAGTGAATTCCATGAGCATGAGCCCACTGCTCCACTTCATTTGCTGTGAAGGGAGTCCTTTGATTGGAGGTAATGCTGTTTGGGATACCATGGTGGTGGATAAGGCATTCTGTCAGTCCACAGATGGTAGTTTGGGCAGAAGTATTGTGTGCAGGGAAGGCAAATCCATTACCAGAGTAAGTGTCTATTCCAGTAAGAACAAAATGCTGCCCTTTCAATGATGGATGCAGTTCAATGTAATCAACCTGTCACCAGTTTGCTGGCTGATCACCTTGAGGAATGATGTCGTATTGGGGACTCAGTGATGGTCTCTGCTACTGGCAGATTGGGCACTCAGCAGTGGCTGTAGCCAAGTCGGCCTTGGTGAGTGGAAGTCCATGTTGCTGAGCCCATGCATAACCTCCATCCCTGTCACCATGGCCGCTTTCTTCGTGAGCAATGAAGGGAGTGGCTGGGGAAAGGGGATGACTGGTTTCCACAGAATGAGTCATCCTATTCACTTGATTGTTATAATCCTCCTCTGTCGAGGTCACCCTTTGGTGAGCATTCACATGATACACAAATATCTTCACTTCTTTGGCCCATTCAGAGAAGTCTGTCCACATACTTCTTCCCCATACCTCTTTGTCACCAATTTTCCAATCATGTTCCAAGTCCCTGACCATCCAGCCAAACCATTGAGCACAGCCTACGAATCAGTAAACAATCATACATCTGGTGATTTCTCCTCCAAGTAAAGTGAACAGCCAGGTGCACTACCTGACATTCTGCCCATTGAAAGGATTTCTCTTCACCAGTGTCCTGCAGGGAGGTCCCAGCAAGAGGCTTCAGTGCTGCCACTGACCACTTTCCAGTGGTGCTTGCACATCTTGCAGAACCGTCTGTAAACCAGGCCCAAGTTTTCTCTTCCTCAGCTAACTGATCATAAGAAACTCCCCATGAGGCCATAGGAGCAGACTGGGAAAGGGTAGATAATGTGATAGGAGTGGAGATCATGGGAAGTTTGGCCATTTCCTCATGCAACTTACCTGTGCCTTCAGGTCCTGCTTGGGCGGGATCTCATATATATCACTTCCATTTAATGGTGGAGTGCTACCGTGCAAGTCCAACTTTATAACTCTGTGGGTCAGACAACACCCAGTTCATGATGGGCAGCTCAGGCCGCATGGTGACTTTGTGGCCCATGGTTAAACGTTCATCTCTACTAAGGCCCAGTAACAAGCCAAAAGCTGTTTCTCAAAAGGAGAGTAGTTATCTGCAGAGGATGGCAGGGCTTTGCTCCAAAATCCTAAGGGTCTGTGCTGTGATTCACCGATAGGGGCCTGTCAAAGACTCCAAACAGTATCTCTATCTGCCACTGACACTTCAAGCACCATTGGATCAGCCAGATCATATGGCCCAAGGGGCAGAGCAGCTTGCATGGCAGCCTGAACCTGTTGCAGAGCCTTCTCTTATTCTGGGCCCCACTCAAAACTTTTTGAGTCACTTGATAAATAGGCCAGAATAGCACACCCAAATAAGGGATACCAAAAACCAAACCCATTGCTGTCGAGTCAATTCCAACTCATAGCGACCCTATAGGACTGAGTAGAACTGCCCCATAGGGTTTCCAAGGAGCAGCTGATGGATTCGAACGGCTGACCTTTTGGTTAGGAGCTGAGCTCTTAACCACTGTGCCACCAGGGCTCCAAATAAGGGATATATTGCATTCAAAATCTAAAGAGGCTCACCAGGTGTTGCGCTTCCTTTTTAGGTGAAGGAGGGGCAAGAGGAATATCTTGACATACCACCACGGGGTTCAATCAGCCCCACTGTAGTTAGGTGTCTTAATTCAGTTAGGGCAGTTCCCACTGTCAAATCTGACTTACATAACATAACAATCACAGCAGTCTTCAAGGTTCCTGGGGCTCCCTTCACAAATTTGTCCCACACCATTGTGGTAAAAGGTGTGTCCTCTGGGCATTCCATGTGTGGGTCTGTGGATCTAACCTGACAAATCCACTCTAACATGCCAAATCCCCTAAGTCTTCGAATTCCTTCTCCTACAGTATACCAAGGGAGGTCTGGAACTTCAGCTTGATTTAATCTGGGCCACCGCATAATCCATGCTTCAGCGAACAAACCATATAAACTATTAGATCCTTTCCTAACCTGTCAAGCTGAAACATTAAAGAATTTGTGCTTAGTGGGCCCATATCAATAAAGTCAGACCGATCCAACTTTATGTTCCTTACGCCATTATCCCACACACTTAATAGGCTTTACCACACATATTTCCCAGGTTTCTGTTTGCACATGCAGGAAAACTCAAGCAGTTCTTTTGGAATCTAGCGTACCTCCTTCTGGGTCACACTTTGTATTTCACCTTTTGGGGCTCGCTGGGATTTAAGTCTAGTTATAGGTCTAGAAGCAAAAATGAGTGGTGGGGATGTGTTCTAAGAACATTCAGCAATGTCTTTTA
Source organism: Trichechus manatus latirostris (assembly GCF_000243295.1). Lineage (NCBI taxonomy): Eukaryota > Metazoa > Chordata > Mammalia > Sirenia > Trichechidae > Trichechus > Trichechus manatus. The sequence goes on from NW_004444002.1 coordinate 5,562,103, forward strand.
AGGCATCTGCCTCAAGCGATGTCCTAGGCAATGACTCAGAGGCCTCCCCAGGGGATGAATCAGACAAAGGCTCTTCAGACACAGCTGATTTAATCTCATCAGATGGGGGTGGAGGGGATAATAGTTTTACTGGGGAGGGTGGTTTAGCAGAAACGATGGAGTTATCTCTTCAGAAGGGAGTGAGAGGGCTGGTTCTGTTGGCGGAAGTGATTCAACAGAAGGTAGGTCCTCAGTGTCCCCAGCTTTCAAATTATCTGCCCATATGTCCATATCCCAAGTTTCAGGATCTTATTTCTTCCTAATCAATGCCTTCACTTTAACTTCAGATATCATTCGAGTTTGGGAATTCAGTTGGCATTGTAATTCACCCACTCCTATGATTAGACTCTGGGCTTGGTTTTTGGCAATATCAGCTCTGTTACTACAAGAAATAAGGCTTTCTTTCAAGGCACAAGTGGAAACTTTGAGAATGTTTATGTGGCACTTGAACTGTGACTCTGAAGCCCTGAGCTCATCTCTTTCTTTCATCACTTTGTCTAGCAAAAGTAGGGCCAACCAACCAGCTTCCTTATACTTCTCATTCTGACAAAATTGTAGAAAGGTATCAAACATGCAATCACCCAGAGCCTCACCTTTCGCCAATGCCTGAACTATTGGTGGTGATATTTTGTATATTTATATTGCCACCTCATGCCATGGATTAGTAGTGTCCTCCTTACTACTGGAAGCAGTCATCAACATTTTTCAGACTAACCAGTCTTGAGATCCAATTTAGAAACTCATCCTTATAATTTTGTTTCTCTAGAACCACTTTTGGTACCATATGTCTTAGGTAGGAGTCTCTAGATAAGCAAAACCAGTGCAGGCTATATGTACGTGTGTGTATATATATATATATTCAGAGAGAGAGAGAGAGATTTATATCAAGTAAATGGCTCACATGGTTGTACAGGATGGAGAGCCTCAAGTCTATGGGTCAGGCTAGAGGCTTCTCCTGACTCACGTAGCTGCAGGGGCTGGCAAACCCTACATGGGTAGGTCAGACAGTAAGCCACTGGCTCACAGTTTGAGGAGGCTGAAGAATCATGAGATTGGCAGGTAAGACAGCAGGCTACTGGTTCACAAGCAGGAGAGGCTGAAGAATCTTGAGATTGGCAGGTAAGTTGCTAGCGCAAGTCTCAAGAACCGGAGGTCAGATGAGCAGGAGCCAGCTGTAGGATCCTAAGCAAGCAAAAGCTAGCAAGCTTTGCGAGAAAGTCCATATATATTGGATGCAAGCTACACTCCCAAGGAAACTCCCTTTCAACTGATTGGCTACTCATAGCAGGTCTCATCATGGAGGTGATTACATTATATTAGATCCAATTATGGAGGTGATGACATCACTGCATAGCTGCCAAACGACATCATAATTGCAAAACACTGAGAATCATGGCCCAGTGAAGATAACACACAACCTTAACCATCAAAAGGAATAGCAGAAAGATGTTTACCTGTGTTTTCTTGACTATGAAAAGGCATTCAACTGTGTGGATCATGACAAATTATGGATAACATTGGGAAGAATGGGAATTCCAGAACACTTACTGTGCTCATGAGGAACCTGTACATAGACCAAGAGGCAGTCATTCGAACAGAATATGGGGATACTGCAGAGTTTAAAATCAGGAAAAGTGTGTGTCAGTGTTGGAACCTTTCACTGTACTTATTCAATCTGTATCCTAAGCAAATAATCCAAGAAGTTGGACTTTATGAAGAATAACACAGCAACAGGATTAGAAGACTCTTTAATGCAGATGACACAACCTTCCTTGCTGAAAGTGAGGAGGATTTGAAGCTGTCTTAGTTATCTAGTGCTGCCATAACAGAAACACCACAAGTGGATTGCTTCAACAAAGATAAATTTATTTTCTCACAGTCTAGTAGGCCAGAAGTCCAAATTCAGGGCATCAGCTCCAGGGAAAAGCCCTCTCCCCCTTGTCAGCTCCAGAGAAAGATCCGTCTCATCAATCTTCCCCTTGACTGGGAGCTTCTCCGCACAGGAACCCTGGGTCCAAAGGATGCGCTCCACTCTCAGTGCTGCTTTCTTGGTGGTATGAGGTCCCCTCTGTCTCTGTTCACTTTTCTCTTTTATATCTCAGAAGAGATTGGCTCAAGACACAGTCCAATCTTCTACATTGTGTCCTGCCTCATTAACATAACTGCTGCCTATTCCAACTCATTAACATCATAGAGGTAGGATTTACAACACATCGGAAAATCACATCAGATGACAGAATGGTGGACAATCACACAATACTGGGAATCATGGCCTAGCCAAATTGATACACATTTTTGGGGGACACAGTTTAATCTATGACAGAAGCACTTACTGATGAAGATCAAAGACTACAGACTTCGGTATGGATTACACTTCAACATAAAGAAAACAAAAATCCTCACAAATGGACCAATAAGCAATATGATAAATGTTGAAAAGATTGAAATTGTCAAGGATTTCATTTTACTTGGATACACAATCAATGCCCATGGAAACAGCAGTCAAGAAATCAAATGGCATATAGTATTGGGCAAATCTGCTGCTAAAGACATTTTTAAAGTGTTAAAAAGGAAAGATGTCACTTTGAGGACTAAGATGTGCCTGCCCCAAGCAATAGTATTTTCAATCGCCTCATATGTATGCATGTAAAAGCTGGACAATGAACAAAGAAGACTGAAAAAGAATTGATGCCTTTGAAATATGGCATTGGTGAAGATATTGAATATACCTTGAACTGCCAGAAGAACAAACAAATCTGTCTTGAAAGAAGTACAGCCAGAATGCTCGTTAGCAGAAAGGACGGCAATACTTTATCTCATGTACTTTGGACATGTTATCAGGAAGGATCAGTCCCTGGAGAAGGAAGGACATCATGCTTGGTAAAGTAGAGGGTCAGTGAAAAAGAGGAAGACCCTCAATGAAATGCTTTGACACAGTGGCTGCAACAGTGAGGTCAAGCATTACAAAGATTGTGAGGATGGCACAACACCAGGCAGTGTTTCTTCTGTTGTACATAGGGTCGCCATGAATCAGAACCAACTTGAAGGCACCTAACAACAACAACAATCCTTACCATTGTTTGCATCATTGTAATAAGCATCTCACTTGACATACGTGACAGCAAGATAATGTTTCTTAATTGCTCTCTATTGAAAGAAATCCATGATGAAATTTCTTTCAAGGCTTATACAAAGTGACAGAGCTGGATAAAAATGTAGAACAAAATTCTAACTCACAAAAAAAGACCAGACTTACTGGTCTGACAGAGACTGGAGAAACCCCGTAATTATGGCCCCCATACACCCTTTTAACTCAGTACCGAAGTGACTCCTGAGGTTCACCCTTCAGCCAAAGATTAGACAGGCCCATAAAAAAAAAATGAGACCAAATGGGCACACTATGTCAAGGGCAAGGACAAGAAGGCAGGAGGGGACAGGAAAGGGGGTAACTGGAAACCAAAGGTCGAGAAGGGGAGAGTACTGACATGTCGTGGGGTTGGCAACCAATGTCACAAAACAATATGTGTATTAATTGTTTAATGAGAAACTAATTTGCTCTGTAAACCTTCATCTGAAGTACAATTTTAAAAAAAAGAAAAAAGAAGAAGACGTATACAAAATGAAATAATTACTACCTTCTTGAGCAGAGGAAATCTCCAAGGCCACCCAGTGGAAAGAAGTTGACTTTGTACTCTGAAAATTCGTAGACTGTTAGAATCCTAGAATAGTCTGCCTTTTTTTTTTTTTTTTATAATGTACAATGGGTCAGTCATCACAAATTTATTTTTTCAAAACTCTCTACATGTTGGAACTTGTCAAGAAATAGAGTATATAAAAAGGTGAAATACCAAGCAAATTAGTTATTTATTGCTGTGTAGCAAATTACCCCCAAACTGAGCTACTGAAAATACTAAATGTTTATTATCTTACACACTTTCTGAGAGTCAGATATCTGGGAGCAGCTTAGCTGGGTGATTCTGGTTCAGGATCTTTTACAAGATTATAGTCAAACTGTTAGTTGAGGCTACAGTTTCCTCAAGGCTCTACAGGGGCTGGAGAATCTACTTCCAAACTCACTGATGTGGTCTGTTTCTTGGCAGCTATTGGCCAAATGCTTTAGTTCCTCATCTTGTGGGTTTCCCCACATGGTAACTCACAATATAGCAGAGATCCGAGAGAGAGGGAAGGAGGAAGAATATCAGGAGGTGGGGATCATTCGGGGTTATCTTGGATGCTGGCTACCACATTGTGTCTCAGAAGCTACATATCTTACAGACTACTAGACCTAAAAAAATGTTCTCAGAAAACATCTCACGTGTCGCTATGCCTTAAAGTAAATAGAATTCAAACTTTACACAACCTAGTGATGTTTATTCTCTCCTTTAATTCTCTAGGCATGTACTATCAAAGCTATCCTCACTAACCCACTCTAGTTTTTTATCCCCCTAATAGTCAAGAAAATCTTCTTATATTGAGTTACAATCTCATCTGCATTAGCTGGAAAGTATTTTCTATTCTGGAAGAATTCACATTGACTAAGAAAATGTGCTCAACTATAGTTTCTACTTTAGTTCAAACCGTAAGATGTTTTATCATTATGAATTTTATACAATTAGAAAACCAAACATCCAACTGAATGAATAAAAGTATAATAAAGACTCTTTGAAAGTGTTTCTGATGCCTTCTATTTCTAGTTTAGCAGCATAGTTGGAGAAAAGTGAATCTTTTTAATTAAGACTCTACTGTGTAGTGGAATCAGCTCAGAATTTTTGTACACAAAGCATGGTTAGATAAAAAAGAATTTGCACACGGTGTTCATTGTTCTCACTGAGTTTAACTTGAAGATGTTCCATTGTCTTAGAAAGTTCACTTCATCAACACAGCTAGAACAGTATAACCTTCAAGTGTCACTGGGACACTTTTTGATTTAACACTTATAATTTATAGGCTTTGGAGAAGAGCACTGTAGCAACCAGGTTGGCCTGCTGCTAATAGGATGTGGGGAATTTATGACAAAGAAATGAAAATCAATGATAAGTTCAAATCACAACCATTAGCTATTAACATTTTCCGTTGTAGATGAATATCACTGGGCTTAGCCTGATTCATTTATTTCAAGTACTCCCTGACTGACCAGTGCGATAAGGAAATTGAGATTATGAATGAACATGTTTAAGGAAGGGTTAAACAATTCTTTTAACCCTTGCTGAAAAACAGTTTAAATATTAGTTTAATTCTATACTTTGTGAAGTCAAACAGTCATAATAGAATTGCTGATTTAGAATCTTGCAAGGGCTTAGAGGTCATTATAGTTGTTGTTTTTAACAATAATAATCAGTATACAAGATTATGGAGCTAGATATATAGAAGTAGAAGGAAACTAGATGACTTGTAAATGAACAAGTTTCTATAGACAAAGCTTCTAGAATAGGTCTGCAAGCTAATCAAGCTAATACATGCACACATGCAGAGAGAGAGAGAGGCTTAAACTATTCTTATTTTGAAAAACTACAAGATAGTTAAATGCAAGACTCGATTTTGTAGGGCATATATGTATGATAACTCAGGTGCCTTTTCTTGGAATGGAGAAAAGTTCCCTTGAGTTAAAAAAAAAAAAAAAGAACTTTAAATACTATCATTTAATTGAGACTTTCAGACTATCATCTTAATTCTAATAACCAGATAATATGAAGCCTGAGAAACAGCATAGCGCACATTCTTTTTGCTTTAGTTATAATGAGAAAGAAAATTTTGATTTGTGGAAAAATACAGAAGTACTTTGACAAATTAATGGCCCAAAAGAGAACACTTAGAGCCTAATTCATAGCAGCAGAACTCCCTACAGAATAAATCATAATAAATCCTTTTTTTATGTTAAGAAGAGGGCATGTAATAACTTGGATAAATAAAAAAAATAGTATAAGTAGATATATTTTAAAGCATAAGAATGCTACATTAACATCAAATATCATGAATATAATGGAAAAATAAGACCCTGTGGAGAATCAGGGTAAATCAAGTGAGACTTGAAGAAGTTAATAGAAACCCCATAAGAGATGAGATCTGACTATTCTCCCTGCTATAAGGCAAATAAAATAAAATACACTAGGAGATGGTAATAGTTTTTTTTTCTGCATAAAAAAGTCTGTTTTAGAGATTTTTTTCTCAAATTTGTATTACACATACAAGCAGGCAAGATATCAAGATTTTTAAAATATAATAGTTACTATCCAATACTCTACCTGTAAGAATTACCTAAGAATGAATGACAGATATGATAGTCATTCTGTATGTGAGCATATATAGTCTTTGCTAACCTTCCCGTTAATGCGTTTCCTCTTTGATCCTTGGTTTTCTATGCTACATATTTCCAACATATATTTTTGTTATTTTTCAATATTTATTCTAAACTTCTCAATTACAGAAACTTTCCTTATAGATTAGAAAACTAGTTCCATACAGATTATAGTTGAATCCAACAAGCAAAGAGATAAAATACTTCAAATTGGACATTTTTATTTCAAAAAAGTCAGCAGACAAGTAATCCAAGATAATACTTTACTTTGAGGACTAAGGTGCACCTGACCCAAGCCATGGTGTTTTCAATCACCTCATTTGCATGAAAAAGCTGGGCAATGAATAAGGAAGACTGAAGAATTGACGCCTTTGAATTAGGATGTTGGCTAAGAATATTGAAAACATGATGGACTCCCAGAAGAACGAACAAATCTATTTTGGAAGTACAGCCAGAATGCTCCTTAGAAGCGAGAATGGCAAGAATTTCATCTCACATACTTTGGACATGTCATCAGGAGGGATCAGTCCCTGGGGAGGACATCATGTTTGGTAAATGTCTATTCATATCTTTTGCCCATTTTTAAACTTGGTTTTTGGTCTTTAAATTTTTGAATTGTAAGAGCTTTATATATTCTGTATTCTATACTTTTATCATATATAAGATTTGTGAATATTTGCTTCCATTTTATGGGTTGTGTATCATGTGAGGTAGGTCCAAGTTTATTCTTTGGCATGTGTTTATCCAGCTGCTCCAGCACGATTTGTTGAAAAGACTATATTTTTCCCATTAAATTGTCTTGGCACCCTTGTCAAAAATCAATTGACTAAAAATATAAAGGTTTATTTCTGTCTCCTTAACTCTGTTCCATTGATCTACATGTCTATCCTTATGCCAGTACCACATTGTCTTAATTACTGTAGCTTTGTAGTAAGTTTAGAATTTGGGAAGTGTGAGTACTCAAACTTATTCTTTTGCAAGGTCCCTTGAATTTCTATATGAACTCCTGCATAAGTTTGTCCATTTCTTCAAAACAGGCAATTTTGATAGGGAGTGCACTGCATTTGTGGATTAATTTAGGGACCATTGTCATCATAACAATATTAAGTCTTCCAATCCATGAACACAAGTTGTCTTTCCATTTATTTTGATATTATTTTGTTTCTTTCAACAACGATTTGCAGTTTTCAATGTACAAATCTTGTACTTTTTTAGTTAAATTTATTCTTAAATATTTTATTTTTTGATGCTATTATAAATGGAATAATTTTCTTAATCTTATTTTTGTTTTCTCAATTCTAGTGTATAGGAATACACTGATTTTTTTTATGTAGAACTTATAGCCTGAAAATTTGTTGAACTCATTTATTAGCTCTAATAGCATTTTGTGAATCTCTTCAAATTTTCTAATACAAAAGATCAAGTTGTCTTAGTCATCTAGTGCTGCTGTAACACAAATACCACAAGTGGATGGTTTTAATGAAGAGAAGTTTATTTCCTTACAGTTTAAGTAGGCTATAAGTCCAAATTCAGGGTGTCAGCTCCAGGGGAAGGCTTTCTCTCTCTCTCGGCCTTCTCATCAGTGTTCCCCCGGACTAGGAGCTTCTCGGCGCAGGGATCCCGGCCCAAAGGACGCGCTCTGCTCCCAGCACTGCTTTCTTGATGGTATGAGGTCCCCAACTCTCTGCCTTCTTCCCTTTCCTTTTACGTCTTGAGAGATAAAAGGTGGTGCAGGCCACACCCCAGGGAAACTCCCTTTACATTGGATCAGGGATGTGACCTGGGTAAATGTGGTGTTACAATCCCACCCTAATCCTCTTTAACAAAATTACAATCACAAAATGGAGGCCAACCACACAATTCTGGGAATCATGGCCCCGCCAAATAGATACACACATTTTTGGGGGGACATAATTCAAACCATGACACATGTCATCTGCAAACAAACATAGTTTTACTTCTTTCTAATATGAATGTCTTTTATTTATTTTTCTTACCTAATTATCCTAGCTAGAACATTCAGTACAATGTTGAATAAAAGTGGTCAACATGGACATTTTTGTCTTATCCCTGATCTTAAATTAAAAGCTTTTAGTCTTTCACCACTGATTACGTTGTTTGCTTCGAGTTTTTTGTGGGTGTTCATTATCAGGCTAAGGAAGTTCCCTGTACTCTTAGATTGTAGAGTGTTTCATGATAAAAGGGTTTTGGATTTTGTCAAATGCTTTTTCTGCATCTACTGAAATGACCACAGTATCCGCTCTATTCTATCAATATTATGTAATACATTGATTAATTTATGTATGTTGAAACAATCTTGCTTTCAGGAGATAAATTCCACTTGGTCGTGTTTTATAATAATTTTTATATGTTGCTAAATTTGTTTTACTAGTATTTGGTTAATGATTTTTGCATCTATATTCATAAGGTATATTTGTCTGTAGTTTTCATGTCTCTTTTTTGTTTTGAACATTTTACAGTGTTTTAGGTGAAATTTTACACAGCAAATTAGTTTCCCATTCAACAATCCATACACGCATTGTTCTGTGACGTTAGTTGCTATCCCCTCAATGTGTCAGCACTTTCTCTATTTCCACCCTGTCTTCTCTGTTTCCATCCCTCTAGTTTCTTTGCCCCTCCTTGCTTCTCATCTTTGTTTTTGGGCAAATGTTGCCCTTTTGGTCTCATATAGTTGATTGTTCCAAGAAGCAAATTCTTCATGGGTGTTATTTTCTATTTTATAGGCCAATCTATTATTTGGCTGAAAGGTGACCTCTGGGAGTGGCTTCAGTTCCAGGTTGAAAGCGTGTCTTAGGGAGATGGTCTCAGGGGTTCCTCCACTCTCTATCATTCCAGTAAGTCTGAAATTTTTTTATGAATTTGAGTTTTGTTCTACATTTTTTCTACCTTTCTTACCAGGACCTTCTATTGTGTCCCTAGTCAGAGCAGTCAGTAGTGGTAGCCAGGCACTATCTAGTTCTTCTGGTCTCAGGCTAGTGGAGGCTATGGTTTATAGGGCCGTTAGTCCTGTGGACTAATTGTTTCCTTGAGTCTTTGGTTTCCTGCATTCTCCTTTACTCCAGATGGGAATAGATCAATAGTTATATCTTAGATGGCCCCTCACAAGATTTTAAGACCCCAGACACTACTCACCAAATTAGAATGTAGAACATTACCTTTATGAACTGTGTTATGTCAACTGACCTAGATGTCCCCCGAGACTACGGTCCTTAGCTTTCACACCCTTTAACTCAGTCCCAGGAGACATTTAGATATGTCTAAGAAGTTTCTAAAACTGTACCCACTATGTGCTCTACTATATATATGAATACATATGTAACATGTGCAAATATGTGTATACAAATGCCCACAACTATAACCATATATGCATGCACATGTACTCCCATATGCACTCCCACACCTATATAGCATATATATCTACCTACATAACCACTCACAAATTTTTAGTTATTACTGTTGTTGCAGAACTGTATATGTTATAGCATTTACCATAGTTGTCCTTTATTCTTGTGTACCTTTCAGAGTCTTCATTTACCTTGGTCATGTTGTGCTGACTTCCCCCATATTGTATATTGCCTTTCCCTTCACCAGAATTAATACTTGTATACTATCTAGTAAATGGTTCTTCCTCTCTCCCCCCCCATCCGTCGTATCCATCAAAGAATGTTGCTTCCTGTGTGTAAACCTATTCTTTACTTTTAATAAAAGTGTTATCCAATATTTGTCCTTTTGTGATTGACCTATTTCACTCAGCATAAAGTCCTCCAGATTCATCCATGTTATGTTCTGGGGACCCATCATTATTCTTTATTATTGCATAGTATTCCATTGTATATATATGCCACATTTTTTTCATTCATTCATTCATTGGTGGACACTTAGGTTGTTTCCATGTTTTGCTACTGTGAATAATGCCACAATGAAAATGGGTGTACATATGTCTATTCATGCCACTGCTCTTATTTTTCTAGAATATATACCTAGAAATAAGATTGCTAGAGCATATGGTATTTATATTTCTAGCTTTTTGAGGAAATGCCATACTGTTTTCTATAGTGGTTGTATCATGTTACAATCCCATCGTCAGTGTGTAAGAGTCCAATCTTCCCACAGCCTTGTCAGCATTTGTTGTTTTCTGTTTTTTTTTTTATCAGTACCATTTTTGCAGAGGTGAGATGGTACCTCATTGTATTTTCGATTTGTTATCTCTCTAATGGCTCTAGAGTTGCTATGAGTCAGACTCTACTCTACAGCAATGGGTTTGGTTTTTTTTTTTTTTAATTGTACTTCAGGTTAAGGCTTACAGAACAAATAGTTTCTCATGAAACAGAAGTACACAT
>NW_004444002.1:5579014-5580582 GCF_000243295.1 Trichechus manatus latirostris
CATCTGGTGTTTTATTTTGGATGCCTACTGGAACCATCCTGTCCTGTTTTTGTAAATGTTTTGATATTGTCTGCTGTCTTCGGGGCATTCAGTAGTTATTTTTCTCGTTTATTGATTGTAGATTTGTTTGTTTCGTCCGTTTTTTAAAAAAATTTTGACTATGTCTGAGCAGGCAGACTGTGTGTTCTTTGTTGTTTGGTCTTCTGTGGGCACAATACTTTTCCCCTCCTTCTTCCACTGGCAGGGTCAGTCACTCAGATATGGTACGGCAGGGCAGGTCTATCTGAAGAAGATTTACTGGGACGGGTTGTTTGTGGCACTTACTACAGCCACCAGAGCACATCGGTAATCAGTGCAGGGCAGGTTCCAGTAGGCCGTTTCTGTGCTGCTTGGTGGTATGATGTCAAGTGCACGGTGCAAGTAGGCAGGTTGCAGTGGGGAAATTGTTATGTGTGGAGCTAGGATGGATAGGGGAGATAGGAGAGAGGAACAGGAGCCAATAACATACAAACAAACAAAAAAGAATGCTAAGGGAGCTTTCCATTGGAGTGGAGGGATGAGAGACTATGAAATGGAGAAAAACCGAAAGGAGAGGAGGAAGAAAAGATAAAAATGAATAAATAAGAATCAGAAAGGTTGAAGAACTGCAAAGTTCCCAGGGATCCCACTGGTGCAGCTATGAGGTCTGGGGAAGTCACTCTCAGGTGTTGGGTGTTGCAGTACAGCCTGGCTAGAAGGCGTAGAGGTATACAATGCCAGGTGTTCAGGTAACAGAAAGAGAAGGAAGATATAGAGAGACGAGAAACTGAGCAATGAAGAAAGACAAAAAGGGAAGAAGAGGAAAAAGAAAACAAAACAGATTAAAAAAATAAAACAAGAAAGGCCCCCAAAGAAACAGAAAAAAAAAACCAATGTAAGAAGAAATGTCCTCTGGGATCCCTCTGCACTTCTGTGGAAGCTGAAGGGGAGTCTCCCTGCCACGCAGCTTAGCCTGGTCAGAAAGGGCTCCCAACTCAAGAAAAGGAAAAGAAAACAAACAAACAATTCAAAACAAACAAACGAACAAAAGCCCCGGGATCCCACTGGCGCGGCAGCCCAAACCGGGAAGCATCTCCACACTTGAACAGAGCTCCGCAGCCCCTCGGGAAGAAGCAAAGATGGCGCATGGAGCCAGGTACTTGAGCGAAGGGAGGGGGAGGTGGCGAGAGGCAAGTAAGAAATCAAAAGAAGCAGAAAAAAAAACACTAGCAGCCAACAAATGGCACTCAGAGAGCCAGCTAGTGCGGGCTGGTGTTTCTGGACAAGAGACTGTGTCCGTGGGAAGCAAACCAAGCCAACTATAGGTGAAGAAGGGTAGAGAGTGGGAAAGCGTATATCACAAATTACCGGAGCTCTGCAGCCCCTCAGGAAGAAGCAAAGTTGGTGCACGGAGCGCGGTACTCGAGCAAAAGGAGGGGGAAGTGGCAAGAGGCAAGTAAGAAATCAAAAGAAGCAGAAAAATAAACACTAGCAGCCAACAAATGGCACTCAGAGAGCCACCCATTCGGGTGTCTGGAATCCAAGCAGCC
>NW_004444002.1:5580901-5599129 GCF_000243295.1 Trichechus manatus latirostris
GGATTGTTGTATTCTCTGTTTGGCTTAGTTTTTCGGATCTTTGCTGTGGAGGAACGGCATGGTGTTTCTGCCTAGAGTGCCATTTTGCCGGAACTCGGTTTTGTTTGGTTTTAATGGCACATGATCATGATCATCTCTGTATATGTTTGTTAGCTGCCTGAATATTTTCTTTGGTGAAGTGTTTGTTCATGTAGTTTGCCAATTTTTTGATTGGATTGTTGTAGTTTTCATTTCTTTTGACATCTTTTTCTGCTTTTGGTTTCAGGGTAACACTGACCTAATAGAATGAATTAGAAAGTGTTCTCTTCGGTTTTATTTTTTGCAAGAGTTTGTGAAGGACTGGTTTGAATTCTCTCTTAGGTAGAATTCACCAGTGAAGCCATCTGGTCTTTGGCTTTGGTCTACAGAATATTTTTTTTATTATTAATCCAATATCTTTACTTAGTGGTGCAGTGGTTAAGAGCTATGGCTGCTAACCAAAAGGTCGGCAGTTCAAATTCACCGGCAGCTCCTTGGAAACCCTATGGGGCAGTTCTACTGTGTCCTATAGGGTCACTGTGAGTCAGAATAGACTTGACAGCAATGGGTTTTTGGTTATCTTTACTTATTATAAGTTTATTTGGATTTTGTATTTCTTTTTCAGTCAGACTTGGTAGTTTGTGTCTTTCTAGGAATTTTTCAATTTCTTCTTAGTTATCTAATATGTTGACATATAATGTTTTTATAATATTCCCTGTTAATCCTTTTTATTTCTGTAAATCTTATATTCCTGATTGTAGTAATTTAAGTTTTCTCTCTTTTTTCCCTATTCTGGCTAGAGGTTAGGAGCCCTGGTGGTACAATGGTTAAAACATTTGGGTATTAAAAATGTTGGTGGTTCAAACCCACCAGCAGCTCCACAGGAGAAAAGACCTGGTTGTCTGCTACTGTAAAGATGACAGCCTCGGAAACCCTATAGGGTTTGTTCCTTTATTATTTTTCTGTTCTCTATTTCATTCATTTCTGTGCTAGTTATTATTAATTCCCTTTTTTCTTGCTTTGTGTTGATTTTGCTCTTCTTTTTTTAGTTTCTTAAGGTAGAAGTTTAGGATATTGACTTGAGATCTGTATGCTTTTTTAATATACATATTTACAGCTTTAAATTTCCCTCTTAACACTGCTTTTACCTGCATCCTTTAAGTACTGGCAAGAGGTGTCATCATTTTTTTCATCTCAATGTATTCTCTAATTCCCCTTGTAATTTCTTCTTTGATCTATTGGTTATTTAGGACTGTGCTGTTTCATTTAAAAACATTTGTGAAATTTCCAATTTCTTTCTGCTATTGATATCTAATTTCATTTAATTTTGTACAGAGAACATGCTTTTATATGATTTCCTTGTTATTTTATTGAGACTTGTTTTATGGCCTAACACGTGGTCTACCCTAGAGTATTTTCCATGTGCACTTGATAAGAATGTGTACCCTGTGTGTTTCAGAGTAGACTGCACACCATAGGGTTTTCAGTAGCTATGGCCTTTTAGAAATAGATCACCAGAACTTCTAAAGCGTATCTAGTTGGATTCAAACTGCCAACTTTTCAGTTAATAGCTGAGCGCTTTAGCATTTGTGCTACCCAGGGGCTCATAGACATCTGTTAGGTCTAGTTATATTTTAGTGTTGTTCAAGTCTTCTGTTTCCTTATTACTGTTTTTTCTTATTGTTTTTTCACTTATTAAAAATTAGATATTGATGTCTCTGACTGTTGTTGTTGAATTGTTCATTTTTCCTTTAATTTCTGTAAATTTTTGCTTCTTATATTTTGGGGCTCTGTAATTAGGTGCAAATATGATTATAACTGTTATATTTTCTTAGATAAACCATTTTATCATTATAAAGTGTCTTTTTTTGGTCTCTAGTAACATTTTTTTCCTAAAGTGTATATTGTCTGATATTAGTATAGCCACTCCAGCTCTTTTTAGGTTATTATTTGCATAGTATATATTTTTCTACCCTATTACTTTCACGTGATTTTTTTCAAGGAGCCTTTGTGGTGCAATGCTTAAGTGCTTGGCTGCTAACCAAAAGGTTGGCTGTTTGAACCCACCAGCTGCCCCATGGGAGAAAAGACGTGGCAATCTTTTCCCATAAAGATTATAGTAAATGAAACACTATGGGGCAGGTCTACTCTGTCCTCTAGGGTCTCTATGAGTCAGAATCAAGTCAATGGCACACAATAACAACAACATTGACTTTTTATCTTAGTTATTGTATTTTTTCAATTCTAGAATTTCTATATGCTTCTATCATTTTATTGATATTCTTTCTTTTGTGAGATATAACTTTCATACTTTTCTTCAGTTTTTTACACTGACTTCATTTAACTCTTTGGAAATATTTAAAATAGCTGATTTAAAGTATTTGTCTAGGGAGGCAAGGCCAAGAATAGAAGAGTCAGATATTTCATGTTGTCCCTCTTACAATAAAGACCAAAATAAAACAAGTGAATTGGATATATATGACGAGCTAGGAATCCTAAGCATCAAAGACAAAGCTGAAGAATTGGACTGAAGAACAGGTGGAAGGAGAGACAATTCAAAACCAGCGGAAACGGGTGTGATCATTAAGGTTATGTGTCAACTTGGCTGGGCCATCATTCTCAGTGTTTCAGCAGTTATGATATAGTTTGGCAGTCGTATGATGATGTGATCACTTCCATGATGACATTTGATATAATTTGATTACCTCAGTGAGGGGATCTGCTGTGAGTAGCCAGTCAGTTGAAAGGGAGTTTCCTTGGTGGTGTGGTCTGCACTGAATATATAAGTGGACTTTCTGGCAAGACTCGTGGGCCTTTGTTTGCTCTGGATCCTAGATTGCTCCTGTTCATCTGACCTCTGGTTCTTGGGACTTGAGCTAGCAGCTAACCGGTAGCCTTGCCTGCCAATCTTCGCAGCCTGTGAGCAAGACCCCTGCTCTCTGACCTGCTGATCTTGGGTTCACCAACCCCTGTGGCTATGTGAATTAGGAGAAGCCCCTATCCTGACCCATGGACTTGGGACATTCCAGCCTCTACAACCGCATGAGTCATTTCCTTGATATAAATCCCTCTCTCTACATATATTTATACTCTACTGGTTTTGCTTCTGTAGAGCACCCAGCCTAAGACAATGGGGAATTATGGATTGCTGGATAGCTGACGTCCTGATAGTTGAATCTGCACAACATGGACATATTGAGGCAAGCAGCAGCATCTCAAGCCAAAACTCACCCCATCTGGTGCAGCTAAGCGGGAACAACTCTGCACGCACCTCCAGAACCAAACTGGAGAGACACCAGACCTGCAACAGTTAATTGCACCCACCCATCCCACCACGCATACAATAGCCCTCACCACATCAGAGTGCCATAGGCCAAGGAGCACTCCCTTCCCCTCATCCTTCTCCCTCCCTCCTCTGACACCGGACTGGGTTCCCCCTAAACTGGGAACTCACGGCCCAGGTCCAGAGACACTTGCCCCTTCCCCCACCCATGGGCACAGGGAGTTAACTGGCCTGCAGTGACCTCCACCCTTTCCAATCATCTGCACCAGTGCCTTGCTGGCTGACTCAGCACAGCACCCACACATTGGCATAAAGCGGGCAGTGTCCCCAGCTGAAGCCCATTTTCACCAGCAGCAGCCAAGTGGAAATTGCAGATCTGTGACATTCAACACTGCCCACTCCCTAAGGGTGCAGCCCTTGGCCCAGCTTGAGGTGACTGCCCCTTAGCCCAGACACTGGAGTAGGAGATCTACAGACTTGAAGCATCCTGCACCCCTGCCAATCACCAGCACCAGTGTCTTGCTGGCTAACCCAGCATGGCATGGCATCATTAGGACAAAGCAAGCAGGGTTCCCAGCTGAAGCCCATTTTCATCTGCAACAGACTAGTGGGAGCTGCAGATATGTGGCATTCGACACAGACCTACCTCTTAAGAAGGGACCTCAACCACACATACCAGGTCCAGTGGTACCACCCACTCCTTCCAGCCATCCACGATGGGGGCTTGAGAACCAGTGGCGTCCCCCCAATCCATCCAGCCAACGGCACTGGGTGCCCAAGGACCAACTACACTAACTTCTCCTTATGTGCTATAGGGAACAGGGGCATGCCCTCCATCCTGGCACCCAAGGGCAGCTGACAGCCTCTTGCCTTGCACCTCTTATCATCCCCCACTGCAACCAGAGACTTGTGCCTGCTCCAAACACCCCTACACAGCCCTGTCCACCCAGGAATGTAGGTGAGAGTCTACACACCACACATTCAGTGACTGATGACTCAGTCACCATGTGTCCCGACCAACTGGCAAGCAGCAGAGCACATACAAAACACCCAACCCAGCAAACAGGGAGGACATCCCCTGCACCAATGGTCAGCTTACCAGCAGGACAGATTCATCACCTTGCCAAAAATGCTGGCTACATCCTCAGTAGCCCCACAAGAACAGTGAACAGAGTCCTGTGCTCACGCACCTACTAAATGCTCAGCCCATCTAGATACCGGAGGTGAGAGGTTCAACATGGCCAGACTAATGACCAGAGTAGCACACACGTCCAGCTTACTTGGATATATCAAAACAAAACAAAAATTCAGGATGCAATAAGCAAACATTCAATAGATAAATAAATATAATAACTTCTTGATGCCTCAGAGACAACAGTCAACATCAAATCACATAAAGTAGCAGGACGAGATAGCTCCAGTAAGCAACCAAAATAAAGAACCATAAAACCTTCTGGAAGAAGATCAGGCAATGGAACTACCTGATAAACAATTCAAAAGACTGATGTACAGAGCTCTCCAAGAGATCAAAGAGGTTATCCAGGAAACACAGACTAAACAAAGGAACATACACAGACAAAGCAATAGAAGAATTCAAGAAAACGATAAAAGAACCAAAGACAATAAATTGACTTCTACAAACCATACAAAAACAGCAACTAGAAATCTAAAAGATTAACAATTAGAAAACTCAACAGGTCATAGGAGCAGAATTGAGATAATGGAAGTCAGAATTAGTGAGACTGAAGATAAATCCCTTCACACCAATTTGTTTGAGGAAAAATCAGAAAAAAGAATGAAGAAAAATAAAGAAAGCCAAGAATTATGTGGGCTACTATCAAGAGGAAAAACCTACTAGTGATCAGAGCTCCACAACAGGGGGGGATAACAAAAAACTCAAAGAGAATTGTTGAAGATTAGCTGGCAGAAAATTTCCCAATATCATGAAAGATGAGAAAACATCTATCCAAGAAGCTCAATGAACCCCATACAGGATAGACCACAAAAGAAATTCACAGACATATCACAATCAAATTTGCCAAAACTGAAGACAAAGAATCCTGAGAGCTGCTAGGGATTAAAAAAAAAAGTCATCTACAAAGGAGAACTGATAGGACTAAGCTCTGACTGCTCAGCAGAAACAATGCAGGCAAGAAGGCAATGAGATGACATATATAAAGCCTTGAAGGATAAAAAAAAATGGAAGTCAACGATTATATATCAAGCAAAATTGTCTCTCAAATATGATGGCAAAATTAGGTTATTTCCAGGTAAACATAACTTAAGAGAATATATAAAAACCAGAACAAAATTATAAGAAATATTAAAAGGAGTCCTCTGGTTAAAGAACAAACAATCCAAGACTAGGACACAGGACAGATCAACCAGATACCAACCCAGATAGAGAATTCACAAAAATAAAGCTAAAATATTGAAAACAGGGAACCAGAGACTTCAATATGTAAATGACGACAACATCAAGAAAAAAAAAGGGGTGGGGAATAAATGGGGTAGTCATAGAACTTCCAAATGCAGAAGAAGTCAAGGTGATATAAAGAAATAAAAGTCTGGTTTAAACTTAGAAAAATAAAGATAAATTTCAAGGTAACCACAAAGGAAGCTAACAAACCTACCCATCAAAATAAAAAAGAAGAAAAACATAAAGACTCAGCAAACACAAAATCAACAATAATGAGAGATTAAAAGAAAATCCGTAAACAAGAAGAACTTAGCACAGAAAATTAAGCAGAAGAAAGAAACTGTCAGCATCACACACACACACACACAAAATACAACAATATGACAGCAGTAAATTTACACCTGTCAATAATTACTCTGAAAGTAAATGGCCTAAAGGCACCAGTAAAGAGACAGGATTGATTTTAAAAAAATATATGATTTATCTATTTGCTGTCTACCAGAGACACACCTTAGACACAAACACATAAACAATGTAAAACTCAGAGGATGGAAAAATATATCAATCAAACAACAACCAAAAAAAGAGCAGGTATGGCAATATTAATCTCCAATAAAATAGACTTTAAAACAAAATCCACCATAAAGGATAAGGAAGGACACCATATAATGATTAAAGTGTCAATACACCAGGAAGACATGACCATAATAAATATATACGCACCCAATGACAGGGAGCCAAAATATATGAAACAAACTCTAACAGCACTGAAAAGAGAAATAGTTCCACAATAATAGTAGGAGACTTCAACACACCACTTTTGGTGAAGGACAGAACATCAGAAAGAAACCAAATAAAGATACAGAAGATCTAAATGCCACAATCAACCAACTCGATCTCATAGACATATACAAAGAACAATCTACCCAACAGCAGCAAGGTATACATTCCTTTCCAATGCACATGAAACATTCTCCAGAATAGACCACATTTTAGGCTACAAAGCAAGCCTTAACAAAATTCAAAACATCGAAATAATACAAAGCATCTTCTTTGTTCATAATGCCATAAAAGTTGAAATCAATAATACAAACAGCAAGGAAAACAAACACATGGAAACTGAACAAAACCTCACTTAAAAACTACTGGGTAATAGAAAAAATCAAAGATAGAATAAAAAAATTCATAGAAACAAATGAGAGTGAAAACACATTTTACCAAAAGCTTTTGGACACAGCAAAAGCAGTGCTTAGAGGCTGGTTTATAACATTAAATGCACACACCAAAAAGAAGACAAGGCCAAAATTAAAACGTAAGCCCTACAACTCAAACAAATAGAAAGGGAAGAGCAAAAGAAGCCCTCAAACACCAGAAGAAAGAAAATAATAAAGAATAGAGAAGAAATACATGAAATAGAGAACAGAAAAGCAACAGAGAAAATTGAAAAGACCAAAAGTAGGTTCTTTAAAAAGATCAACAAACCACTGGCCAAAATTACAAAAGAAAAAGAGGAGATGGGTGAAATCACTACAGACCCAACTGAAATTAAAAGGATCATAACAAAATACTATGAAAAATTGTACTCCGACAAATTTGAAAGCCTAGAGGAAATGGACAAATTTCTAGAAACACACTACCTACCTAAACTAACATGAACTAAGGTACAAAAACTAAACAGACCCATAACAAAAGAAGAGATTGAAGAGGTAATAAAAAAAAAAACTGCTTACATAAAAATCCCTGGCCTGGATAGCTTCACTGGAGAATTCTACCAAACTTTCAGACGAGAGCTCACACCAATACTACTCTAGCTATTTCAGAGCATAGAAATGAAAAGAATACACCAGAATCCATTCTATGAAGCCAGCATAACCCTAATATCAAAGCCAGGCAAAGCTACACAAAAAAAGAAAACTAGAGACCAAAATCCCTCATTAACATAGACGCAAAAATTTTCAACTAAATTCTAACCAATAAAATTCAACAGCATATTAAAAAAAAAATCGTGATCAAGTGGGATTCATACCAGGTATGCAGGGAGGCTTCAACATTAGAAAATCAATCAACTTAATCCACCACATAAATAACACAAAAGAAAAGAATTGCATGATGAAATCAGTCAACACAGAAAAGGCATTTAACAAAGTCCAACACCCTTTCCTGATAAAAACCCTCAGCACAATAGGAATAGAAGGGAAATTCCTTGGTATAACAAAGGGCATTTATACAAAATCAACAGTCTATATCATTCTAAAAGGAGAGAGACTAAATGCATTCCCTTTGAGAACGGGTGCTAGGCAAGGATGCTCTTTATCATCACTCTTATTCAACATCATGCTGGAAGTCCTAGCTAGGCAAGAAAAAGAAATAAAGGGCATCCAAATTAGTAAGGAAGAAGTAAAAACTATCCCTATTTGCAGATGATATGATCTTATGCACAGAAAACCCCAAATATGCCACAAGAAATCTACTGAAACTAAGAGAAACTCTCAACAAAGTAGCAGGACAGAAGGTTAACGTACAAAAATCAGTAGAATTCCTGTACACCAACAAAGAGAACTTTGAAAAGGAAATCACAAAATCAATACCATTTACAATAGCCCTCAAGAAGGTAAAGTATTTAGGAATAAATCTAGCCAGGGACATAAAAGACTTATATAAAGAATACTACAAGACACTACTGCAAGAAACCAAGAGACTTACATAAGTGGAAAAACATACAATGCTCATGGATAGGAAGACTACACATTGTGAAAATGTCAATACTACCCAAAGCAATCTATAGATACAGTGCATTCTTAATGAGATGGAGAAACGAATTACCAAATTTACATGGAAAGGAAAGAGAATATGGATAAGTAAAGGACTACTGAAAAAGAACAAAGTGGGAGGCCTCACACTACTTGATCTTAGACCCTATTGTACAGCCACCATAGTCAAAACAGACTGGTACTGGTACAACAACAGACATATAGACCAATGGAACAGAATTGAGAACCCATATGTAAATCCATCCATCTATGAGCAGCTGCTATTTAACAAAAGGGCAAGGTCTGTTAAATGGGGGAAAAGATAGTCTTCTTAACAAGTGGTGCTGGCATAACTGGATGTCCATAAGTAAAAAAATGCAGTAAGACCTGTATCTCACACCATACACAAAATACTAACTCAAAATGGATCGAAGACCAAAATAAAAAATCTAAAATTATAAAGATCATGGAAGAAAAAAATAGGGACAATGCTAGAGACCCTAATAAATGGCATAAATAGTATACAAACCATAACTAACAATGCACAAACACTAAAAGAGAAACTAGATAACTAGGAACTCCTAAAAATTATACACTTATGTTCATCAAAAGACTTCACCAAAAAAGTAAAAAGAGAATCTATGGACTAGGAAAAACATTTTGGCTATGACATATCCTACAAGCGTCTAATCTCTAAAATCTACAAAATACGTCAACACCTTAATAACAACAACAACAAAAAAACCAAATAATCCAATTAAAAAATAGGCAGAGGATATAAACAGACACTTCACCAAAGGAGACATTCAGGCAGCTAAAAGGCACGTGAGGAAATGCTCGAGATCATTAGCCATTAGAGAAATGCAAATAAAAACTACAATGAGATACCATACCACTTCGACAATAGTGGCACTAATCCAAAAAACAGAAAATAACAAATGTTGGAGTGATTGCGGGTGATTGAAACTCTTATGCACAGCTGGTAGGAACATAAAATGGTACAACCACTTTGGAAAACAATATGGCACTTTATTAAAAAGCTAGAAATAGAAATACCATACAATCCAGCAATCCCACTCCTAGGAATATACCCTAGAAAAATAAGAGCCGTCACACGAGTACACATCTGCACACCCATGTTCATTGCAGCAATATTCACAATAGCAAAAAGTCCATCAACAGATGAATGGATAAACAAATTATGGTACATACACACAATGGAATACTATGCAACAATGAAGAACAATGATGGATCTGTGAAACATCTCACAACATGGATGAATCTGGAGGGCATCAAGCTGAGTGAAATAAGTCAATTACAAAAGGACAAATATTCTATGAGACCACTATTATAAGAACTCAAGAAAAGGTTTACACACAGAAAAAACAAATTCTTTGATGGTTATGAGCGTGGGGAGGGAAGGGGAAGGGAAATCACTGACAAGATAGTAGACAAGTGTCAACTTTGGTGAAGGGAAAAACAACACACACTATAGGGGAAGTCACCACAACTTAACTGAAGCAAAGGCATAGAAATTTCCTAGACACATCGAAACACCTTGAGGGACTGAGTTGCTGGGGCCAAGGGCTGGGGACTATAGTTTTAGGGGACATCTAGGTCAATTGGCATAACATTGTTCATAAAGAAAATGTTCTACATCCCACTTTGGTGAGTAGCATCTGGGGTCTTATAAGCTTTTCAGCAGCCATCTAAGATACATTTGTTGGTCCCATCCCATCTGGAGCAAACGGGAATGGAGAAAATCAAAGACACAAGGAAAATATTAGCCCAAAGGACTAAAGGACCACATGAACCAGAGCCTCCACCAGCCTGAGACTAGAAGAACTAGATGATGCCTGACTACCACTGCACCGACTGCTCTGACAGAGATCACTACAGAGAGTACTGGACATAACAGGAGTAAAATGTAGAACAAAACTCAAATTCACAAAAAACAGTCTTACTTGTCTGACAGAGACTGGAGGAACTCCTGACACTATGACCCCTGGACACCCTGCTAACTCAGAACCGAAACCACTCTCAAAGTCCACTTTTCAGACAAAGATTACACAGGCCTATAAAACAAAAAAGTAATACACGTGAGGAAAATGCTTCTTAGTTCAATCAAATATGTGAAACCAAATGGTCAACACCTGCCCAAAAGCAAGATGAGAAGGCAGGAAGGAACAGGAATCAGGCCAATGGACACAGGGAACCTGGGGTGGAAAGGGGGAGCATGCTGTCACATTGTGGGGATTGCAACTAATGTCACAAAAAATATGTGTATAAATTCTTTAAGGAGAAGTTGACTTGAACTGTAAACTTTCAACTAAAGAACAATAAAATTAAAAAAATTAAGTATTTGTCTAGTAAGTTCAATGTCTGGGATTCCTTAGGGGAAGTCTCTATTGAATATTTTCCCCCTGTGTATGGGTCATATTTTTTTGTATCTTCACATACTACACAATTTTTTGTTTTAATTGGACATTTTATATAATATTAGTGGAGAATAGGAGTCTGTGGGTGGCACAAATGATTAACTGCTGGACTACTAACATAAAGGTTAGCGGTTCAGACCTACTGAGAGGTGCCTCGGAAGTAAGGCCTGGTGATCTGCTTCCAAAAGGTCACAGCTTTGAAAACCCTATGGAGCAGCTTTACTCTACATACATGGGGTCTCCATGAGTCAAAAATCAACTCGATAACTAACAACAAATGTCACAACTGAAAATCACATTCTCCTCCCCTATTGTTTGATGTTGTTTCTTGTAATCATTGTTGTTTGTTTAGGGACTTCATTTCTGAAATATTTCTGAAAAGTCTGTATTCTTTGTTGTGTGTGTCCACTGAAGGCTATACTTTTTAGCTTAGTGGTTGGCTAATGATTGGACCAAGATTTCCTTA
This sequence comes from Trichechus manatus latirostris, assembly GCF_000243295.1. Lineage (NCBI taxonomy): Eukaryota > Metazoa > Chordata > Mammalia > Sirenia > Trichechidae > Trichechus > Trichechus manatus. The sequence continues at coordinate 5,592,277 of NW_004444002.1, forward strand.
AGTGCTTGGAATGTAAAAGATTTCCTGACTAAAGTCTCCCACTGCATGAAATGATATGTGAGGATACTTGTAGCACTGATCTCATAGGGTTGTTGCAAGATGGATTACATTAATCCACACAAAGCAGTTCACATTATGTATGACACACAGTGATTTTTGATATTACTATAATACTACAGGAGTTCAGAGAAGAACTTACTATAGATTTTCTACCACCTTAGTTTTGTGATAATAAGGGAGGTGGACATGACCATGCCAAATTCATTCCTAAAGAATAAGAGTAGAAAATAAGAGTAACTCATTTCTGCATTTATGATAAAACATTCTCAAGTACCCCTGAAAGGTGACTGTAAATTAATAAACAAGTTTTTTTTTTTTCTGTATACTTGCAGTGTCTCTTTCATGTCCCTCTATTCAAAGGATACCCAGTGCTGTCAGTCTACCTGTAGGAGATCAGGGTCCTGTACTCTGTCATCCCAATCAGGCTCCATATCAATGGTACTCGTGGGCAGTCAATGCATTGATCATATCAGAATTATCTCCAGCACTAGTTAAACTGCACATCCTCAGGCCCTGCCTCTGAGATACTGACATGAAATATTTCACACTGGGGCTTAGGAATCTATCTGTTTAACAAGTTGACCAGATGATTGTGATGTGACTACCACATTTGAGAACAAATGATCCAGAAGTCCTATCCTATTAAATCTCTTATAAAATGTCTTCTGGACTAATTTGATACACTCATTTTACACAAAGGAAGTAGTGACCATTAAGTGCTTATTTCGTTACCTCTCTCAGGTAATGTACAGGAACATTCAAAGACTAAATCCGATGCAGATATTAATAGAGGAAACTTCAGGCTATTTCAATTGTTCTTAAATGGGCCTAATTTAGTCTTCACTTAAGCAAAGTGATTTTGTTAGTTTACAAAGAGGCAGAACTGACTGTAAACAGCAGTCTCTGCTTATGGACTATAATATACATTCTTTTTCTCTTCTAGGAACACCATACATGAGACCATGAAATGTTAGAGTACGAATGCCCTTAAAAATCATCTAAGTGGACTGCTCTTATTTCTTAGTATCCTAAATCTCAGAAAGGGGGGAGGGCTACCTGCAGAATGTGAGTTCTTTTTGTAAATCCGTGGCCATTTTCAGATTCTACCCAAGTCGCACTAGCATTCAGCAAATAAGATGATTGATTTTGTACAATAACCTCTACATGTTATTTAAGCCGTGCTCCATAAACAGAAGACAGATGATATTTAAATTTATAGAATATATTATTACAGCACTGTATACTCAGCTTTCTTAATTATCCACTGCATGCTGAATTAGTAATTTAAATCTGTAGGGACATCTAGATCCATTTCTCTACTATGTTAACTAATTCAGAGCTATTGAAAACTTAGCTTCAGGGTTATTTCTACCCAAGAGACATTTTATTTTAGAGATAAGAAATTTCAAATTTTAATAGGAGCCCATGTGTCTCTCCAGCCCAAGACATTCTATGAAATTGCTAACTGCAAAGCCAGTATTTATGACATTTGACTCTTTAATATAATATTCATCTTACATAAGTAATCCGAGATTTTGTAACAAGCAAAAGTAAGGCTAAAATGTCTCTAAGTAAACTTGGAGTATAAATTTTCTAGTCTCTTTTCAAATAATTCCACTGAAGTACACCTTAATGTAAATGTTGCTAAACTCACACCAGAATATTCTCTTTGTTAGGTGAAACCCATGAGGTATGGAAAAAAAGACAAAATGGTGGACTCTATTGTAAAAAGGGAGGAAAGGAAATACTTTTTATATGTATCTACAAATCAAAATTAAATTAAGGATGACATGCACTTATCATTTCTATAATATATTTGGAAGAGTAGTTTGAGCATTTTACTGTTCATTTCCCAATATATTCCAAAAACTGATTTAAAGAAGCATACAAAAATTACATGTACTAAAGGATAAAACTGAAAATTTGGGGACCTCAAAGCTAAGAAAAAATAAGTGCAGATAAATATATACTATGCAAAATAAACAAAGAGAAGGCAGGAGTAGCTCTACCAATATCAGTTAAAGCACATTTCAAAGCCAAAAGCTTTAAATAGGATAGAGGGATATTATGTAATGTTAAAACACACAATCTACAGAGTAGATATGTACCAATATTTTATGCATCAAGTACTGTAATAATCAAGAATGTAAAGCAAATATCTTAGACATATATGTTGTTGTTATTGTTGTGTGCCATCGGGTTGACTCTGACTCATAATGACCCTATAAGACAGAGTAGAACTGCCACATAAGGTTTCCTAGATTATAATCTTTTTGAGAACAGATCTCCAGGCCTTCTCTCCTGTGGAGCAGCTGGTGAGTTTGAACTGCTGACCTGTCAGTTAGCAGCCAAGTGCTTAACCATTGAGCCACTAGAGTTTAATTTTAAAAACATATACTATTACAGTTTAATATATCACTCTGTTTCAGAATTTTACAGACAAAATGATTAGAAATAAGAAAGAATATAGAGAATTGAATAGCCCGATGAAGAAGTCTAAGGTAACTGACACATATTTAGAATTATGAATCCTATAAACAGAGAATATATATTCTCTTATGTCCATGAAACATTCGTAAAACAAAAAAAAATTGTGTACATAGTAAAAAAGAAAATCTTAATAAAGTACAAAAAGTATAGCTATTTATAAATTACATTCTATGATCATAGTCCCAAAGACCAGAAAACCAGAAATTGGCAATACAAAACGCACAAAATCAGGAAGGAGAAAGAGGAACGCAAAGGGATTTAAAATAATTTTAGGAAAATATTCTATTAAATGGATAAATAAATTCTGGTACATCTACTGTACAAAACTATATGCAGCCATTAAAAACAATTTAGTAGATCCAATACGTACTTCCTCAGATAAAATGTTATGATATATTTCTATTTGTGAAAAGACAATTGTATAACCATATTGTATTATTTTATTTATATTTATATACCCTCCATATATACCAATGTATATGCATTGGCATTAATGTGTGTGTATGTCTCTCTACATATACCATTTTACAATTGCATAGAAAAATTCTGGTAGATCTGATGAAGGCATGAAGGAAAACTTTCACTTTTTTTCCCCTACATATTTCTGTACTGTTTCTGGTGTAGCTGCTTCCCATATAGATGGCAAACCAAGCTCACAAAACACATCTAAGTCCTGGAAATAAGGCAGTGAGTGGGCAGTGAGGAAGAAGTTGAGATGAGGAAGATTCTCAAAATCTGTCACTAAGGTAAATGGATAAACAAGTCCAAATTAACTGATGAGAGGACTGTGGAAGACGATACTTTGTGACACTGTCTAGGAGATAGAATTTCATATGACTGAACAATAATTGCATTAGAGCCTGTATAGAGAATTTACAATTCCTATAAGGAAATTCAGGAGGAAAGAGAACAACAAAAAACCTTAGACACTGCTATTATGACACTTCATGAACTCTAGCCATACTAGAATAGCATCCTGTTCTTCCTTAAGGACACAAAGAATTGGAAAAGCTTGGCCTCATTTACCTGCTGAAGCCCTAGAACTTTCCCAGAGTATACCTAAAACATGTACATTTGTGGAAATAGGCCTTTCATTCTTAGTCTTGACCTTCTAGATGAACTCAGGTTGTCGAGTAACAGTTTTAGTAAATTAATGGAGCCACTCAGCATGGATGTAGATTACACTCCTTCATCCCCCAAGAATTCTAAGCCAATTTTTTCTTTATCTTCATAAGGAGAATATACACTCCAGGCTAGCCAGTGTACACCAGTGAAGGTATACCAATTGTTTAAACTGGCAGCTGTTTCTGATAGACCAGTGCCCAAGCCTGATTGTTCAAAGCCTGTGCTATATCACTTGTTAAATATTTTGAATATCATCTTTCTTATGGCCCCAATGAGAAGTGAAGTTACCAGACTGGAAGTATATTAGAAGCTGATTGATGTTATGTATTACTATGTTCCATAAATATTTATTTGGATATTTAATACCATCTGTTTCCTTCTCAAGGTTAGATCTGCGATCTCATGTGTTCAAGGATTAAATAAATTATAGACCTCAGCTATTATAACAAGAGGTTCCTCATAACAAGCCTGGATGGTTTGAGATTTTAGAAAGCAATGCTATTCCACTGCTCTATGCACAGAAAGGTTAATAATTGTCCAGGAGAAGGTTAACTTGTGGGTGTATGTAGCCATCTTGGTGAAGTTCTTGATGAGTAATCTTTTGAAGGCTAAGCTATTCATTCTGGAGTCAGTGAAATTGTCATCATAACAGTTTAGAAGGAAAACATTTCCTGTGTATGATGTGTACTATCTCCATGAATCCGACCTCTATAGTCCTACATTCCAGTTATTATAAAACAAAATGGAAATGGAAATACATTTATAACGTAATACATAAGGAAAATGGGAGATATTAAAATAAAAATAAATGAATTAAAACTAAAAAATTAAAAGAGATCTTTAAAATGCAGTATTTTAAATAGGAGCTTTAATAGCCAGTGAAGATGGGGCGGAGTCAAGATGGCAGACTACTCAGATGCATTAAGTCATACTGCTGCAACAAAGACCCAAAAAACCAAAGAAAATAGATCCAGACATCAATCTTAGAGCCCTGAACCTTAAATGAAGGGATAAAGTATTAGATTGGACATCACTGAGGAGAAGAAGAAACTGATGGAAAACGCGGAAAAAATAGAGATATGGAATGGAGGTTCCTGACCAAATGACATGACTCAGCATTACTGTCTTGGAATAAAGCCAACAACCCCTCACACAGAAAGACATCGCCACTGAATTCAGAGTAGGAGATAGAAGTAAGGTGCAGACACATCCAGGACTAAGTAAGACCGTTTTAGCTGGCTGCAACTCAAGGAGAAACCCAGACTCTCTCACCTGGTAACCACAGGAGTAGGCTGCTGCAACTCCCACCCCTCTGGTGAATAGTGGCTATAACTGTCCCATTGTGGCAACCCCAGCTGCCAGGAACCAGAGTACAAACCCACTCTACTGCCCTCCATTCCACCCCTTCCCTTCCTGCTGGACCTGCCCTGCTGCACCATTCCTGTGTGACCGGCCCTGAGCACCAGGACAAGGTGGTGAGAACTATCATGTTCACAGACAAGCAAGCAATAAACCATGCCCAGCCCACTCACCCAGACATAAACAAACCAAACAAAAATGCAGGATGAAACAAATGAACCTACAATCAATCAATAAATAAAATAATATCCGAATGTCTCGAAGACAGCAGACAACATCAAAACATATTAAAAAAAAACAGGACAAGATGGCTCCAGAATAAAGCTACCAGAATAAAGCACCATTTGACCTTCCAGCAGAAGAAAAGGCACTGGAACTACCTTAGAGGAATTTGAAAGTCTAATATTCAGGGCTCTCTGAGAGATTAGAAAAGAGGTCAAGGAAAATGCAGACAAAATCATGGAAAACAGAAACAAAACCAACCAAAACACAGCCAAAATCAAGGAAAACACAAATAAAGCAATAGAAGAATTCAGGAAAGTAATACAAGAACAAAATGTCAAAATAAATAAATAATTAGAAATCATACAAAAACAGCAATTAGAAATCCAAAAGATAAAACATTTCAGAAATGGACAACACAATAGAAGGTTTTAGGAGTAAATTTGAAACAATGGAAGACAGAATGAGCAAAATTGAAGACAAATTCAAGGATGCCACTTTGAGGAATAATCAGAGAAAAGAGTGAAGAAGAATGAGGAAAACCTAAGAACTGTGGAATACAATCAAGAGTAAAAATTTTTGCCTGATCGGAGTTCCAGAACAGGGGTAGAAAATGGAAAACACAGAGAGGATCATTGAAGATTTACCAATAGAAAACTTCCCTAATATCATGAAAGATGAAAAACTGACCATCCAAGAAGCTCAACGAAACCCATATAGGATAGACCCCAAAATAAAGTCACCAAGACATATCATAATCACACTCTCCAAAACCAGAGACAGAATATTGAAAGCAGCTAGAGAGAAACGAAAAGTGGCATACAAAGGAGAAGCAATAAGACTAAGCTCTGATTACTCAGCAGAAACCGTGCAGGCAAGAAGAAAGTGAGAGGATATATATAAAACCTTGAAAGAAAAAAACTGCCAACCAAGAATAACATATCCTACAAAACTCCCAAATAGGATAGTGAAATTAAGACATTTCCAGATAAACAGAAAATAAGGGAATTTGTAAAAACCAAACCAAAGAAAGAAACAATATTTGATGGTTACTAAGGACGGGAGGGAAAACACTAACTAGATAATAGATAAGTGATAACTTTGGTGAAGGGTAAGACAGTACACAGTACTGGGGAAGCCAGCACAACTTGGTCAAGGCAAGGTCACGGAAGCTTCATAGATACATCCAAACTCCCCGAGGGACCGAATTACTGGGCTGAAGGCTGGAGACCATGGTTTCGGGGGACATCTAGCTCAATTGGTATAACATAGTTTATAAAGAAAATGTTCTACATCCTACTTTGGTGAGTAGCATCTGGGGTCTTAAAAGCTTGTGAGAGGCCATCTAAGTTACTCCACTGGTCCCACCCTGTCTGGAGCATGAGAGAATGAAGAAAAACAAAGATGAAAGGGAAAGATTAGTCCAAATGACTAATGGACTACAACTACCACAGACTCCATCAGACTGAGTCCAGCACAAGTAGAAGGTGTCCAGTTACCACCACTGGCTGCTCTGACAGGTATCATAATAAAGAGTGCCAAACAGAGCTGGAGAAAAAAGTAGAATAAAATTCTAAGTTACAAAAAAAAAAAAAAA
>NW_004444002.1:5599229-5666402 GCF_000243295.1 Trichechus manatus latirostris
CCAGACATCCTTTTAACTCAGTACTGAAGTCACTCCTGAGGTTCACCCTTCAGCCACAGATTAGACAGGCCCATAAAACAAAATGAGACTAAATGGGCACACCAGCTCAGGGGCAAGGATGAGAAGGCAGGAGGGGCCAGGAAAGTTGGTAACAGGGAACCCATGGTGGAGAAGGGGAGCATGTTGACATGCCATGAGGTTGGTAACCAATGTCATAAAACAATTTGTGTATTAATTGTTTAATGAGAAACTAATTTGCTCTGTAAACGTTTACCTAAAGTACAATAAAAAAAAACAATAAAGATAAGGATCAAAAACAAACAAACAAACAAAAACCAAATTTACAAGAATTATTAAAGGGAGGCCTTCAGTTAGAGAACCAAAAACATGTGACAACTTGAATCTAGGACAGAGGTCAGTATCAGCCAAATACCAACCTAGGTAATGAACTCTCAAAGGAAAAACAAAACTAAAAGATTCAAAAGAGGGAACTAGAGACATCAATCTGTAAATGACAACAATGTCAGAGCAATAAAAGGGGGAATACATGGTGTAGATATAGAACTTCAAATGAAGATGAAGTCAAGGCGATATTAAATAATAAAAGATTGGTTCAAACTTAGGAAGATAAGGGTAAATTCCAAGTAACCACAAAGAAAGTTAACAAACCTAGTCATCAAAATAAAGAAGAAAAACATAAAGTCTCAGTAAACAGAAAAGCTACAATAATGACAGAAATTAAAAGAAATTTCACAAACAAAAGGAACTGAGCACAGGGAAGTAAGAGAAACAAAGAAAAAATCAGCACTGCAAAAGAAAAAAACACTACAAAATGACAACAATACCTCACACCTATCGATAATCTCACTAAATGTTAATGGCTTCAATAAACTTGTAAAGAGACAGAGAGTGACTGAATGGATTTTTTTAAAAATGACCCGTCAATATGCTGTCTACAAGAGACACACCTTGACACAAAGACAGAAATATATTAAAAATCAGAGGATGGAAAAAATATATCAAGTAAAGAGCAACCAAAGAAGAGCAGGAGTGGCAACATTAATCTCAAATAAAATAGATTTAAGGCAAAATCCACCATAAAAGACAAGGAAGGACTTACATAATGATTAAAGGAACAGTCCACCATGATGACATAACCATAATAAGTATCTATGCACCCAATGACAGGGCTCCAAAATATGTGAACAACTAACAGCACTGAAAACAGAAATCAACAGTTTCACAAATAGTAGGAGACTTCAACACACCACTCTTGGTAAAGGACAGAGCATCTAAAAAGAAACTCAGCAAAGATACAGAAGATCTTAAGGACAAAATCAACCAACTTGACCTTATAGAAATATACAGAACACTCCACCCAACAACAACAAAGTATACATTATTTTCCAGTGTAAATAGAACATTCTCCAGAATAGACCACATCTTAGGCCACAAAAAAATCCTCAACAAAATCCAAAACATTGAGATACTACAAAGCATCTTTTCTGATCACAACTCTTTAAAAGTAGAAATTAATAAGAGGAAGAGCAAGGGAAAAAAAATCAAAAACGTGGAAACTGAATAACACCTTGCTTAAACACCAGAGGGTAACAGAAGAAATCAAAGATGGAATCAAAATAATTCTAGAATCAAATGAGAATGAAAATACATCATACCAAAACCTATGAGACACAGCTAAGGCAGTGCTCAGAGGTCAATTTATAGAAATAGGTGCACACATCAAAAAAGAAGAAAGGAACAAAATCAAAAGGTTAGCCCTACAACTAAAACAAAAGGAAAGAGAACAACGAAGCCCACAGCCACCAGAAAGAAGGAAATAATAAACACAACAGCAGAAATAAATGAAATAGAGAATAGAAAAACAATAGAAAGAATCAGCAAAACCAAAAGTTGGTTCTTTGAAAGGATCAAAAAAATCGACAAACCATTGGCCAAACTAATAAAGAAAAACAGGAGAGGAAGCAAATAACCCAAATAAGAAATGAAATGGGAGACATTACAACAGACTTAACTGAAATAAAATAAAAAGGATCATCATAGAGTCCTATGAAAAACTGTACTCCAACAAATTTGAAAACCTAGAGAAAATGGACAAATTTTTAGAAACACACTACCTACCTAAACTAACACAAACTGAGGTAGAACATCTGAACAGAAAAGAGACTGAAAAAGTAATAATAAAAAAAACTCCCAACAAAAAAGTCGTGGCCCAGATGCCTTCACTGGAGAATTCTACCAAATACTCGGAGAAGAGCTTGCACCAGTACTACTCAAACTATTTCAGAATGTAGAAAAGGAAGGGATACTTCCAAATTCATGCTATGAAGCCATCATAACCCTAATACGAAAAACAGGAAAAGCATAACAAAAAAAGAAAATTACAGAGCAATATCATTCGTGAATACAGATGCAAAAATTCTCAACAAAATTTTAGCCAATAGAGTTCAGCACCATATTAAAAAAATAATATATCACAATCAAGTGGGATTCATACCAGGTATGCAAGGATGGTTCAACATTAGAAAATCAATCAACATAATCCACCACATAAATAAAAGAATCACATGATCATCTCAATCAACACATAAAAGACATTTGATAAAGTCCAATGCCCATTACTGATCAAAACTCTCAATAAGATAAGAATGGAAGGGAAATTCCTCAACATAATATAGCACATCTGTACAAAACCAACAGCCAGCATCATTCTTAACAGAGAGAGAGGCTGAAAACACTCCTCTTGAGAAGGAGAACAAGACAAGGATGCCCTTTATCACCACTCCTATTTAACTTTGTGCAGGAAGTCCTAGCTAGAGCACTAAGGCAAGAAGTAGGAATAAAGGGCATCCAGATTGGTAACTGGACCAATAAGCAACATCATGACAAATGGAGAAAAGACTGAAGTTGTCAAGGACTTTATTTTACTTGGCTTCATAATCAACACCCATGGAAGCAGCAGTCAAGGAATCAAAAGACATTGCATTGGGCAAATCTGCTGCAAAAGAACTCTTTAAAGTATAGAAAAGCATGGATGTCACCCTGAAGACTAAGGTGCACCTGAATCAAACCATGGTGTTTTCAGTCGCACCATATGCATGCGAAAGCTGGATGATGAATAAGGAAGAAGAAGAATTGACACCTTTGAATTGTGGCATTGGCAAAGAATGTTGAATATACCATGGACTGCCAAAAAAACTAACAAATCTGTCTGGGAAGAAGTACAACCAGAATGCTTCTTAGAAGCAAAGATGACGAGACTACCTCTCACATACTTTGGACATGTTATCAGGAGACTATCAGTCCCTGGAGAAGAATATAATGCTTGGTAAAATAGAGGGTCAACAAAAAAGAGGAAAACCCTCAACGAGATGTATTGACACAGTGGCTGCAACAAGGAACTCAAGTATAACAACAATTATGAGGATGGTGTAGGACTGGGCAGTGTTTCGTTCTGTTGTACATAGGGTCACTATGAGTTGGAACCATCTCGACTGCACCTAACAACAACAAAAACAAATTGGTAAGGAAGAAGTAAAACTGTCCCTACTCGCAGATGGTATGATACTATACACAGAAAACCCTAAAGACTCAACAAGAAAACTCCTGGAACTAATAGAAAGATTCAGCAAGGTAACAGGATACAAGATAAACATACAAAAATCAGTTGGATTCCTATACACCAATAATGAGAATGATGAAAAGGAAATCAGGAAAACAATATCATTTATAATAGCCCCTAAAGAAATAAAATACTTAGGAATAAATCTAACCAGGAATGTAAAAGACCTATACAAAGAAAACTACAAAACACTACTGCAAGAAACCAAGAGACTTACATAAATGGAAAAACATACCATGTTCGTAGATACGTAGAATTAACATTGTGAAAATGTCAATTCTACCCAAAGTAATCTAGAAATAAAATGCAAACCTGATCCGAGTATCAACAGCATTCTTTAACAAGACAGAAAAACTAATCATTAACTTCATATTGAAAGGAAAGAGGTCCCAGATAAGTAAAGCATTATTGAAGAAAAAGAACAAAGTGGGTGGCCTCACACTACCTGATCTCAGAATCTACTATACAGCTATGGCAGTCAAAACAGCCTGGTACTGGTAGAACCATAGACACATTGACCAATGGAATAGAATCCAAAACCCAGATATAAATCCATCTACCTACTGCCACCTGATATTTGACAATGACCCAAAATCAATTAAACGGAGAAAAGGAGGTCTAACAAATGGTGCTGGTAAAAGTGGATGTCCATCCGCAAAAAAATGAAACAGGACCCATACCTCAACCATACACAAAAACTAATTCAAAATTGATCAAAGACCTAAATATAAAACGAAAAACTATAAAGTTCATGGAAGAAAAAGTAGAATTAACACAAAGAGCCCTTATATATAACATAAACAGCATGTTGTTGTTGTTGTTAGGTGCCTTCAAGTGAGTTCCGACTCACTATGACCCTATGTACAGCAGAATGAAACACTGCCCAGTCCTGAGCCATCCTCATAATCGTTGTTATGCTTAAGAACATTGTTAACAGCCACTGCGTCAATCCATCCCACTGAGGGTCTTCCTCTTTTTCGCTGACCCTCTACTTTACCAAGCACGACGTCCTTCTCCAGGGACATGTCTCTCCTGATAACACGTCTAAAGTATGTGAGAAGAAGTCTTGCCATCCTTGCTTGTAAAGAGCATTCCAGCTGTACTTCTTCCAAGACAGATTTGTTCTTTCTTCTGGAAGTCCATGGTATATTAAATATTCTTTACCAACATCATAATTCACAAGGCAGCAATTCTTCTTCAGTCTTCCTTATTCATTGTCCAGCTTTCACATGCATTTGAGGCAATTGAAACCACCATGGCTTGGATCAGGCACACCTTAGACCTTAAAGTGACAACTTTGCTTTTTTAACACAAAGAGTTATTTTGCAGCAGATTTGCCCAATGCAGTGCATCATTGGATTTCTTGACTGCTGCTTCCGTGGAAGTTGATTGTGGATTTCAGTAAAATGAAATCCTTGACAACTTCAATCTTTTCTCCGTTTATTATGATATTCCTTATTGGTCCAGTTGTGAGGATTTTTTGTTTTCTTTATGTTGAGGTGTAATCCATACCTAAGGCTGTGTTCTTTGATCTTCAGCAGTAGGTGCTTCAAGTCCTCTTCACTTTCAGCAAGCAAGGTTGTGACATCTGCATATCACAGATTGTTAATGGGTCTTCCTCCAATCCTGATGCCCCAGTTCTTCTTCATATAGTCCAGCTTCTTGAATTATTTGCTCAGCATACAGACTGAATAAGTATGGTGAAAGGATACAACCCTGACACACACATTTCCTGACTTTAAACCATGCAGTATCCCCTTGATCTGTTTGAATGACTGCCTCTTGGTCTATGTACAGGCTCCGCATGAGCACAATTAAGTGTTCTGGAATTTCCATTCATCACAATGTTATCCATAATTTATTATGATCCACACAGTCCAATACCTTTGCATAGTCAATAAAACACAGGTAAGCATCTTTCTAGTATTCTCTGCTTTTAGCCAGGATCCATCTGACATCTGCAATGATATCCCTCATTCAGTGTCCTCTTCTCAATCCAGCTCGAATTTCCGGCAGTTCCCTGTCAAGGTACTACTGCAACCACTTTTGAATGATCTTCAGCAAAATTTTACTTGCCTATGATGTTAATGATATTGTTTGATAATTTCCACATTCGTTTGGATCACCTTTCTTTGGAATAGGCATAAATAGGAATCTCTTCTAGTCGGTTGGTCAGGTAGCTGTCTTCCAAATTTCTCGGCATACACGACTGAGCACTTCCAGTGCTGCATACATTTGTTGAAATATCTCAATTGGTATTACATCAATTACTGAAGCCTTGTTTTCGCCAATGTCTTCAGTGCAGCTTGGACTTCTTCCTTCAGTACCATTGGTTCTTGATCATATGTTACCTCTTGAAATGATGGAACATTGACCAATTCTTTTTGGTACAGTGACTGTATATTTCTTCCATCTTCTTTTGATGCTTCCTCAGTCGTTCAGTATTTTGCCCATAGAATCCTTCAATACTGCAACTTGAGGCTTGAATTTCTTCTTCAGTTCTTTCAGCTTGAGAAATGTAGAGCATGTTTTTTCTTTTGGTTTTCTATCTCCAGTTCTTTTCACATGTCATTAAATACTTTGTCTTCTTGAGCCGCCCTTTGAAATCTTCTGTTCAGATCTTTTACTTCATCATTTCTTTCATTTACTTTAGCTACTGTACATTCAAGATCAAGTTTCATAGTCTCTTCTGCCATCCATTTTGATCTCTCATTTCTTTCCTGTCTTTTTAATAACATCTTGCTTTCTTCATATTTGATGTCCTTGATTGTCATTCCACAACTTGTCTGGTTCTAAGGTCATTAATGTTCAACATGTCAAATCTATTCTTGAGATGGTCTCTAAATTCAAGTGGAATATACTCAAGGTCGTACTTTGGCTCTCATGGACTTGTTCTAATTTTCTTCATCTTCAACTTGAACTTGCATAGGAACAACTGATGGTCTGTTCCACTGTCAGCCCCTGGCTTTTTTCTAACTAATGATATTGAGCTTTCCCATAGTCTCCTTCCACACATGTAGTCAATTTCATTCCTGTGTATTCCATCTGGCGAGGTCCATGTGTATAGGTATTTGCACTGAGGAAGTCATTGGTCTTACAAAATTCTATCACGCGATCGCTGACATTATTACTATCACCAAGGCCATGTTTTCCAACTACCAATCCTTTTTTGTTTCCAACTTTCGCATTCCAATCACCAGTAATTAACAATTCATCTTGATTCCATATTTGACCAATTTCATACTGCAGAAGTTGGTAAAAATCTGCAATTTCTTCATCTTTGCCCTTAGTGGTTGGTGTGTCATTTTGAATAATAGCTGTATTAACTGGTCTTCCTTGTAGGTGTATGGATATTATCCTATCACTGACAGCATTGTACTTCAGGATAGATCTTGAAATGTTCTTTTTGAGGATGAATGCAACATCATTTCTCTTCAGTTTATCATTCCCGGCATAGTAGACCATATGATTGTCTAACTCAAAATGGCCAATACCAGTCCATCTCAGCTCACTAATGTCTAGGATCTCGATCTTTATGCATTCCATTTCATATTTGACTATTTTCAATTTTTCTTGATTCATACTTTGTACATTCCATGTTCTGATTATTAATGGATGTTTGTTGCTGTTTCATCTCATTTTAAGTTTTGCCACATCAGAACATGAAGGTCCCAAAAGCTTGACTCCACCCATGTCATTAAGCTCAACTCTACTTTGAAGAGGCAGCTCTTTCCCAGTCGTACTTTGAGTGCCTTCCAACCTGAGAGCTCATCTTCCTGCACTGTATCGGACAATTTTCTGCTGCCATTCATAAGGTTTTCACTGGCTAATTTTTTTCAGAAGTAAATGTCCAGTTCCTTTCTTCCTAGTCTGTCTTAGTCTGGAAGCTCAGCTGAAACCTGTCCATCATGGGTGACCCTGCTGGTATTTGAATCAGGGTGGCATAGCTTCCAGCATTACAGCAACATGTAAACCACCACAGTATGACAAACTGACAGACCTGTGGGGATAAACAGCATACAAACCATTATTAACAATACACAAACACCAGAAGGTAAGCTAGATAAATAGAATCTCCTAAAAAGTAAACACTATGCTTATCAAAAGACTTCATCAACGGAGTAAAAAAAGAACCTATAGACTGGGAAAAAAATTTTGGCTATGACATATCCGACAAAGTTCTAATCTTTATAATCTACAGGAAAATCCATCACCTCTACAATAAAAAGAGAAATAATCCAATAAAAAAAATGAGCAAAAGGTATGAACAGTCACTTCACCAAAGAAGACATTCAGGTGACTAAAAGACACATGAAGAAATGCTTGAGATCATTAGCCATTAGAGAAATGCAAATCAAAACTACACTGAGATACCATCTCACCCGAACATTCCTGGCACAAATCCAGAAACAGAAAATAACAAATGTTGGAGAGGTTGCAGGTGATTGGAACTCTTCTGCACTGCTGGTGGGAATAAAAAATGATACAACCATTTTGGAAAATGATATGGCACTTCCTTAAAAAGCTAGAAATAGACCATACCATCCAGCAATCCCACTCCTAGGAATATATCCTAGAGAAATAATAGCCATCATACGAATAGACATATGCACACCCATGTTCATTGCAGCATTATTCACAATAGCAGAAAGAAGGAAACAGCCTAAGTGCCCATTAACAGATTAACGGGTAAACTAACTATGGTACATACACACAATGTAATACTATGCAATGATAAAGAACAATGATGAATCTGGAAACAACTCACAACAAGTATGAATCCGGAGAGCACTATGCTGAGTGAAATAAGCCAATCACAAAAGGACAAATACTGTATGAGACCACTACTTATAAAAGCACATGAAAATATTTCCACACAGAAAGAAATAATCTTTGATGGTTATGAGGGAAGGGAAGGGTAGGGAGGGAAAAACACTAGCTAGATGGTAGATAAGTGGTGACTTTGGTGAAGTGTAAGGCAGTACACAATAATGAAGAAATCAGCACAACCTGACCAAAGTAAAATCATAGAAGCTTCACAGACACATCCAAATGCCCTAAGAGACTGAGCTACTGGGCTGAGGGCTGGGGACCATGGTCTTGGGGGACATCTAGCTCAACTGGCATAACGTAGTCTATAAAGAAAATGTTCTACATCCAACTGTGGTGAGTAGTGACTGGGGTCTTAAAAGCCTTCAAGGGGCCATCTAAGATACATCTACTGGTCCCATCCTGGCTGGAACAAAGGAGAATGAAGACCAAAGACACAAGGGAAAGATTAGTCTAAGCGACTAATGGACCACAACTACCGCAACCTCCACTAGACTGAGCCCAGAACAGTGAGATGGTGCCAGGTTACCACTCCTGACTGTTTTGGCAGAGATTACAATAGAGGGTCCCAGACAGAGCGGGATAAAAATGTAGAACAAAATTCCAATTCACAAAAAAAAAAAAAGATCAGACTTGCTGGTCTGACAGAGACTGGAGAAACTCCAGAAGTATGGCCCCTGGACACCCTTTTAACTCAGTACTGAAGTCAGTCCTGTGGTTCACCTTTCAAGCCTAAGATTAGACAGGTCTATGGGGCCAACAATAACACATATGAGGGTCGTGCTTCATAATTCAAGCATGTATATGAGACTAATGGTCCTACAAGCGCGAAAGCAAAGACGAGAAGGCAAGAAGAGACAGGAAAACTGACAAATGGAAACAGGGTGGAGAAGAGGAGAGTGTTGACACATCCCAGGGTTGGCAACCAATGTCACCAAAACAATTTGTGTATTAACTCTTTAATGAAAAAATAATTTGCTCTGTAAACTTTCACCTAAATCACAATTTAAAAAAATACCCAGTGAAGATAAAAGTGCTAACTTTTGAAATAATACAATCAATAAAATAATAAAATTTAATATAAAGTTTATAGGTCAGAAACCAACGAGATAAAAACTTATAAATAGAAGATAAACAAAGAATTGGGAACAAAAAGAATAATTTTCTAAAAGATTGAAGATCAAGAACAACAAAACACAACTAAAAGTGAAGAATAAAAACTAATTTTAAAACGCTAAGTAACAAGATAGCCTTCCTTATCTTTAAACTTTCACCTGGGGTTTACAAGCCCTACTGTGGGGATATGTGCCATTTAAACATGGCTACACTATTGACAACTTCAGCCCCTCAAAGGCCTCTGTGCTGCACAGGACATGTTGAGACTTGCCAGCAACATGTTAAGACTTGTCAGCGATGAGAAGGAGATTAGGCACGACTTGTTTTTCCAAAACCTATTGTCCCGTTACTGATTGCCTTGTTTACCTGAAGCCCATTCTCCCTTGCCCGAAACTTATTGTTACTCACCCAAAGCCCATTGTTCTGTTATTTGCTTTGCTGCTTGCTGTATTGACTATAAATAAACTCCTGGGACTGAAGCCGGGGTCGACTCCTCTGAGTGACCCTCCTTGGCCCCACTTCTCTGTAAGAGTTGTGTTTGGCTACTGTCTTCGTCACCCCGACAGTCGTCGCCACTGCGACACCCTACAACGGATTCCTTTAAAAAAAAATTTAATAGGTCAGGGACTTTATAACTCAAAGAGTTTGAGGCCTGTAGGGTGTAACAAGCACTGGACAGCAAAGTTTCTAGTACTTACTCAGGAAGAAAAAAAAACTGAAACAAGCCAAAGAATCTGACCAGATATGTTTAGTTATTTTGAATATGCAGATCTTAAGGATGAGATATTGCTCTTCACACTTCTTCAACACCAACTGCTAAAGTTTAGGAAGGATTATTTGACTCTTTTCCTTTGTTGAGTGGTATAACTTTTCAGAAACAAAAAAAAATTGCATGTCATAAAAATAGTTCTTTTGTTAGCAGTATGACAGATAGTTTGAAGCACTAGATAGCAACTTGGCATCTAACTGTGTTCTTAATTCTTGCAAATTTAAGATAATTAATACCTTTGAGGTACTGTATGTGCCTTTGGAAAAGAATGGTTTTTATTTTCCCATTAGAAATTCTAGAAAATAATTGTAGCATGTTCAAAAATTTGGATCTTTCTATTTCTAACGATCCAAAAAAACATTTTATTAAATCATGACTTATTCTTACTTTGTGTTTGGTATAGTGCAGGTATGGACTTTACGAAGCTCTGAAATGCTCCTTACACAATTTTATAATGAATACATGGCAGATTCTAATGTAAGATGGCTTATTTTTTAAGGTAAGAGATAAACTTAAACGGTTAATATATACGTAGATGTATTTGAGGTATATCTATCTGCCTCCAAACCATCTTATTAGTTCTTAGGAATAAGGAAATCTGCAATTTCTGCAGATCCTTTTCATCCATTACTATTCTTCCAAGTAACAAGTATACATTTTAGCACAACTGAAGAGTATCTTGTGTACATAAATGCAAGTGAGCACATATCTTTTTTTATAATAAAGTCAGTCTTCTATGTTGTTGGGAATGAATATTGAAATGAATAAACTGCCCATGATCACAGTTGAGAAGTTTGCAGAATCAGAGAGGAAGCCCACCCTCTCAGTAGAAAGAGGGAAAAAACAGTTTGGACCTAAATGGAGTAAGGAAGAAACTATTACATTATTTACCCACGACAATCTCCTGGCTTCAAAATTTTTGCATAATGTTTTTGTTTGTGTAAATTATTTGAGAAATACAGTTGTGCTTTGTTTTGGTGATTAGGGTGATTGAGGAAGGAAGACACAATGGTAATTTGAAGAGTCGTTGGCATTACATGGGATGATTTAAAGAAGTGTCACTATTTTTTTACACTTCAAAGCAAAGTACACAAAATTAAGGTAATGATAATAACTATAATTTAGTGAGCACCTATTACGTGGGCTGCCATGCTAGGTATTTTGCAGACAGTATGTTTGCAAGGTATTTTCTCCATTTAACAAATGGAGCATACTGAGATGGAATAGGTTAAGTAACTTGCCCCAGGCACACAGGAGACAGGATTCAGTTGCTGTTTCCCCTATTTCATGCTACCTCTCTCAAAATCTCATTTTAAGCAGCTGTTAATCCACATGGCTAAATCATGAGGAAACTACGTCTGACTTAAAGATACATTTTTTTAAAAATGGTGTAGGATACAAAAAAGTAAATCCCACTACTCAGGCATTCTTACTTTTCCTAAACTCAGACAAAACTCCTCAGCAAAGTGATTCCGAATCACTTAGGCAGGTATAAGCTGAAAGTCTTCCTTTTGTCATTTAAACTTCCATGGTGACCTGAGACAATACCGTTTTTTTCCTCCCCTCACTAGCAGATGTATTTAGAACCCCATCACAAAATTCATCAGCTATTCTTTGAGTTTCTTTTTAACTTGCATCTGTTTGAGAACAACATCAGAAAAGTTGTTATTTTCTGTCTGTCACAGACACAGATACAGCTATTAAAGTCTTTCTATTTTCACTTGGCACTTTACAAATCAGAACTAAAGCTGCTTGAGACTACCTCAAACAATACAGAGATGGAGTGAGTTGATGATTTCATTTACGAAAACAAGTCTAAAATGTTACCTATGCTTACTCACAAAACTCCTATTTTTTTGTTGCATTTTGATCTTGACCTTTTATTTTGAAGATTATGTTATATCTACTTCTTGCTGCATCAGTTTTGCAATGGCCTTTGATAAGAAGAGGAGCCCTGGTGGCATAGTGGTAAAGAGCTGGGCTGCTAACCAAAAAGTCAGCAGTTCAAACCCACCAGCACTCCTTGGAAACCCTAGGGGCAGTTCTACTCTGTCCTATAGGGTCGCTATGAGTTGGAATCTACTCAACCGCAATGGGTTTTTGGTTCTGATAAAAAGCAGTAAAATTCTGACCTAAGACCTAATAATTAAATTTTTTAGAATAGGCGTATTACATGGATAAAGACCTTATACTGCACATTGGCTCTACAGTGTTGTCATGGTTTGAATTATATCCCCCCCACCCCAAAACGTGTGTATCAATTTGGCTGGGCCACGATTCCCAGTATTGTGTGGTTGTCCTCCATTTTGTAATTGTAGTTTTACGTTAAAGAGGATTAGGGTGGGATTGTAACATCAACCTTATCCAGGTCACATCCCTGATCTAATGTAAAGGGAGTTTCCCTGGGGTGTGACCTGCACCACCTTTTATCTCTCAAGAGATAAAAAGAAAGAGAAGCAAGCAGAGAGTTGGGGACCTCATACCACCGAGAAAGAAGCACCAGGAGAAGAGCGTGTCCTTTGGACCCGAGGTTCCTGCGCAGAGAAGATCCTAGTCCAGGGGAAGACTGATGACAACAAGGACCTTTCACCAGAACCAACAGAGACGAGAAAGCCTTCCCCTGGAGCTGACACTCTGAATTTGAATTTCTAGCCTACTAGACTGTGAGAGAGTAAACTTTCTCTTTGTTAAAGCCATCCACTTGTGGTATTTCTGTTATAGCGGCACTAGATGACTAAGACAAGAGTTATATGTCTATTTATCTGCTCAGAATTTCATACAGCCAGGAATTTCCTATCACAGGAAGCCATGTTTCCATGGGCCAAATTTTACATATCAGAATACATTGGGTAGCCTTGTTTGTAATGGTATTTGTCTGAAATGGATATCAGCCCAATTGTAGCACTTCTTAGAAAAAATTCCACCTTATGTGCTTTCACTTACATGATATAGCAGTTTTTTCCCCATATATAGAAAATGTGTTAATTTTTTTAAATCATTCATTAAACACATGTTAATTATGTACCTACTATGCACATAGTAGAGCCCTGGTTGCACAGTGGTTAAGCACTATGGCTGCTAACCCAAAGGTCAGCAGTTCGAATCCACCAGCCTGCTCCTTGGAAACGCTATGAGGCATTTCTTCTCTGTCTTATAGGGTCAATATGAGTTGAAATTGACTCAATGACAATGGGTTTGGTTTTTGGCTTAGTTTGATGCACATGGCATGTGGGTAATCCAATATGGATTCTGCCCACAAGGATTTTAAAATATTGTAGACACGATCAGATCTGCTTTTGCCTGTATCAAGCTATAATTAGCTTTTAGCAACACCACATGTACATTGCATGGAGTGATTTTCAACCCTGCTAAAGCACATCCTTTAACCAGATATGCTATAAATTTGGTACAAAGAAAAAAGTCACTTAGCATGCAAATGAGCCTAGTCAGCTGCTCAGCACCTTAACTTAGTTTTCAACTTGATATTGGGCTGTCTATCTATAATTTTCACCAACTACTGCCTTTGTCAATAAAATGACTCTCCAGAGAAAGTTATAGTAAGTAACTCCAGACTTTCTATATAGGAATGGTAAAGGAGAAGCAATCTATCTCAAAGGAGAATTAAGGGGGCTTGTTTTAAGTCAGCATTTGCAGAGCAAGCACACTGCCTATATTTAAATTGTATATTACAATTTTTTTAAATCAATGTTTTTAAACATGATTGTATTTAACATAATGTTGAGAAAAATATTTATTTTCCTTATTGTGGAAATAAACTAAGATAACCCAAATGAGAACAAACAGAAGTTATTTATTCGGAGCCTGCTATAGCAAAGGAATCAGCTACCACGTCTTGGATTTAGCAAAGGCTCAAAGGCAGGCAGGAAGTGGGAAAGCATTAGAGTGAAAAAAGGGAAAACTTCAGGTATACTCTGATGGGAAGTTGTTCGTATGGGGAAGCTGGAAATGGACTAACTAGAAGCATGGCATCCTATGTGATTGGTTTGGAGAGAATATGTGGCTTTCTCTGGTTGGTCATGAGTTGAAAGCCTGGGCAAAAAATAGGTAAGGAGGCAATCATTGACTATATTTTTACATATGCTTTCTATAGTCCTATCCATTTTTTTAAAATTTTATTACAATTTTTGTGAAAATTTACACAGGAAATTGGGTTCTCATTTAACAATTTCTATACATATTGTTCAGTGCCATTGGTAACAATATATCAGCATTCTCATTATTTCCATTCTGGTTGTTCTGTTTCCATGCATTTTTTAAATAGTTTTATTGTATCTATATTGTCAAAGCTTATAGCCAACACACAACATACTCTCTCACTCTTAGCATTAATTTAGCCTTAGATATTTAATATTTAATGCTTACAATCTATTCTTCAGTTGAGGTCTCTCTAGTCATTTTGGTTGTATGAAGTTTGTTTTCTATTAGATTCCTCAGGAAAGATTCATGGGCAAAATATTCCCTGAATTCTTGTATTTTGATAAATTTCCCTGTGACCTTTATACATGAAAGTTAGTTTTGCTGGATATAAAATCCTTGAAGCACACTTCTTCCCTTTAATATTTAAAAATCTTATTACACTTTCTTCTGGTATAAAGTGTTACTGTCAAAATGTCTGATGATAATAAAATTTTCTTTCTTTATAAGTGCTTTCCTTTCCAGTTGCCCAAAGTGTACACATTTTTTACACTCATTAATTTTACTACAATGTCATGGTGTTTGTCATTCTGTGTCAATATTCTCATGAACACGCTGTGCTTTTTCAATACATAGTTCCAAATTTTTTTTAAAGATTTTCTTGAATTAAAGTTTTTAGTGTTTGTTCTGTTCCCTTTTTAGCTTTTATTCACTAAGGACTTCCAATGTCTGTATATTCATTCTTCCTTGTCTATTTTTCACTTTTTTCCAAATTCTTTTTATCACCGTTTATTTATTCATTTTTCCTTTTACTTTCTATTTTTAGTAAGACATTAATTATTTTGTTTATTCACTCTCATGCTCATTCTGAATTTATTCTTCATTTCAGAAATGATTTCCACTTTTATTTCAATTCTGAGTTTTGTCATCTACTGAGTTTTTTTAAATTCTGATTTTTTTTAACATTTGTATAATTACCTTAAATCTTTTCTTTTCTTTCTTTTTTTGCTTTAACTAAAAGAAACTTATTGTCTCACATTTTAGGAGGCTAGAAGTCCTAATTTAAGACACCAGTTCTAGGGGAAGGCTTTATGTCAGTTCTGGGGGACCACAGTCCTAGCCTCTTTTCAGTTTCTGTTCTTTGGTTGCATGGCGACATGTGGCCTGGCAACTGTCTTCCCCCATCTATGCTTGCTTGTCTCTGTGCCGAACATGCTCTTTTTATAGCTCAAAAGTGATTGGTTTAAGACATACCCAAAACTGATATGGCTTCCTTAACATATCAAAAAAAAAAAAAATCCTAATCCCAAATGGGATCATACTCACAAGTATGGAGTTAGGATTTGCAACATTTATTTTGGGGGACACAACTTAATTCCTAAAAGTAGGTCTCAGATAGGCCTCCAAAATTTACATTTCTGACAAGTTCCTAGGTGATACTGATGTAGGGAGCCACACTTTGAGAGCCACTGCTCTAGACCGGTGCTTGTTTCTCAGACATTAATGTGCATACAAATCACCTAAGTCTAAATCAGTGATCTTAATTGGGGATGATTTTGCTCCAAGGGGGCATTTGGCCATGTCTGGTGACATTTTTGGTTTTCATAACTTGAGAGAAGGGGTGTACTTCCTACTGGTACCTAGTGGGCAGAGGCTGTTAAGCATCCTACCATGCACAGGACAATCCCCAAAGACAAAGAATATCTGGCCCAAAATATCACTAGAGCTGCCGTTTGAAACCCTGATCTAAGCCATACAATTGCTATTGCATGATATTGGTTTTTTTTTTGCATGTGCTTTTTTTTTTATGACTGCAATTCCTTGAGAGCAAATGCTGTATCTTAACACAGAAATTCTGAGGCTTCTCCTCCTCCCTCAGCGGCAAACACCACCTTCCTACCCTACTATCAAATGCCTAACACAGTGTTTCCTACATAGTGGGCACATGGTCAAAACTTTTTTTAGTTAACTGCTTAGGATAGTTTAAACTGGGGGTTCTCAGCCTTAGTTGCATATTGGAATCACCTGTGTTTTAACACAAATACCTACATCCCACCAGCAGAGATTCTGATTTTAACCTATTTATGTCTTTGTGTCTAAGCTATGTCTCTTGTAGACAACAAATTGATGGGTCTTGTTTTTTTTTTTTAATCCATTCTGCCACTCTCTGCCTCTTGACTGGTACATTTAATCCATTTACATTCAGTGTGATTATCAATAGGTAAGAATTTACTGCTGTCATTTTTGTTATACTTTTTTTTTCTTTGTGGTGTTAATGTTTTCTTTGTTCTTTACTTTCTGTGCTGAGTTCTTTTGCATATGGATTTTCTTTTCCTTTCATTTGTTATTGTTTTTGTGTTGACTGAATCTGTTTTATTTTCTACTTTATTTTCGTGAGTAGATTTTTTAATTTTCTTTGTGGCTATCCTAAAGTTTACAATTAACATCCTATATTTAACACAGTCTGTTACATCTTAAAATCACCTTAACTTCCTCTCCATATAGAAGAAGTTCTATAACTACATCGTTTATTCCCTCTTTTGTTTTAAAGTTGTTGTAAATTACTACTTTGTACTTCTGGTTCCCTGTAATCAATTTTGTAGGTTTTTTTTTTTTTTTTTTTACTTTAGTGAAGTCTTTTCCTGGCTTGGTATCTGGGTGATGCTGTCATGTGTCTTTATCTCAGGTTGTTTCTGATGTCCTTGGTTTTCTATCCAAAGGTCTTCGTTTAATATTTCTTGTTGAGCTGGTCTGGTGGTTACAAATTCCCTCTTTCCTGGGAATGTCTTAATTTCACCCTCATTAAAAAAAAAATATTGTGCTGTAGTTGAAAGTTTACAATGCAAATTAGTTTCTCATTCAAAAATTTATACACAAATTGCATTCTGACATTGGTTGCAATCCCTGCAATGTGTCAACACTCTCCCCAACCCCTTTCCACCCTGGGTTCCTTGTGTCCATTTGTCCAGTTTTCCTGTCCCTTCCTGCCTTCTTGTCTTTGCTTTCGGGCAGGTGTCCTTTTGGTGTCGTATACTTGATTGAACTAAGAAGCATGGTCCTCACGTGTGATATTGTTTATTTTATAGGCCTGTCTAATCTTTGGCTGAAAGGTTGACTTCTGGAATGGATTCATTTTTGAGTTAGTACGGTGTCCCAGGAGCCATAATCTTGGGGGTTCCTCCAGTATCTGTCCAACTAGTAAGTCTGGTCTTTTTTTTTTTAATTTGAATATTTGTTCTACATTTTTGTCCCTCTCTGTCTGGGACTCTCTACTGTGATACCTGTCAGAGCAGTTGGTGGTGGCAGCCAGGGATCATCTAGTTCTTCTGGGCTCAGGCTGGTGGAGGTTGTGGTAGTTGTGGTCCATTAATCCATTGGACTAGTATTTTCCTTATATCTTTGGTTTTCTTCATTCTCCTTTTTTCCAAATGGGATGGGATCAACCTATGTATCTTTTAAGACCCCAGGTGCTATTCACCAAAGTAGGATGTAGAACATTTTCTTTATGAACTATGTTATGCCCTGAGACTATGGTCCCCAGCCTTCAGCCCCAGTAATTTGGTACCTCAAGGTGTTTGGATGTGTTTAGGACACTTCTAAGATGTTGCCTTGGTCAAGTTGTGCTGACTTTCCCAATATTGTGTATTGTCTTTCCCTTCACCAAAGTTAAAAATTGTCTACTATCTAGTTAGTGATTTTCCCTCCCCACTCCTCCCCTCCTTCCTTAAATCTGTTAGCTCATTTTGAAATAGTAGGCTACAGTTTCGATTTGTTTTGTGGGCATGTCTTTCTGGAGTGCTGTTATTGTCTATTGGGAAGTTATTCTGACCATTATCTATTATTTTATAATAACTTCTGTCATGGATTGAATTGTATCGCCCATAAATATCTGTCAACTTGGCTAGATCATGATTCCCAGTATTGTATGATTGTTACCATTTTATCATCTGATGTGATTTTCATATATGTTGTAAATTCTATCACTATAATGTAATAAGATGGATTAACAGCAGTTATATAGGTGAGATCTACAAGATTAGCTAGTGTCTTAAGCCAACCTCTTTTGAGGTATAAAGGAGAGAAGCGAGCAGAGAGACAGGCAAACCTCATACTACCAAGAAAGCACTGCTGGGAGCAGAGCGTGTCCTTTAGACCTGAGGTTCCTGGGCAGAGAAGCTCTGAGACCAAGGGAAGATAGATGACATGGATCTTCCTCCAGAGCCGACAGAGAAACCCTTCCCCTGGAGCTGACACCCTGAATTTGGACTTGTAGCCTACCAGATTGTGAGAGAATAAATTTCTCTTTGTTAAACCCATCCACTTGTAGTATTTCTGTTATAGCAGCATAGATGACTAAGACAACTTTGTATAAAATTTAACTTTGATAGTTTTCTTTGTTCACTTTTATTTGATAGTAATTTTTCAGAATTTTTAAAAGGAGGTGAGGTTCAGGAAAGCTCTTCTAAGTTAACAGATTTATCTCTTCTGTTGTTTTTGTGGAGTCCTGGTGGTGCAGTGGTTAAGAGCTTGGTTGCTAACCAAAAGGTCAGCAGTTCGAATCCACTAGCTGCTCCTTGGAAACCCTATGGGGCAGTTCTACTCTGTTGTACAGCATTGCTATGAGTCAGAATCAACTGGACAGCAATGAATTTTTTTTGGTTGTTTTCATATAGTCTTAAAAAATGGTTGCTTGATTTCTAAGATTTACTAGCTCTATTTTCTTTTCTCACTTTGATCTAGCTTCTCTTTCTCTATTGTCCCTGTCGTGCTCAATTTTTAATTTTACTCCCAGCAGTTTGTCCTCACTTGCCTGTATTTTGTTGTAAGTGTTGTCCATTGGTATTTAGTTTTGCCATCTAATTGTCCTCTCTTTTTTTGACTGGTGATAAGGAGAGATTGAAAGATGATGTTGTTGTTACTGCCCCATCTTCCCAGAATCTAATAAATATACTTTAATTCCAGTTTTATTTCTATTAAAGTGATGGTTTAAAAGACCCTTGGTAGTAGAAACGTTTTTCAAAGTAAATGTTACAGTGACCTCCAAAGTACAAAATATACATATAAACATATATATAAATATAAAACATAGATAAAATATATAAATATAAACTTATTAGTATATGTTTATTATAACATTTAATGATTATAAATCTATTTGATGAGAACAATAAGGCTATTTTCATGCCTCAGCATCAAATTTATCTCTGTTTTTGTTAAAATTAGAGAAAGTTCTGATTCACTCGGATCAGTAGTTGCAAACGAAAACAGTTTAAAAAAATAAACGACTTGCAATCTTAGTATCAGTTTTAACTAATTTGATTTATTGTCATAAGTGCTTAAGTTGGATAAGAATGAAAAAAAACATTTTCAATAAAAGTTAAAACCAATACAATGCCATACTTCTTTTTTGGCTACACAAATAACAGTTAAGTTGAGTACAGCACCTACTGAGAAGATGTTCTTGAGCTTCTAAGGGCATTTAATTGAGTGTGGCTTGGATGCCCTATAGTGGTAGATTGGCTTATACAATATACTTTCGCAATCATGGACAGAGCATTTTTTAAAGGAGTAGTGCAACACTGTAAACTTCTTAATCAATGCCACACTCACAAAACTTTCAAGTATGTTCTAGAGATGCAAGGAGATGTTTTATTTTCAGGTCTGCAGAAAAATGTGTTAAATATTGACAACACAAGTTAATGGGATTAGGTTCTCAACAAGGAATTAAAATTTGGTATATAACACATTAAAGTATATACTTTTATTAGTTGGTTAATTCATTAAGACAAATACTTAAAAAATAAAATTTACGTTAAATATTTCTGGAAACCCTAGGAATTGTCAATCACAGTTTGAAAAATGAATTAGAATACATTTTCATGCAAACTATTTCATTTTATGTCTCTGGTTTGGAAAATATAAATCAACAAGTTATTTTAGCATACACATAATCTTTCACCTGGATATAATATATATATATATAGTAACTCTAAAGTGCTTTTAGATTAGTCATTTTGAGAGTTTGTCATACAGTAGTGGTTTTCATGTTGCTATTCTGCTAGAAGTTATGTCACCAGTATTTCAAAATACCAGCAAGTTCAGCCATGGTGGACAGATTTCAACAGAGCCTCCAGACTAAGAGAGACTAGGAAGAAAGGTCTGGCCATCTACTTCCAAAAATTGTTGTTGTTAGGTGCCATTGAGTAGATTCCAACTCATAGTGAACCAATGTACAACAGAATGAAACATTGCCCGGTCCTGCATCATCTTCATAATCATTGCTGTGATTGAGCCCGTTGTTGCAACCACTTTGTCAGTCCATCTCTTTGAGGGTCTTCCTATTTTTCCCTGACCCTACACCAAATATGATATCCTTCTCCAGTGACTGGTCCCTCCTGATAACATGTCCAAAGTACCTGAGATGAAGTCTCAACATCCTTGAGCACTCTGGTGGTAATTCTTCCAAGATAAATTTGTTGGTTCTTTTGGTGGTCCATGGCATATTCAATATTCTTTTCCCACAGCATAATTCAAAGGCATCAATTCTTCTTTGGTCTTGTTTAATCATCACCCAGCTTTCACATGCAGATAAAGTGATTGAAAACACCATGGCTTGAGTCAGGTGCACCTTAGTCCTTAAAGTGACATCTTTGCTTTTTAACACTTTAAAGAGGTCTTTTGCAGTAGATATTCCCAATGCAATGCAGAATTTCATTTCTTGACTGCTGCTTCCATGGGTGTTCATTGTGAATCTAAGTAAAATGAAATCCTTGACAACTTCAAACTTTTCTCCATTTATCATGATGCTGCTTATTGGTCCAGCTGTGAGGATTTTTGTTTTCTTTATGTTGAGGTATAAGCCACACTGAAGGCTGTGATCTTTGATCTTCATCAGTAAGTGCTTGAAGTCCTCTTCACTTTCAGCAAGGAAGGTTGTGATATCTGCATATCACAGGTTGTTAATGAGTTTTCCTTCAATCCTGATGCCTTCTTCTTCATATAGTCCAGCTTCTCGGATTTATTTGCTCGGCATACAGATTGAATAAGTATGGTGAAAGGATATAACACTGACATACACCTTTCCTGACTTTAAACCATACAGTATCCCCTTGTTCTCTGCTAATGCCTGCCTCTTTATTTATGTACAGGTTCCTCATGAGCACAATTAAGTGTTCTAGAATTCCCATTCTTCACAATACTATTCATAATTTTTTATGATCCACATAGTCGGATGCCTTTGCAAAGTCAATAAAACACAGGTAAACATCTTTCTGATATTCTTTGCTTTCAGTCAGAATCCATCTGACATCAGCAACGATATCCCTCCTTCCATGTCCTTCTCTGAATCAGGCTTGAATTTCTGGCAGTTCCCTGTCAATGTACTGCTGCAACTGCTTTTGAATGATCGTCAGTAAAACCTTACTTGCATGTGACATTAATGATATTGTTCAATAATTTCCAAATTCTGTTGAATCACTTTTCTTTGGAATAGGCATAAATATGGATCTCTTCTAGTCGGTTGGCCAGGTAGCTGTCTTTCTAATTTCTTGGCATAGACAAGTGAGCACTTCCAGCACTGTATCCATTTGTTGAAACATCTCAATTGGTATTCCGTCAACTCCTGAAGTCTTGTTTTTCACCAATGCTTTTAGTGCAGTTTGGACTTATTCCTTCAGTACCATTGGTTCTTGAGCATATGCTACCTCCTGAAATGTTTGAATGTGAACCAATTCTTTTTGGTACAGTGACTCTGTGTATTCCTTCTATCTTCTTTTGATGCTTCCAGCATTGTTTCAGTATTTTGCCCATAGAATTCTTCAATACTGCAACTCGACTTTTGAATTTTTTCTTCTGTTCTTTCAGCTTAAGAAATGCCGAGCGTGTTCTTCCCTTTAGGTTTTCTAACTGCAGGTCTTTGCATGTGTCATTATAACACTTTACTCTGTCTTTTGGAGCTGCCCTTTGAAATCTTCTATTGAACTTTTTTACTTCATCATTTCTTCCATTTGTTTTAGTTACTCAACCTTCAAGAGCAAGTTTCAGAGTCTCTTCTGACATCTTTTCTATCTTTCCCATTTTTTTAATGACCTCTTGCTTTCTTCATGTATGATGTCTTCGATGTCATTCTACAACTAGTTTGGTCATTAGTGTTCAATGCATCAAATTTATTCTTGAGATAGCCTCTAAATGTAGGTGGAATATACTTAAGGTCATACTTTGGCTCTTGTGGACTTGTCCTAATTTTCTTCAGCTTCAACTTGAACCTGTATACGAGCAATTGATGATCTGTTCAGCAGTCGGCCCCTGGCCTTGTTCTGACTGATGATATTGAGCTTTTCCTTCATCTCTTTCCACAGATGTAGTCGATTTGATTCCTGTGTGTTCCACCTGGTGGGGTCTGCTGTATAGTTGTCATTTATGTTGTTGAAGAAAGATATTTGCAATGAAGAAGTCGTTGGTCTTGCAAAATTCTATCATGCAATGTCCAGCATCATTTCTATCACCAAGGCCATGTTTTCCAACTACTGATCCTTCTTTGTTTTCAACTGTAGTATTCCAATAGTTAATAATTATTTATGCATCTTGATTGCATGTTTGATCAATTTCAGAGTGCAGAAGTTGGTAAAAATCTTCAATTTCTTCATCTTTGGCCTTAGTAGTTGGTGTATAAATTTGAATAATAGTTTCATTAACTGATTGTCCTTGTAGGCATATGGGTATTATCCTTTCACTGACAGCATTTTACTCAGGATAGATCCTGAAATGTTCTTTCTGAGGATGAATGCAACACCATTTCTCTTCAGTTTGTCATTCCTGGCACAGTAGACCATATGATTGTCCAATTCAAAATGGCCTATACCAGTCCATTTCAGTTCACTAATGCCTAGGATATCGATGTTTACGTGTTCATTTCATTTTTCAGTTTCCAGTTTTCCTAGATTCATACTTCATACATTCCAGGTTCCAATTATTAATGGATGTTTGCAGCTATTTATTCTCATTTTGAGTTGTGCCACATAAGCAAATGAAGGTCCTGAAAGCTTGACTCCATCCATGTCATTAAGGTCGATTCTACATTGAGGAGGCTGCTCTTCACTAGTCGTATTTTGAGTGCCTTCCAAACTGAGGGGCTCATCTTCCAGCACCATACCAGACAGTTTTCCACTCTTATTCATAAGATTTTCACTGGCCAATTTTTCAGAAGTAGACCTACAGGTCCTCCTTCCTAGTCTGTCTTAGTCTGGAAGCTCAGCTGAAACCTGTCCACCATGGGTGACCCTGCTGGTATTTGAACACCGGTGGCATAGCTTCCAGCATCACAGTAACACA
The DNA here is from genome assembly GCF_000243295.1 of Trichechus manatus latirostris. Classification (NCBI taxonomy): domain Eukaryota; kingdom Metazoa; phylum Chordata; class Mammalia; order Sirenia; family Trichechidae; genus Trichechus; species Trichechus manatus. The sequence goes on from NW_004444002.1 coordinate 5,623,070, forward strand.
GAAGCTATCACAGTACAACAAACTGGCAGAACCAAAAATTAGCCAATGAAAACTCTATGGATCACGACAAAATATTGTCCAGTATAGTGCTGGAAGATGATACTCACAGGTTAGAAGGCACTCAAAATACACAGTGACCACAGCAATGGACTTGAGCACATCGACAATCATGAAGATGGCACAACACCGGGCAACATTTTGTTGTCTTGTACATAAGGTGTCCATGAGTCAGAGACAACCGACAACAACTAACAATAACAACAACTACCTCCTGATTATACTTTCATAACCTGAGAAGGGAGTGATTCTTTTTCGTAAGATACTGTTTAGATGTAGGAAAAGAAAAGAAAATAAGTTTCAAGTTTTGGTTGACAACTTCTGTCATTTTTGTTGTTACAGTTAGTTTTCAACCAAAACTTGAAACTTATTAGTTAGTTTTCTTTTTCTTTTCCTACATGGGTGATTTTATCTGTCTATGTATATATCCTTTTAACCACTTCTGAGAAATTTGCTATAGCACACAGTTTGGGTAATCAGTGATGAACCTTTTTTTTTTTTGCTGAATTATTGTTGGTGTGTGTGTGTGTGTGTGTGTGTGTGTGTGTTTGGGTGTGTGTAAAAGTACAGTTAGTCGGACTTTTTTATGGATGTAGAATGCACACTGAATGATCATCCTCAAATTAGATATGCATTGCTTATTGGCTATCCCCTTTATGTATACAATACTAAAGGAAGAACTGTAGGGAAACAAGTCATTTTACTAACATTAGCATTTCACATTCAATTAAGAGGCTTAATCGTGGTTTTCAAAGCATCTTTTAAGAGAACCTCTACAATGCCTGTTGGATAGCTATTATTAGAAGGAGAATTGACACTATTTAAATAGTGCTAGAAATAAGTTGAACCAAGACAATAAAAAACAAACAAACAAGCCGTTATTGTCAGTTCCAACTCATAGAGACCCTATAGGATAGAGTAGAACTGCCCCATAGGCTTTCCAAGGAGCCCTTGGTGGATTCAAACTGCCAACCTTTTGGTTAGCAGCCATAGCTCTTAACCACTACGCCACCAGGGTTTCCAGGACAAGAGTAGAGGAAAACCATTAATGTTTACATTATTTTTAACCTGAAAATAAAATGAGGAGATTTCAAATCCATTCAGATTTGTCACAGTGTTTTATAGGCTCTGAAGCTAGGACATCTGTTATATTCCATTGCAGCGATTGATTCATCCATGAAGACACTGGTCAAAAAGGAATCCTATGCGATAGTGGCGTCAATACAATAGTGTGATGTATATTGTTATTGAGATGGTTTGGCTTTGCATTTAGTCTCCCTAGAAGCTAATTCTTTCTTCCTTGAATACTGTGCCTAAAGGACTGGAAATTGCTACCACGCAGATTTGCCAGTTAGAGCAGTAGTCTTAATCTAGGAATGGAAAATTAATTTTTCAAATAAATGAATTCAAGTATTACCAATTAGACTTTGTCTCTGAGACATCTAACTATGCTTAATGTGAAGTAGTTAAGCAAAGGTACATACTAACAAATTTCAAAGAAATATAATTCTTTGGCACAGATGTAGGCCTTCTGACAATAAAAGTGTTATCGATTGGGTTTTCTGAGGAAATCCTTCATCTTTGAAAAAGTCTCTCTAAAGTCAAACATATGCACTAAACATTAATTCTAACTTTTTTTCTGTTTTATTCATTGAGTTGCTGCCTTTTCTTCACATAGTCACAAACTTGGTCAGCTTAACCTAGTCTTCTCTTTATCCAATCAGATTTTGTGATGTCAGTCTAGATATATATATCTCCACAATCAATGCCCAAGGAAGCATCAGTCAAGAAATTAAATAAGAAGGCAGAGCCAAGATGGTGGAGTAGTCAGACGCTTCCGGGGCACCCTCTTACCACAAAGACCCCCAAAAACAAGTGATTTGATTATATATGACAGTCTAAGAATACTGAACATTAAAGGCAAAGTAGAGGAACCTGACTGAGTGACGGGGGGAGGGAGAGAAGGTTCAGAAGAAGTGAGGAGGTGCCAGACCTGACCTGGCAAGAGCCTGAGCCCTTTACGCCTGATCAGCTCAGGGGTGAGCGGTAAGGCAGGAAGGCAGCAGTGCTCGGGAAGCGTATTCCACACAGAGAGGGACCCAGTTGCTGTGAGTCTACTCGGCTGTCCAGAACCAGTGAGAAGCAGCCCTAAATCAATGAAAGATAAGTCTTTGAGTCCAGCCTACTGTGCGGATCAAAAACACCCTCATCGGGGGTCCTCACCATAGCAATTAGGCTATAAAAAGAAATAAAGGGCATCCAAATTGGTAAGGATGAAGCAAAAGTATCTCTGTTTGCAGATGATATGACCTTATAGACAGAAAACGCCAACGAATCCACAAGAAAACTACTGGAACTAATAGAAGATTTGATCAAAGTTTCAGGATATAAGATAAATGTACAAAAATCAGTTGGATTCCTTTACACCAACAAAGAAAACCTCGAAGAGGAAATTACCAACAATACCATTTACAATAGCCCCCAAGAAGATAAAATACTTAGGAATAAATCTAACCAGAGACAGAAAAGACCTGTACAATGAAAACTACAAGACACTACTGCGAGAAACAAAAAGAGACCTGCATAAGTGGAAAAACATACATTGTTCATGGATAGGAAGACTCAACATTGTGAAAATGTCAATTCTACCTAAAGCGATCTACAGATACAATGCAATCCCAATCCAAATTCCAAAAGGATTTTTTAATGAGATGGAGAAACAAATCAACTTCATATGGAAAGGGAAGAGGCCTCAGATACTTATCTCAAGCATCACTCAAGAAGAACTAAGTGGGAGGCCTCACACTACCTGATTTTAGAAACTATTATACCACCACCGTAGTCAAAACAACCTGGTACTGGTACAACAACAGATACGTAGACCAATGGAACATAATTGAGAATCCAGACATAAATTCATCCACCTATGAGCAGCTGATCTGTGACAAAGGCCGAAAGTCCATTAACTGGGGAAAAGACAGTCTCTTTAACAAATGGTGCTGGCATAACTGGATATCCACCTGCAAAAAACTGAAACAAGACCCATACCTCACACCATGAACAAAAACTAACTCTAAATTGATCAAAGACTTAAATATAAAATAAAAAAAATAAAGATCATGGAAGAAAAAATAGAGACAATGCTAGGAGCCTTAATACATGGCATAAACACAATAAGAACCATAAGTAACAATGCACAAGCACCAGAAGAGAGACCAGATAAATAGAAACTCCTAAAAATCAAACACTTATGCTCATCAAAAGACTTCACTAAAAGAGTAAAAAGACAACCCACAGACTGGGAAAAAAAATTTTGGCTGTGACAAACCGATCCGTGTCTAATCGCTAAAATCTACAAGATACTGCAAAACCTCAACAACAAAAAGACAAATAACCCAATGAAAAAATGGGCAAAGGGTATGAACAGACACTTCACCAAAGAAGATATTCAGGCAGCTAACAGACACATGAAGAAATGCTCGTAATCATTAGCCATTAGAGAAATGCAGATCAAAACTAGAATGAGACATCTTCTAACCCCCAAAAGGCTAGCATTAATCCAAAAAACACAAAAGAATAAATGCTGGAGAGGTTGTGGAGAGACTGGAACACTTACACAATGTTGGTGAGAATGTAAAATGGTACAACCACTTTGGAAATCGATTTGGCACTTCCTTAAAAAGCTAGAAATAGAAGTACCTTACGATCCAGCTATCCCACTCCTTGGAATATATCCTAGAGAAATAAGAGCCATCACATGAATAGCTATATGCACACCCATGTTCACTGTAGCACTGTTCATGATAGCAAAAAGATGGAAACAACCTAGGTGCCCATCAACGGACGAATGGATAAACAAATTGTGGTATATCCACACAATGGAATACTACTCAATAAAGAACAATGATGAAGCCATGAAACAAAAAAATAACATGGAGGAACCTGGAGGTCATTATGCTGAGTGAATTTACTCAGTCACAGATAGACAAATATTGTATAAGACCACTATTATAAGAACTCAAGAAAATGTTTAAACTCAGAAGAAAACATTCTTTGATGGTTACGAGGGTGGGTAGGGAGGGTGAGGGTTGTTTACTAACTAGATAGTAGATAAGAATTATCTTAGATGAAGGGAAGGACAGCACACACTACAGGGGAAGTCAGCACAACTGGACTAAACCAATGCTAAGAAGTTTCCTGAATACAATCAAACACTTTGAAGGACAGAGTAGCAGGAGTAGGGGTCTGGGGACCATGCTTTCAAGGGACATCTAGGTCAATTGGCATAACAAAGCTTATTAAGAAAATGTTCTGCATCCTACTTCGGTGAGTGGCATCTGGGGTCTTAAAAGCTTGCAAGCGGCCATCTAAGATGCATCAATTGGTCCCAACCACCTGGAGTAAAGGAGAATGAAGAACACCAAAGACACAAGGAAGTATTAGCCCAAGAGACAGAAAGGGCCACATAAACCAGAGACTTCATCAGCCTGAGACCAGAAGAACTAGATGGTACCCAGCTATCACCAATAATCGCCTTGACAAGGAACACAACAGAGAGTCCCTGATGGAGCAGGAGAAAGGTGGGGTGCAGAACACAAATTCTAGTAAGAATACCAGACTTAATGGACTGAATGAGACTGGAGGAATCCCGGAAAGCATGGCACCTGGATTCTCTATCAGCTCCAAATGAAAACAATTTCTGAGGCCAATTCTTCAGACAGGGATTGGACTGGACTGTGGGACACAAAGTGATACTCGTGAGCAGTGTGCCTCTTAGCTCAAGTAGATACAAGAGACTAAATGGGCAGCTTCTGTCTGGAGGTGAGATGGGAAGGCAGAGAGGGCTAGGAGCTGGTTGAATGGACATGAAGAATCAGAAGTGGAAAGGAGGAGTGTGCTGTAACAGTATGGGGAGAGCAATTAGGGTCACATAACAATGTATGTATAAATTTTTGTATGGGAGACTAAGTTGAAATGGAAACTTCATTTAAACTACAACAATAAACAAAAAAAAGCCAAAAAAAAAAAAAAGAAATTAAACGATGACAAAGCAATCTACAAATATAACGCAATCCCAGTCCAAATACCAACAGCATTCTTTAAAGAGATGGAAAAACTAATCATTAACTTTATATGGAAAGGGAAGAGGCCCCGGATAGGTAAAGTATTATTGATAAGAAGAATAAAGTAGGAGGACACGCACTACCTAACCTCAGGATCTACTATACAGCTAAGGTGTCAGAACAGCTTGGTACTGGTACAATGACAGATACATTGACCAATGGAACAGAATTGAGAACTCAGATGTAAATTCATCCAGCTAAGGTCACTTGGTCTTCGACAAGGGCCCAAAGTCCATCAAATGGGGAAAAGACAGTCTTTTTAACTAATGGTGCTGGCAAAACTGGATGTCCATCTGCAAAAAAAAAAATTAAACAGGACCCATACCTCACACCATACACAAAAACTAATTCAAAATGGATCAAAGACCTAAATATAAAACCAAAAACTATAAAGATCATAGAAGAAAAAATAGGATCAGTGCTAGAGGCCCTACTATACAGCATTAACAGGATACAAACCATAACCAACAACACACAAACTCCAGAAGATAAACTAGATTACTGGAATCTCCTAAAAATTAAACTCTTATGTTCATCCAAAAATACTTCACCAAAAGAATAAAAAGAGAACCTACAGACTGGGAAAAAAATTTTGGCTATGACAAATTCGACAAAAATCTAACCTCTAAAATCTATGAGAAAATCCAACAACACCTCTACAACAAAAAGACAAATAATCCAATTAAAAAATTGGCAAAGGAAATGAACAGACACTTTACCAAAGAAAACATTCAAGCAGCTAACAGACACATGAGGAAATGTTCACGATTACTAGCCACAATGAGATACCACCTCACCCCGGCATTACTGGCATGAATTAAAAAAACCAGAAAATATCAAATGTTGGAGAAGCTGTGAGGAGATTGGAACTCATATGCACTGCTTGGTGGGAATGCAAAATGGTACAACCATTTTGGAAAATGATATGGCGCTTCTTAAAAAGCAATCCCACTCCTAGAAATATATTCTAGAGAAATAAGAGCTGTCACACGAATAGACACGTGCACACCCATGTTCATTACAGCATAATTTACAATAGCAAAAAGACAGAAACAACCTAGATGTCCATCAACGGATGAATGGATAAACAAATCATGGTACATACAGTGGAGTACTAGGCAACGATAAAGAACAATGATGAATCTGCAAAACATCTGACAACATGGATGAATCTGGAGGGCAGTAGGCTGAGTGAAATAAGTCGATCACAAAAGGACAAATATTGTATGAGGTCACTACTATAAAAACTCATGAAAAGATTTACGCACAAAAAGAGGCAATCTTTGATGGTTACGAGGGAGGAGAGGGGTGATGAGCGAAAAACACTAAATAGACTGTAGATAAGTGGTAACTTTGGTGAAGGATAAGACTGTACACAATACTGGGGAAGCCAGCACAACTTGACAAATGCAATGTCATGGAGGCTCCATAGACGCATACAAACTCCCTGAGAGACCGAATTACTGGGCTGAGGGCTGCGGGGACCATGGTCTTGGGGAACATCTAGCTCAATTGGCATAACATACTTTATAAAGAAAATGTTCTACATTCTACTTTGGTGAGTAGCGTCTGGGGTCTTAAAAGCTTGTGAGTGGCCATCTAAGATACTCCATTGGTGTCACCCAGTCTGGAGAAAGGGAGAATGAAGAAAACCTAAGACACAAGGGAAAGATTAGTCCAAAGGACTAATGGACCACAACTACCACAGCCTCCACCAGACTGAGTCCAGCACAACTAGATGGTGCCCGTCTACCACCAGCAACTGCTCTGACATGGATAACAATAGAGGGTCCCAGACAGAGCTAGAGAAAAATGTAGAACAAAATTCTAAATAAAAAAAAAAAAGACCAGACTTACTGGTCTGACAGAGAGTGGAGAAACACATAGAGTATGGCCCCTGGACACCCTTTTAGCTCAGTAATGATGTCACTCCTGAGGTTCACCCTTCAGCCAAAGATTAGACAGGCCCATAAAACAAAACAAGACTAAAGGGGTACACTAGCACACGTGCAAGACAAGAAGGTGAGAGGGGACAGGAGAGCTGGAAATGGGGAAATTAAGGTCTAGAAGGGGAGAGTGTTGACATGCCATAGGGTTGGCAACCAATGTCACAAAACCATATGTGTATTAATTGTTTAATGAGAAGCTAGTTCGCTCTGTAAAACTTCATCTAAAGTACAATTTAAAAAAGAAAAAGAAAAAGAATTCAAATGACATATTTCATTAGGCAAATCTGAAGCAAAATACCTCTTTAAAGTGTTAAAAAGTGAAGATGTCTCTTTGAGGACTAAGGTGAGTGTCTTAGTCATCTAGTGCTACTATACAGGAAGAACACAAGTGGATGGCTTTCACAAACAAAAATTTATTTTCTCACAATCTAGTAGGCTAGAAGTCCAAATTCAGGGCGTCAGCTCCAGCGGAAAGCTTTCTGTCTCTGTTGGCTTTGGAGGAAGGTCCTCGTCATCATCAGTCTTCCCCTGGACTAGGAGCTTCTCTGCACAGGAACCTCAGGTCCAAAGGACGTGCTCTGCTCCCAGCACTGTTTTCTTCGTGGTATGAGGTTCCCATGTGTCTCTGCTGGTTTCTCTCTTTTATATCTCAAAAGAGATTGGATTAAGATGCTATCTAATCTTGTAAACGTCATCAGCATAACCTCATCACTGTGACAGAATTTACAACACATAAGGAGATCACATATAATCTCATCATAGTGCTAGAGTTTACTACACATAAGGAAATCACATCAGATTACACAAGCATACAATACTGGGAATCATGACCTAGACAAGTTGCTACACACATTTTTTGGCGGACACAGTTCAATCCATGACAGTTAGCCTGACCCAAGTCATAATATTTTCAATCACCTCATATGCATGTGAAAGCTGCACAATGACTATGGAAGGCCGAAGTAGAATTGATGCCTTTGAATTATGGTGTTGGCAAAGAATATTGAATATACCATGAACTTCCAGAAGAAAGAACAAGTCTATCTTGGAAGAAGTACAGCCAGAGTGCTCCTTGAATACATGGATGGTGAGACTTCATCTCAGGTAGTTTGGACGTGTTAACAGGAGGAACCAGCCCCTGGAGAAGGACATCTTGATTGGTAAGGTAAAGGGTCAACGAAGAAGGGGAAGACCCTCAGTGAGATGGATTGACACAGTGCCTGCAACAATGTGCTCAAGCATAACGATGGTGAGGATGGTACAAGATCATCAGTGTTTCCTTCTGTTGTACATAGGGTCACTATGAGTCAGAACCAACTTGAAGGCACCTAAAAACAACAACAAATATATATATATATATTTGCTTCAAGGGATAATTGGCTCTTTGATCCATTTCCCTTCCACTGTCAGAACAGAAAGTAACACAAAAGATCAGCTCTCCTGTGACTACCACTTACTGAAGTTCCAATTCTATCTCCTTCATCAGTAATTATGTTACAACAATTTAATAGTTGAAAGCATTTTAGTAACTGATTTTAATACAACCAAATCTTTTCCTAGGCCACACATTTAGAGGCATATAGCATAGTGTTTAGAGCATGGAGCCTGAAGCCATCATGCCTGGATTTGTAGCCTGACTCAGCTAATAACTACAAGTTGAATAATTTCTCTATGCCTCACATTTCTCATCTGTAATGAAGGGCTAATTATAGTTCTCTTTTTGAGAATTAAAGGGGTTAACATATGCAAAGTACTTAGCACATAGACTGATACATACTAAAAACTATATATAAGTGTTAAATATTATTATTGTTTTGCACATATTTTGAACAGGACACTTTTATAACAATTGGCCTTTTTCATTTTTGAAGGAGAGTGACATATAAGTAAAAAGTATTTTCAACATAGATCTTGAACAGGCTTCATCTGGTGGAGGCTCTTTCTTGCCTTTGTCTATGTAAAGAATTATCTTTGTTGAGGTCTTTGCTGAAACATCTTTAGTGGCATGGCCTCATGACCTCAGGAGGCACATTTCTGAATTCCCAATACAGGATTCCTTCTAACACTCTACAAGGAAGAGGGTGTAATCTCAGTTGACACTACCATCCCACCTCAAAACAATCAGGCAGATTCAAGGTGCAGCCAGAGCAATAAAAACAGCAGATTTGTCATTTTATTTTGCATAATCATTAAAGGTAACCATCCAGGCATAAAAGCAGATTTTCTGCTGCTACAACAGTTTTGGACTCTGTTTTTCATCATAAAACTAATTAGGAATGGTGGAAAGATGAACCAGATCTTTTTGGGGGGAGGCAAGGTGAGATAAATAAATAAAGCTTGGTTCTTTTTGGTACCTATGTAATTCTGAAACCTTCTACATTCTATTATAATCTCAATTTATGGTGAAGTACTTCAGACATGTCTAAACCAAAGTGGTAAACGCCACAGAAATTGACATCATCCTCTTTAACCCTTTCATTCCCATGGTTACCTCCAAAAGCCATGAAGTTTTCAGCCTCTCAGGTTTATTTGGAAGCAGCTGCACCACTGACAGTGTGTGCTGCCTCAAGGCAGCCTTAATGACTGTTTGAAACCACATAAATGGGAGCATGCTTCAAATTACTGTTTTTACAGAGTATTGTATGAGATGTCTGAATTTTTGGTAAGAAAAATAGAAATTTTGAAAATTTTTATTTGTTACACATATGTATCAATATACCTCAGTGGGGACTCTGGAGTATAATCAGTGGTACTTCATATGTACCACTAAACACTTAGGGTAGACTTGTGGGAGGGGGCAAGAAAAAAATCCATACTACTTACCAAAAATTCAGACACACTCAATGATTCAGCATGCTTTTATTAATAAAAACGCATGGTATCAACAAAAAACTGAAAGCAAAAATAATTGGTTCACAAAAGGGTTTAGTGTAGTTTCTCCTTTAAATCCCTAGTACTTTCCAAAACCATTCATTTTTTTTCCTTTCATTATCAGACCTGCAACAGTGCTTCAGTGACATTAAGTTAAAAAAAAAAGAAAAGAAAATACAATTAAGACTATGCCATAAAGCCTCAATAAAACACAAAGTGTCAATATTGCAGAGGATGGCATTTGCTCTTCTGAGAAGTGGTGCCTCAAAGAGACTTTCTGAAACATCAGTCCTTGGAGACAAATCTAACCAGATACTCTAATGGACTCTATTACATTTTTAAGTCTGTTTTCAAGCAAAGAACCTGTCCTTGTTTGCCATCTATTATGCACCTCCTTCCTTTTGTTTTGACTCTATGCTACTCAGGTCAGATTCTAGGCAAAACTACACAGTAAGTGATTGCTCATCTTTATTATTTTGCTCTCCTTTCTGAGGTCTGCTTACTCTTTTTTGGATACCTTCACTAGAATGCAGTGGTCCTGACATAGGGAAAAAAATATCCAACATATCTAAATAAATTAAGTTCTATTATATTTTATATCTTTCTTGGGAGCATGTATTATACATATAAATATATCATATGCTGATAATACTGAACTGAAGACCCAAGATTTTCAAGTGTCTTACAGTTTGAAGTCTTATGAAATAAATGGAAATAAGTATGCCGGTGCTATTAGATTAGTAGATTAAGAAGATGCGTAGACATAGTGAATCAGGATTTCAGTCACAATTTGAAATAAGCCTCTTATAATATCCTCGAGGCCATCATAATATTTGTAAGTAGTAGTTGTTCACTAAAGGATTATTACATCAAAATGGAATAGAATTGCAATGTAGAGAGATAGGGAGTTAGAGATATGGGAGTTAGGAAACTTCATGATATGCATGCGGAGTGTTGGTTAATAAATAGGATTTACATTTAGAGAGTTGTCTCTAGTGGAGAACTATAGGTCTCGATTATTGGACTTAATCATTTCCATTTTAATCAACAAACTTAATTAAGACAAAGAATGTAGATAATCTTATCAAATTTGTGGATGACATAGCTTGGCAGAATACCTAATATAGAACCAAGATTTAATAAGGAAAATCTGACAGGCCGAAATGATGAGTCAAAACTATAGTGACGGACTCTACTAGGCCATAAAAACAAAGTGCAAAAGTATAGGAGGAGGGTAAAATTCCTTTTAGAGCTGTTATGTAAAACATGTTTTCATTGACTCTGGGTCATAGAGAAGCATAGTATTACTGTTACGAAAATAGTGAAATACCAGTCTGTGTCCACGTAAGTGTAAGTAAGATTCAGAATTAAAGGAGTTCATCTTCTTCCATTTGTCAGGCCACACTATGAATGTTGGGTTCAGATGTGGGGGATATGACTTTTTAGTGACATGGACAAAACAGTCTTTTGAGAGGATAGTGGGTTAGGTAGTAAAAGATTTGGAAATTACATGGGAGGGATGGTAGAGGAAACTGGGGCAGTTTTGCACAGATGAAATGAGATTTTAGAGAAGCAAGATAATTATGCTCACATATGTGAAGAGCTACCAGGCCTTTAAATACAGGTGTGGTTTGTTGTTTTTTGTTTTTTTCATTCATTCATTCAACAAATATGTGAATACTTTTCATATCCCAGACCCTGTTCCAAGCTCTGTAGATACTGAAGTGAACAAGCCAATGTCTTGGCCTTAAGAAGTATACTTTCTAATTTCTTCCTTGGTGCTTCTCCCATTCTGTGCATTCTACTTAGGCAATTCCATCCACTCTCACTGCTTTGTTTATTTACCCTCATAAGCAATTACAGAGTCCCTGGGTGGTTCAGGGAAACCCTGGTGGTGTAGTGGTTAAGGGCTATGGCTGCTAACCAAAAGGTCAGCAGTTCGAATCCACCAGGCGCTCCCCGGAAACCCTATGGGGCTATAGGGTTGCTATGAATCGGAATTGCCTCGACAGCAACAGGTTTGGGGTTTTCTTGGGGAGGGGGGCGGGGGTGGTGATGCAAACTGCTAATGCACTGGGTTGCTAACTAAAGGGTTGGAGTTTGGAGTCTACCCAGAGGCCCCTCGGGAAAAACACCTGGTTATCTACTTCCAAATAATCAGCCATTGAAAACCCTGGCATTTTACTCTCACACATATGGGACGGCCATGAGTTGGAATTGACTTGATGGCAACTGGTTTATCAGTAATTATGTTGCTACACCAAACAACTCTATCTTTAGGCAGAGTTCTCTCCTAATATCCTGATTCAGACTTATTCATTCAAGAAACATTTATCTGCACCAAACACTGCTCTATGCACTGGGAATACAACAGAGAAAAAGACAGACACATTGCTCCTGTTTTCATGTATTCTGCTGTCTACTGGGAGAGACAGATGTTAGATATTTGCACAAATAAATACAAATTAAAAATTACGAGTTCCAGAAATTAAAAGTACAGGATGCTATGAGAGCAAAGAATTCGGGGAGGGAGCTTAACCTCCCTGAGCAATAATATATAAGCTAAGACCTAAAAGATAACTAAGAAATAACCATACCAAGAGATGGCGAAATCGTATTCAGGGTAAGGAAACAGCATATGTGAAGACACTGAAATGCTATCTTCTTACCGGTCCTCTCCTTTCAGATGGTCCACAGATAGGTGAAATTTAACATGTCTAAAACTCAGCTTATTGGTTTCTCCCCAAACTGCTCCTTCTCCTATAGTTGCTATCTTACATGGTAACTAAAGCCAAATAGTGAAGGATTCTATGGGGACAGTATTTAACAACACAGGAAGCATCAAAAGAAGATGGAATGAATACACAGAGTCATTATACCAAAAAGAATTGGTCGATGTTCAACCATTTCAAGCGGTAGCATATGATCAGGAGCTGATAGTACTGAAGGAAGAAGTCCAAGCTGCACTGAAAGCATTGGCAAAAAACAAGTCTCCAGGAATTGATAGAATATCAATTGAGATGTTTCAACAAACGGATGCAGCACTGGAGGTGCTCACTTGTCTATGCCAAGAAATTTGGAAGACAGCTACCTGGCCAACCGACTGGAAGAGATCCATATTTATGCCTATTCTCAAGAAAGGCAATCCAGCCGAATGCGGACATTATTGAACAATATCATTAATATCACACACAAGTAAAATTTTGCTGAAGATCTTTCAAAAGCGGCTGCAGCAGTATGTGGACAGGGAACTGCCAGAAATCCAAACCAGATTCAGAAGAGGACAGGGAACCAGGGATATCATTGCTGATGTCAGATGGATCCTGGATGAAAGCAGAGAATACCAGAAAGATGTTCACCTGTATTTTATTGACTATGCTAAGGCATTCGACTGTGTGGATCATAACAAATTATGGATATCATTGCAAAGAATGGGAATTCCAGAACAGTTAATTTTGCTCATGAGGAACCTGTACACAGATCAAGAGAGAGTTGTTCGGCCAGAACAAGGAGATACTACATGGTTTAAAGTCAGGAAAGGTGTGCGTCAGGGTTTCATTCTTTCACCGTACTTATTCAATCTGTATGCTGAGAAAATAATCTGAGAACCAGGACTATATGAAGAAGAAAGGGGCATTAGGATTGGAGGAAGACTCATTAACAATCTGCATTATTCAGATAACACAACCTTGCTTGCTGAAAGTGAAGAGGACTTGAAGCACTTACTGATGAAGATCAAAGACCACAGTCTTCAGTATGGATTACACCTCAACATAAAGAAAACAAAAATCCTCACAACTGCACCAATAAGCAACATCATGATAAATGGAGAAAAGATTGAAGTTGTCAAGGATTTCATTTTACTTGTATCCACAATCAACACCTACTGAAGCTGCAGTCAAGATAACATTGGGCAAATCTGCTGCAAAAGACCTCTTTAAAGTGCTGAAAAGCAAAAATATCACCCTAAAGACTAAGGTGTGCCTGACCCAAGCCATGGTATTTTCAATCACATCATATGCATGCGAAAGCTGCACAATGAATAAGGAAGACCGAAGAAGAATTGACGCCTTTGAATTGTGGTGTTGGCGAAGAATATTGAATATACCATGGATTGCCAAAACAACAAACAAATCTGTCTAGGAAGAAGTACAACCACAATGCTCCTTTGAAGCAAGGATGGTGAGACTACGTCTTACATACTTTGGACACGTTGTCAGAAGGGATCAGTCCCTGGAGAAGGACATCATGCTTCGTAAAGTAGAAGGTCAGCGAAAAAGAGGAAGACCCTCAACGAGATGGATTGACACAGTGGCTGAAACAGTGGGCTCAAGCATAACAACGATTGTGAGCATGGTGCCCTACCGGGCAGTGTTTCGTTCTGTTGTACATAGGGTCGCTATGAGTCGGAACCGACTCGACGGCACCTAACAACAACAACAAAGCCAAAATCATTCTACTCACCCTCATTCTACCTTTCTCACTCATTACATCTAGCTTATCCAGTCCATCCTCTGTCCCTTCTGTTCTTCCTTCTACATATCTCAATTCTGCCCCCTCCTCACAATTTCCATTGCGACAATCATGGTTCACATTCTTATTATCTTTAATCTAGGTTCTTGAAATACTTGAATAACTGATTTTCCTACCAAACACTTTTACTTCTCTTACCTTTCACCTCAAAAATGTCGGCATTAAAATGCTGAAAAAGTATTATCCCCCTGCCAATTGAAATTATTCACTAGCTCCCTATCACCAATAGAATGAAATAGAAATTCCTAAACACAGTACCTAAAGCCATTCATGTTTTGCCCTTGCCTACCTCTTCAGATTTGTCACTTATCATTTCTCTTCATACATCCTAGTTGTAGTCAGTGGAAATGCTTGTAGCTTCCCATTACAACATGTTTTATTTTCTCTAAGCCTTTTAGGATGACTTTCCTTTCTCTTCCTTTTGTGTTTTCCTACTGCCTAGGACAATAGTACTTTCTCAGTAAATATTGGAGGGAAGGGATGTAGGAGGGGAAGGAGGGCAGAAGGAAGGCAAGAAGAAGGGAAGGAGGAAGAAAGGATGAAAGAGGTAAGAAAGACAGAAAAGCAGACAAAAATAAAGAAACAAGAAAGGAAGAAAGAAAGAAGGGAAGGAAGAAAGGAAGTAGTTCAGGATAGTGTAGAAAGAATATTGAATGATAGGTCTATAATGGGTTGTAAGGGAAAAATTAATAGGATTTAGGATATAATATGTTGAGATTCTTACCAGGTGGTATAGGAAAACAAGATCTCTTGTGGCACTGTTAAAGACTTATTGCAGAGATTCTTGATTTGATTCAGTGAGTCATTCTTTATAGTCTACTGATTCTTAGGATTTGCATAGTGTTTTATCGTGAAGAAAGCAAACAACACAAACAATTTTAGCCCATGTCTCTTCATAACTATATTGCAAATTTGGAAGACAAATTTGATATGGTTTCTGTTTCAACAATACGGAAAATGAGATAAATAGAAGATAAATGATCTTCTCAGATCACATGGCTACATGGCATCAACAAGAAGCCAGATCTCTTTACTTAAGTCTTATATATTTTTTCACCAAATAAGTTTTCCAACATGGTTCAGTTCCTTTAAACATCATTTGCAGTTAATAGGTTTCTTTCAGTTATTAAGGAATAATTTTTTTTCTATTATAATTAATATTTTCATCTGATTTTAAGAAATATCTAGCAATCACGTGTAAGACCAAAGTCCAGAAATTCAATAATAAAAAAATTTCATATTTTCTTAGCGACAGATGTCTCAGCTATAGAAATGGTGAGGTACTGGGGAAGAGACAAATGAATTCTTTTTCTTTCACTAAGCATTTCTGTAATCCTTTAGTTTGTTATTATGTGCCATTGGGTCGAGTCCAACTCAAAGTGACCCTATATGACAGATTAGAACTGCCCCCACAGGATTTCCTAGGCTGTAATCTTTACTGGAGCAAATAATCAGGTCTACTCTCCTGTGGAGCTGCTGGTGGGTTCAAACCATCAACCTTTCATTTAACAGTCCAGTGCCTAACCATTTCACCACCAGTGCTCCTAATCCCTTAGAATACCAAACCAAAACCAACCCCATTGCCGTAGAGTCGATTCCGACTCATAGCAACCCTATAGGACAGAGTAGAACTGCCCATAAGTTTTCCAAAGAGCGCCTGGTGGATTCGAACTGCCGACCTTTTGGTTAGCAGCCATAGCACTTAACCACTAAGCCATCATGGTATCCATCCCTTAGTATACAACTTAGTAAATAATTATTTCTATGAACTTATAATTATCCTTTACACTTAGTGACAATTTGAGGTTACATATTGGGGTTGTAGGTGATTGGGCTTTACTTTCAATGCAGGCAGCTTAGGAGGAGGGAATTTTCTCTGCATTTTCTATTAGCAGTTAAGAAGAGAGAATTTATTTTGCAAAACAAATGAAGACCCAGCATGCATATTCTATGGAGTGTAAAGGAGGAGAAAATAATCTGCCAAACCATTACTTCCACAAGAAGATTCCGGTTCATTCAACTGCAACTTTCTTGACTCTATGCTCAGAGTGATCCTGAAACAATGGGAAGCTGCTTATTAGGCATTTTTCTCCTTTATGCTATTAAATTGATTTCAAATGGTAATGTCATAGGTCCAGCCAGGACCAAAATTAGCAAGGGTGGTTTCATGCGTCTCTCTTGTCATGGGAGTATCGTTGCCAGAACTCTTGTAATTCTTCCTGAAATCCCAAATGGAGCCTTGGGAAGTGCTCACAGGTGATGAAAGTGAAAGGCTGCTGTTACTCCATAGGAAGTACCTACCCTGCTTGGTAGGAAAATCTAAAATTAATTTTTAATCAATGAGTCTGTAGAGGAGCTTGTGGTGCACTCATGCCCCAGGAAAAAATAGATTTAAATTGCCTGGAAGATATGCCGTATTGAGAAAAACAGCAGCTAGAACAATAACAACAAAACCAAAAGAAAACAAAACAACAACAACAGAATAGTAGAAATCCTGATATCAGGCTCCAGAACTGTATTTTTAAAATATTTCTTATTTATATTGCACCTATCAGGCCAATGCCTCCCTAAGTGCCTTACGTATAAAAATACAATTTAAAATCAACAGCTGAAGTAAAAAGTCCTCAAAACTGTGATTATATCACCCCTCTCAGAATTCTCAGACTTCCCATAACTCTCCAGTCAGAGCAAAACAATGGAAAACATTTTCCCCCTCAAAACGCAGACATAGTTTGCAGCAAGCCTTGAATATTAGAAGTGAAGGAGGGTAAGCAATCATTTAAATTTGTCAGTTTCTCTCCAACATAAGGCATAAGCCTTTGAACCGACTAAGAAAAGACAATTCATTATTTAGCCATTTAATTATTTTAATTACATGAGAAAAAGTATGATTTTACACATAGCTGATCATTTTTCATGAAAAAATAAGAATTCTGCCTTAACCCTCTGAGCACAAAGATGAATGAGATCCCTGCCCTAAAGGTATACAAGGTAAGCAAACCAGAATTATAAGAGAGAATGAACACTGTGAGAGACAATAGCATAGAACACCACAGAGGCACTGAGATTTATCTGGCCCAGATTTGGGGGAAGTGATTTTTAAAAAAAAAAAATTAAGATGAATTTCAAGTGGAGACCTTGGCTCAAAATGTTTGGCGCTAATGCCGCTTATCACCCTTAGACCTAGGTAAGAGGACTCCTGCCACAGGCCTCAGGCTTGACAGGACTCCGCTCCCACCCTACTCTGGCTGCACCTTTCTCCGTGGGGTAAGAGGTGTGTAGGGCCAACAGTGTGTTCACCTGGAATATGTGCCCTCTCCTAGACCATGCTCCAACTACTCAGGACCCTGGAATTTCTTGACAAATGACAGTCAGTCCACTTTCATAGTCTACTCAGGCCTTTTCTCTTGGGTCCTCCCAAGGCCCAGAGTGGCCATAACCCATTAAAACTCATTGCCATAGAGTGGATGCCTACTCATAGTGATCCTATAGGAAAGAGCAGAACTGCCCCATAGGGTTTCCAACTCATTAATCGTTATGGAAGCAGACTGCCATATCTTTCTCCTGAGGAGTGGCTAGTGGATTCCAACTTCTCACCTTTCTGTTATCAGTCGAGCGTTTAACCCATGGTGCCACCAAGGATCATTATTTGTAGAAGGTGTGAATACAGTTTGGTTTTCAGTCTGGAGTGTCCACACTCATACACACATGTGGGAATAAGCAAAAATAACTCAAAAAAGAGCTTCCCACAGAAAGGAAGTCAGCCACCATCATTTGCTTTTGACAGGGACTCAAAAGCATGCAGAGGAGTGGGAAAGCTTTATAGTGAAAAACATGAAAGGCTCAGGAGTGTTCTGATGGGAGATTGTTGGCATGGGGAAGCTGGGGGTGGGCTAACTAGAAGTATGGCACCTATGTGATTGGTATGGGAAGAATATTTGTCTACCATTTTGTCATCTGATGTGATTTCCCTACATGTTGCAAATTCTATCACTATGATGTAATGAGAGATTAGTGGCAGTTATATTGATAAGATCTACAAGATTAGATAGTGTCTTAAGCCAATGAGAAAGCAATGAGAAAACTGGCAAAAACGGTTAGAACCAATATTTTCAAAACTCTGGAAATTAACCAAAGGCTCACAGCAATCCAGGGAGCATTTACTTAAGAGAAAATCTTTTAGCTTATCTTATTACCATTCCCCTCTCTCCAGCTTCGTGATAGTCCTGAAATCTAACAGCCTACAATTACACTGCAAACCAGCAGCCTGGCAACTAACAGAGGGGGCAGATTGGAATTGGAGCTCTTTCAAAGCCTCATTTCCAGAGAATTGACATTATTGACTATCTGCTGTTTCCCTGGAAGACCCCTTTGGCAAGGGTGTCTTTATTTAACCAGATTTGGAGCTCACCAAATAGGAAAAGCCTTTTCTTCAGGGACATTTGTTTAAAACATATAAAGGTAGTTGTTTAATTTTGTAGCTGCCTGAGGCAGTGGATAACCTTTGGAGCAAACAATAGGGTAACCAAAAAGCTCAGAAATAAAAACTGGAGAATAAGATATTTTTAAAGGTTCTGAAAAACATGGACATAGTTCTGGGAATCTAGAGGGTGACCTGCATGCATAGGGATGTGTGCATGCCCAGGGCTGTGCTAATGCTCAGGAAAGATATGAGAAGGTCTTCAGATACCACCACTGGCTGACCTTCAGGCTTTGCACAATCAAGACTGCAGGTTAAGGCACAAATGTAAACTACTCAGCAAAGGGTTGAAGGCATTACCCAACACATACAAAGACCCCCTTTGAAAAGACCAGGAGACTTATTGGATAAAAGCAAGTATGGCAATCTCTATCCAATTATTAACTGACCACTAAGATTTCAGTGGCAACACACAACAAAAAATACTGAGTTAATAGAACTATTCAGAAAAGTCACTGAATAAACAGCATCAATCATAACAAACAGCAACAACAAAGACTAGGGAGGATCGAGACTGTGATTTTCAAATTATATTATTTAAAATATCTAGTTGTTAAACAAAAAAATAAAATTACAACATATGGAAAGAAAGAAGAAAGTATGGCCCATACACAGGCAAAAAGCAAGTAATCAATAAAAGCCATCCCTGAGGAGGCCCAGATATTGAACTTACTAGACAAAGACTTTAAGTCAGCTATGTTAAATGTGTCTAAAGAACTAATGGGAACCATGTCTAAAGAACTAAAGGAAAGTATGAGAATAATGTTTCACCAAAAGAGAGTATTAATAAAAAGATAGAAATTATTAAAAAAAAGAACAAAGTAGAATTTCTGGAATTAAAAAGTATAATAACTAAAACAGAAAATTCTCTAGAAGGGTTGGTTCAACAGCAGATTTGAGTAGGTAGAAGAAAACCAACAAACTTGAAGGTAGGGCAATTAAGATTATCCAGCTTGAGTAACAGAAAAAAAAATGGGTAAATAAAAATGTACAGAGCCTCAGACTCAGAGGCACCATCAAGCATACCAACATCCACGTAATGAAATTCTTAAAGGAGAGGAGACAGAAAGGGACAGAATGAATGTTTAACTAAATAATGGCAGAAAACTTCCTAAATTTAATTAAAAATATAAATCTACACATCAAAGAAGTTCAATGAACTCCAAGTAGGAAAAACTCAAAGAGATCCATACCGAGACACATTATACCCAAACTGTCACATCAAAAGACAAAAAGAAAATCTTGAAAGCAGCAAGAGAGAGACAACTCATCACTCAAAAGGGATCCTGAATATGACTAACAATGAATTTATCATTAGAAACCATGGAGGCCAGAAAGCAGTGAGATAACATATTCAAAGTGCTTGAAAATATTGTCAACCAAGAATTCTATATCTAGGAAAACTATCATTCAAAGATTAAGGAAAATTAACACATTCCAAGATAAACAAAATCAGAGTGATTTTGTCACTAGCAAAACCTATCTGAGAAGAAAGGAAGTCTTTCAGGCTGAAATGAACAGAAACTAGAAAGTAATTCAAATTCACAGGAAGAAATAAAAAGCACTGGTAAAGGTAGCTACATATGTAAATATAAAAGAGTATAATGATATTTTTTGTTTTAACCTTTTTTCTCAAATATGACTTAAAAGACAACTGCATAGGGGACTAATTATAAATCTGTGTTGATGAGCATGTAACTTATAAAGATGTAATTTCAGTGATGTTAATGGCAGTCAGGAGAAGGGAGAAAATGGAACTATTATAGGAATAAAGTTTTTGTATACTATTGAAGTTGAGTTGTTATTAAGTAAAAGCTGATTGTTCCAAGTTAAGATGTTAATTGTAATCCCCAGGGCAAACACTAAGAAAATAACTCAAAACAATATAGTAAATGAAATGACAAAGAAATTAAAATGGTACACTAGAAAATATCTATTTAACACTAAGGAAGGTAGTAATGGAGAAATAGAGAAACAAAAATAAGACAAATCACGTATAGAAAAAACGTAAATGGCAGACATAAATCCTACATTATCAAAAACTATATTAAGTCTAAATAGATTAAATACTCTAATTAAAAGAAAGGGATTGGCAGAAACACCTCAATTAAAAGGCAGTATAAAAGAACATCATGCAACTGTATGCTGTCTACAAGATACACACTTCAGATCCAAAGATCTCAAAAATGTGTTCAGGTCCCAAAGAATGAGATAAGAAATGTCCCCTCTTCTATTTTTTGGAAGAGATTGAGAAATGTTGGTATACGTTTTTCTTTAAATGTTTGGTAGAATACATAAGTGAAGCCATCTGGGCCTGCATTATTCTTTGTGGGAAGTTTTTTGATTACTAATTCAATCTACTTGTTATGTCTATTCAGAATTTTTAGTTCGTCCTGAGTGAGTTTCAGTAGCTTCTGCTTTAGGTTAGATAATTTGTTGGCGTACCATTTTTCACAGCATTGCCTTAAAATTCTCTTTATTTATGTAAGATCAGTAGCAATGTCCTGCTTTCATTTCTAACTTTAGCAATTTGAATCTTCTCTCTTTTTCTCTTGTTCAGTCTGGCTAATGGTTTGTCAGTTTTGATCTTTTCAAAGAATCAACTTTTGGTTTTGTTGATTTTCTGTATTTTTTCTATTCTCTATTTCATTGATTTCCTGTTCTAATCCTAATTATTTCCTTCTTCCTGCTTGCTTTGGCTTTACTTTGCTCTTCTCCTTATTCTTAAGGTGGCAAGTTAGCTTGTTGATTTGGGATCTTTTCTTTTCCTTTTTTAATGTAAGAGGTTTTAGCTATAAATTTAACTTTAAGCACTGCCTTAGCTGCATTCCATGAGTTTTGGTATGTTATGTCTTTATTTTATTCATATTAAAATATTTTCTGATTTTTCTTATGATTTATTTTTTATTCATTAGCTATTTAGTAATGTGTTGTTAATTTCCACACATTTGTGAATTTCCCAAAATTTCTTTTTTTTAAATTGATTTATAATTTCATTCCATTTTTGTCAGAGAACACATGTTCTATGATTTCCATCCTTTTATATTTATTGTGACTATTTTATGGCCTAGTATATTGTCTATCTTGAAGAATGATCCATACACACTTGAGAAGAATGTTCTCCTGTTGCTGGAGTGGAGTGTTCTATAGATGTCTGTTAGATCTAGTTGGTATATCATGTACTTCAAGTCTTGTCATTTTTTATTCATCTTCTGAATATTTTTTCTCTTCCTTATTGAAAGTGAGGTACAAAAGTGTCTGACCATTATTATTGAATTGTCTCTTTCTCCCCTCGATTTCATCAGCCTTTGCATCACATTTCTTGCAGCTCTATTTTTAGGTATCTATTGGAATGTAATTGTTAGAACTTTTTGATGGATTGACCCTTTTCTCATTATAAAATATTCTTCCTTATTTTATGATTTAAACTCTGTTTTTTCTGATGCAATTTCCTACTTAAATACATCTCTGCTCTCAACCACCTACACTGTGCTGTTAATGTTATATATGTTGTTGTTGTTGTCAGGTGCCATGGAGTTGGTTCTGACTCATAGCGACCCTATGTATCACAGAACAAAACACTGCCTGTCTTGCACCAGTCTCACAATCTTTGTTATGCTTGAGTCCATTGTTGCAGCCACTGTGTCAATCCATCTTGTTAAGGGTCTTCCTCTTTTTTGCTAACCCTCTACTTTACCAAGCATGATGTCCTTCTCCAGGGACTGATCCCTCCTGATAACATGTTCAAAGTATGTGAGACAGAGTCTCGCCATCCTTGCTTCTAAGGAGCACTCTGGTTGTACTTCTTCCAAGACAGATTTGTTCACTCTTTTGGCGTCCATGGTATAGTCAATATTCTTGGCCAGCACCATAATTCAAAGGCATCGTTCTTCTTCAGTATTCCTTATTCATTGTCTAGTTTTCGCATGCATATGAGGCAATTGAAAACACCATGGATCAGGTCAGTCGTACCTTAGCCTTCAAGGTGACATCTTTGCTTTTTAACACTTTAAAGAGGTCTTTTGCAGCCGATTTGCCCTACACAATGCATTTCTGTTTATTATGATGCTTTTTACTGGTCCAGTTGTGAGGATTTGTGTTTTCTCTATGTTGAGGTGTAATCCATACTGAAGGCTCTAGTCTTTGATCTTCATCAGTAAGTGCTTCAAGTACCCTTCACTTTCAGCAAGCAAGGTTTGTCATCTACATAATGCAGGTTGTGAATGAGTCTTCTTCCCATCCTAATGCCACGTTCTTCTTCATATAGTCCAGACTCTCAGATTATTTGCTCAGCATACAGATTGAATAAGTATGGTGAAAGGATACAACCCTGAGGCACACATTTCCTGACTTTAAACCACGCAGTATCGCCTTGTTCTGTTAGCATGACTGCCCCTCGATCTATGTAGAGATTCCTCATGAGCACAATCAAGTGTTCTGGAATTCCCATTCTTTGCAATGTTGTCCATAGTTTGTTATGATCCACACAGTTGAATGCCTTTGCATATTCAATAAAACACAGGTAAACATCTTTCTGGTGTTCTCTGCTTTCAGCCAGGATCCATCTGACATCAGCAATGATATCCCTTGTTCCACATTCTCTTCGGAATCTGGCTTGAATTTCTGGCAGTTCCCTGTGGATGTACTGCTGCAGCCGCTTTTGAGAGATCTTCATCAAAATTTTACTTGCGTGTAATATTAATGATACTGTACGATAATTTCTGCATTTGGTTGCATCACCTTTCTTTGGAATAGGCATAAATATGGATCTCTTCCAGTAGGTTGGCCAGGTAGCTGTTTTACAAATTTCTTGGCATAAGCAAGTGAGCACTTCTAGCGCTGCATCTGTTTGTTGAAATATCTCAATTGATATTCTGTTAATTCCTGGAGCCTTGGTTTTCACCAATGCCTTCAATGCAGTTTGGACCTCTTCCTTCAATATCATCAGTTCCTGATTGTATGCTATAATCACGTCATATATAATATTACCTTTTATATGTTATAGAAAAGAGAGAAAAGCTTGAAGTTGTCAAGGATTTCATTTTATTGGCTCCACTATCAACACCCATGGAAGCAGCAGTCAAGAAATCAAACAATGTATTGCATTCAGCAAATCTGCCGCAAAAGACCTCTTTAAAGTCTTCAAAAGCAAATATGTCACTTTGAGGACTAAACTGTGCCTGACTAAAGCCATGATATTTTCAGGAGCCTCATATGCATGTGAAATCTGGACAATGAATAAGGAAGACCAAGGAAGAATTGATGCCTTTCAATTGTGGTGTTGGAGAAGAATATTGAATATACCATTCGATTGCCAGAAGAATGAACAAATCTGTCTTGGAAGAAATACAGCCAGAGTGCTCCTTGGAAATGAGGATGACAAGACTTTGTCTCAGGTACTTTGGACATGTTATCAGGAGGGACCAGTCCCTGGAGAAGGACATCATGCTTGGTAAGGTAGATCAGTGAAACAGAGGTAGATCCTCGACGAGATGGATTGACAGTGACTTCAACAATGTGCTCAAACATAGCAATGATCGTGAGGATGGTGCACGACCGGGCAATATTTTGTTCTGTTGTACATAGGGTTATCATGAGTCAGAACCAACCTGAGAGCACCTGACAACAATAACATATGTTATTGACCCAACAATGTAATTATATACATATTGTTTTGTAGAATTTTTTTATGTCTTTAAGAGAAGAAAATAAAAATATGAATTTTTATTGTGTTTTATAATTACATGATTACTTTTATTGGTGTGCTTTGGTATTTTGTGTGGGTATTAATTTTCATCTGGTTTATTTTTCAGCCTGCAGAAATCCTTTAGTATGTCTTGTAAGGCAGGTCTATTAGTAACACGTTTTCTTAGATTTTTTTTTTTTTTAAATCTTTGTTTTTATTTCACCTTCATTTTTGGGAGATAATTTTTCTGGATATAAGATGCTTGGCTTTCAAGTTATTGTATATGTATATATATTTTTCTTTCAGGAATGTGCATATGTTATTCCACTGCCATCTAGTCTCCATTGTTTCTGATGAAAAGTCAGGTATTAATCTTATTTGAATTTCCTTTTATATGACAAGTCATTTTTCTCCTGCTGCTTTCAAGATTTTTCCTTGGTCTTTGGCTTTCAGCATTTTTACTATGATTTTAGGTGTGGAGCTCTTTGCACTTATCCTAGTTGTAGTTCACTGAGCTTCCTGGATTTTTAGATTAATGTTTTTCAGCCTATTTGGGAAGTTTTCTGCTTTTATTTCTTTGGCTATTCTTTCTGCTCCTTTATCCTCTCCTTATTGTAATCCAATTACATGTATGTTGGTACACTCTTGTGTGTTCCACATTTCTCTGAGGCCCCCTTAATTTTTATTTATTTAATTTTCTCTCTGTTGTTCAGATTGCATAATCTATGTCTATGTATCTTCAAGGTCACTGATTCTTCTCACAGCTCAAATGTACAGTTTAGTACAGTTTAGCCCTTCTAATGAATTTTTCATTTAAGTTATACCTCTGAACTCCAGATTTCATTTTCATTCATTTTTATAATTTTTATCTCTTTATTGATATTCTCTATTTGATGAGACATTGTCTTTACATCTTCCTTTACTTTTGAAAGCATGGTTATTTTTAGTTTTTTTAAAACATATTATAATGGCTGTTTTTGAAGTATTTTCTGTTAAATCTGACATCTCATCCTTCTCAAAGACAGTTTTTATTGCTTGCTTTTCTCCCTGTGTACAGTTCACACATTCCTGTGTCTTTGCATGTCTCACAAATTTGGTGAAAACTGGACATTTTAGAAAATATATTGTAGCCAGAATGCTCCTTAGAAGCAAGGATGGCAAATCTTTGTCTGACATGCTTTACACATGTTATTAGGAGGGACCAGTCCCTGGAGAAGGACATCATGCTTGGTAAAGTTGAGGATCAGTGAAAAGAGGAAGACGCTCAATGAGATGGATTGACACAGTGGCTGCAACAATGGGCTCATGCATAATGATTGTTAGGATGGCGCAGGACTTGGCAGCATTTTGTTCTGTTGTACATAGGGTCATTGTGAGTCAGAACCTACTCGACGGCACCTAACCACAGCATTGTAGCAATGCTGGATAGTGATTACCTTGCCCCTCTCTGGGACTTGTTTGTTTAGTGATGTGTCTAGACTATTTTTGTGAGGTTTACTTCCCCTATAATTTGGAGCATTTGTTGTCACTCTTCACAGGGCACAGTTTGTACATGTGCAGTCCCCCTGTAATTTCATTTTTAGCAGGTGTTTCATTGACTATCTCTTTCTCTGATTTCTTTAAGCTGTCTGTTTCTTTGAAATTACAACCTATGTATTATACTCTACTAATTTCCTGCTGGGAGCCCTGGTAGCACCGTGGTTAAGAGCTTGGCTGTTAACCAAAAGGTGGGCCATTTGAATCCACTAGCCGCTCCTTGGAAACCCAATGGGGCAGTTCTACTCTTATAGGGTCACTAAGAGTCAGAATCGACTCAACAGCAATGGGTAACGGGTAATTTCCAGCTGATTTTTCCATTGTTTGTAATAATGCTCTGTAGCATAAATTATTCAGCAGTCTGATCCAGTTATATTCAGTATGGAATAATTTTAGAAACTGGTCTTTGAGGTTTGTTCTGACAACTAAGCTCTTCTTAGTTATCTCTTTCCCTAAATATCTAGAGTGAACTAGCTGACTTATGGTTTACCTTATTATTCTTATTTAAAAGGAGATATTCTTTCTGAGAGTGTTGTTGTGCTTGAACTTCCCCACATTTTGTTTGAAGTAGAGTCAGTTATTTTGGGGAGGGCTTCAGAGTGCTCTTTTTTTGTGGATTGTTGCTACCCCTGGGCAAACTTTTTCTGCCACTATTTTGTGTGATGGGCATGCCTATAGTCTTTGGACTTCTTGACTTTTCTCTACTGATGTGAAATCTTAGCTGTGAGGTGTTTAAGTCTCAGTAATCTCAGCTTCTTGAGTCCGAGGTAGAGCATTCATCCTATTGGTAAAGGCTGAGTGGTGGAAAAGAGCCCTGCACACTCACCAAGAATTTAACATCTTAAACCGGGAGCTGGAGGAATAAAAAAATGCTGGCAGCCTGCTCTTCCTCCTGGTGAGACAGAGTAAGCCATGATTTGGAGCTGAAGGGAGAGGAAGCCCCATCTTCTTGGCCACACCCACTTGTAGTGAGGCATCAAGCTGAGCTGGCAGTGGCTTGGGGGCATTTGGTTGCTGCTCACATGCCACAGACTCTTGGTACTCTTACCAACTTCTAGTAAATTTTTTTTAGTAAATATTTCTTCTTTTGCTATATGCTTTTAGGAAAATTTCCAGACTTTAAGGGTTTTTTTTTTTTATGAAATAATATTTTATTGTGTTTTTGGTGAAAGTTTACACAGCAAATTGGGTTCATATTTGACAATTTCTGCGCAAATTGTTCAGTGACATTAGTTACACTTTTCACAATGCGTCAACATTCTCTTTAATTGCGTTTTGGGTGTTCTGTTTCCAGTTTTCTAGTTTCCTGCCCCCTTATCATCTCATCTTTGCTTTAGAGTAATTTTTGACCTTTTGGTCTCATACAGTTTTTTTTTTTTTAATGGAGCACTGTACTCATGGGTAGTATCCTTCATTTTGTGTGCCTATATTTTATTTCACTAAATGGTGACCTCGGGATAGTTTAGGTTCAAGGTTTAAAGAGTATCTCAGGGCAATAGTTTCAGGGAGTCCTCTAGTCTCAGTTGGACCTGTAAGTCTAGATTTTTAAGAATTTAAGTTCTGTTCCACGTTTTTCTCCCATTCTATCAGGGTCCATCTATTGTGGCACTGATCACAGTAATCAGTAGTGTTAGCTGGGCACCATCTAGTTCTTCTGGTCTCAGGGTAGAGGAAGCCATGACTCATGTAGGCTATTTTTTTTTAAATATAGTTTTTGCCTGTTTTGTTTGTTTTGCTAGGAAGTGCACCGACAGATCTCCTCACACTGTCATCCTGGATATCTATAATTATCATTATAGATAATATAAATAATTTTATTCTTCTATGTATTATTTTTAATTGAAAAATAAAAGTGCATGTGATATAATGAACGTTATTTTTAATCTTCTGTGTTCATTTATACATGTATATAGTGACAGCTTTCTTATGTCATTATATTGTCTTCTATATGATCATTTTTTAGTGATTCCATGATATTCCACTGTATTAATGAGGTAAATTTTATTTAACTATTCTTATGTTTTGGAATATTCTCATATTTTGTTAAATTAATACTTAAATCAAATATACTTGAAATTTAATAAGGAGCCCTAGTGGCACAGTGGTTAAGTGCTCAGCTGCTAAATGAAAGGTTGGTGGTTCAATCTCACCAGCGATCCTGTGAGAGAAAGATGTGGCAGTCTGCTTCCATAAAGATTACAGCCTTGGAAACCCGATAGGGCAGTTCTACTCTGTCCTGTAGTGTCACTATGAATCTCAATGACTCGACGGCAATGGGTTTGGTTTTTGGTTTTGGTAGTTTAATATATATTTGTATCAATTATTTTTTCCTCAGGATATGTTATTAGAAGTAGAGTTGCTAGGCCATAGAGCATGCGTATTTTTGAGGCTTTTTCTAATTGAGATACAGTTTACATATAATAAAATGCATAGATTTTTAGTGTTCAGTTTAATGACCAAAAAAACACACACACACACACAAACTTTATACACCCCTGTTATCACTACAACTAAGAAGATATAGAATATTTGCCCTATCACAGAAAGTTTTTTCATGCACTTTCCCAGTCTATTCTTGTCTTAAATATGCAACCACTGTAATGATTCCAACCATTATATAATAGTTTTGCTGTTCTTGCACTGCTCATAAATGAAATCATTCTTATATGTATTATTTTGTCTGTTTCTTTTGCTCAAATTATCTTAGAAATCATCCACATTGTTAAGTGTATCAGTGGTTTATTAGTTTTTATTGCTGACTGGCATTTAATTAAATGAATATACCACAATTGGTTTATCCATTTACCTGATGTTAGACATTTGTGTTGTTTCCATTATTTGACTATCCTGTATAAGAAATGTATGAACATTCTTGTGAAATACTTCTGGATCCATATATTTTCATTTCTCTTTAGTAAATACCTAGGAGAGAAATTACTGTGTTATAAGGTCAATATATATTTAATTTTCTTAGAAATTGCCAAAAAGTTCTCCAAAGTGGTTGTATCATTTACACTTCACTAGAAATATGTGATATTTCTGGTTTCTACACACCATCTCCAACCATTGGTACTGTCAGTCTTTGATTTTAGCCCTTCTAGTGGGCATTATATGCTATCTTATTGTGGTTTTAATTTGCTTTCACCTGATAATTAATTATGTTTACCACCTTTCCATATACTTATTGACCATTCATATATCTTCCATTGTGAACTGTCTGTTATTTTGTCAGTTTAAAAATTTATTTTATTATTGATTTGTAGGAGTACTCCATATATTCTGGATACAAGTACTATGACAGATATTTGCATTGTGAATATTTTCATCTGTCTTTCCTTTCCTATTCCTTTTCTTAATGTCTCTTGTTTAATTTTTTTTAATTTTGAAATAATGTTAAACTTACAGAATAATTACAAAAACAGTACAGAAAGTTTCCATATACCCTTAACCCAACTTTTTCTTATGTTTACATTTTATTTAACCATGTATCAGTTATCTAAACTAAGGAATTAACTTTGGCACAATACTATTAACTAAGCTAAAGAAGGTATTTAAATTTCACAGTTTTCCACTGTGATAGGCTGAATAATAGCTTTTCTAAATGCACATGTCCTGATCACTAGATCCTGTGACTTCTACCTTATATGACAAAGGGGACCTTGCATACATGATTAAGTTAAAAATCTGGAGATGAGGTGATTATCCTGGTGTGCCTAATGTAATCACAAGGATACTTATAAAAGGGATGCAAGAGGAGTCAGAGAAGATTGTGTGACAATGGAAGGATACAAAGCTTTACTGTTATTACTATTATTCCATTATTTTCCCTCTATTAGCTTGTGCTTTCCATTATGCCTTTCACTATCACTGGTATCTTTTTTGTTAATCAACTTTTAAGGCTACCCTACTGGGTTGATGGTGCACTGTATTCATTTAAATTGTAGAAGAATGAGAAACCAAAAGAAATAAGAAAGAAGAAAAGGTGAGAATATGAGAATGAGCATAAATGCAAACTTACATGAAGGTATTAGTATAAAAGATCCAAAAATAATTTAAATCAGCTATTTTGCTCTTCACGTCTCTCTTTTTTTAGAGTGACATTAAGAAATATACGATGCAGTTCATGAAATTGTTAGAAAGCAAACACAATTATTTTATTTTCACACCAATTAACTGATCTTTCACAGCTCAGTCACTAGCTTTGTTGAGGAAATTATTTTTCTTGATATTTTTAGGTGGGACATCAGAAGGTTACATATTTAAAATGTTGCACTATTTTTAATTAAAAGTGTGAATAAAGAATCAAATGTGCCATTTTTCTCTGGTGTCAGAAGATTCTTTAGATTTTTATTTTAAAAATGCAGTTGATTGGCCATTATTTAGCTTGACTAAGTCAAAATGCTCTTTGCAAATGTCCTCTACCATAAGTGTTAATTTGACATTTGAAAGTATATTTGAGTATATTAACATCATTCTTTGATTTGTAATATTCAGGCAAATATTGAGAGGAAAACACTGGGGAGCTGAAAGTTTAAGTTCACTTTCTTGATATCTGATCACTGTTATGGAGTTTATCCAATGATGCTGTATTTCATTCCTAGTACAGCTAATATGTCATACAACAATCAAAATGGTTATACTGATATTTTGAAATGGAAGTGTATTTACCAGGCAGAGTGATATTTGCAAAAGAAACTTAAAGAATTATTGTGCCTAAGAGCATGCTCAAGTTAAGTTGATGTGGCATTTTCAGTGACTAAACTCCAAATTATCGTCACACTAAATTTCTGTTCTTAGAAAATGCTGAGTGATGATTATGTTGATTATTATTTTAAACTATTAAAAATATCATCCCACACTGTAATCCCCTTACATATATTTGTGTTTTGTTTCCACCTGTCATTTTATCAATTTTTTCCCTTTGAAGTAATTAACTTATTTCATTTAAGCTCTGTGGTGCAAGTCCACCGAATTCCTTGTTTTCTCAATAGAAATTACTATTGCTTACCATTATTTCCGGTTCTATTCCCCTTAGCTAGATGTATGATGTTGTTGTTATTAGGTGTCCTTGAGTCAGCTCCAACTCACAGTGACACTATATATGACAGAGTGAAACATTGCTTGGTCCTGTGCCATTCTTACAATAGTAGGCACCCGATTTGAGCCCATTGCTGCAAGCATGGTGTCAATCCATGTTGTTTAGGATCTTCCTCTTTTTCTCTGACTTGCGACTTTACTTAGATACATAGAAGACTACACTTCCAACTTCGCAAATTGGATGGAGCCATGTGACTGATTCTAGTTAATTGACTGTGACTGGTGGTGATATGCATCATTTCAGGGCTGATTCACATGTGAGCCAGTATGTCATGCTCTCTCCCTCTGCCAACATGAATCCTGAGGCTTCATATTTAAATGGAGAGGTCATAAAATGGAAGCAGCCAAGAATACTTAGCCACCACATGGAGCATATATGCCCTGAAGAGTCATCCCGATCTACAGCAGAATTTGTATGAGCAAGAAATAAACTTGTTTAGTATTAAGGAACTGAGATTTTGGTGTTGCTACCACAGCAGAACATAAAGTATCCTGGCTGCTACACATCATCAAAGTGTAAGCAGGAAGTGGGGAGGCAGTGTGGAGAGTTTTTTGACATGTCACTTTGCTTCGTACTTTCTATCTAATGTCTTCCCAAAACCTGGCAATTTTATTTTTATAACGTGACTTTGCTTTATCCATCTCTACGATTCGCTTCCAAACCCTCTAAATTTTACCTCAAATTAGGTACAAAAGTACAAATGCATTAGTGACCAAATAAGGGCAACATATGTTGTTGCAGGCACAGAAATAGGACAAAGCTTTGAAGTCCAAATTGTATTATGCTCTAACCACAATTCTGCTATCTCCTCTGCAGCTGAAATTGTATGATTTATTGCATATGTTGTTGTGGTTGTTATATGCCATCCAGTTGGTTCCTACTCATAGTGACCCCAGTGCACAACAGAAGGAAACACTGCCCAGTCCTACACCATCCTCACAATAGTTGCTATATTTGAGCTCGTTATTGAAGCCACTGTGTCAATCCATCTTGTTGAGGGTCTTCTGTTTTTTGGTGATCCTCTACTTTACCAAGCATCATGTCCTTCTCCAGGGACTGGTTCCTCCTGATAAAGTGTCCAAAGTAAGTGAGACAAAGTCTCACCATCCTCGCTTCTAAGGAGCATTCTGGCTATACTTCTTGCAAGACAGATTTGTTCATTCTTCTGACACTCCATGATCTATTCAATATTCTTCACCAACACAATAATTCAAATACATCAGTGTTTCAGTCTTCCTTATCCATTGTCCATCTTTCACATGGATATGAGGCAATTGAAAATACCATGGCTTGGGTCAGGCTCACCTTAGTCTTCAAGGTGACAGCTTTGCTTTTCAACACTTTAAAGAGGTCTTTTGCAGCAGATTTGCCCAATGCAATGCATCTTTTGATTTCCTGACTACTGCTTCCACGGGTGTTGATTGTGGATCCAAGTAAAATGAAATCTTTGAAAACGTCAATATTTTCTCCATTTATCATGAACTTGCATATTGGTCCAGTTGTGAAGACTTTTGTTTTATTTTGAGGTGTAATCCATACTGAAGGCTGCATTCTTTGAACTTCATCAGTAATTGCTTCATGTCCTCTAAATTTTCAGCAAGCAAGGTTGTGTCATCTAGAAATCACAGGTTGCTAATGAGTCTTCCTCTAATCCTGATGCTGCATTCTTCTTCATATAGTCCAGCTTCTCAGGTGATTTGCTCAGCATGCAGATTGAGTAAGTATGGTGAAAGGATACAACCTTGACGCACACCTTTACTTATTATAAACCTTGTAGTCTCCCCTCATTGTTTGAATCACTGCCTCTTGGTCTATGTACAAGTTCCTAATGAGCACAATTAAGTGTTCTGGAATTTCCATTCTTCCTAATGTTGTCCGTAATTTGTTATGATCCACATAGTCAAAGGCCTTTGCATAGTCAATTAAGCACAGATAAACATCTTTCTGGAATTCTCTGTTTTCAGCCAAGATCCATCTGACGTCAGCAATGATATCCCTCATTCCGTGTCCTCTTCTGAATCTGGCTTGAATTTCTGGCAATTTCCTGTCGAAGTACTGCTGCAAACGTTTTTAAATTATCTTTAGCATAATTCTACTTTCATATGAGATTAATGATATTGTCCAATAATTTCTACATTACATTGGATCACCTTTCTTTGGAATGGGCACGAATATGGAACTCTGCAAGTTGGTTGAACAGGTTGCTGTCTTCCAAATTTCTTGGCATAGACAGTGAACTCCTCCAGTGCTGCATGTTGAAACATCTCAAGTGGTATTCTGTCAATTCCTGGAGTGTTGTTTTTGTTAATGCTTTCAGTGCACATTGGATTTCTTTCCAAAAATACTATTGGTTCTTGATCATATGGTACCTCCTGAAATAGTTGTACATCAACCAATTATTTTTGGTACAATGACTCTGCTTATTCCTTCCATCTTATTTTGATGATTCCTGTGCCTTTCAATTTTTTGCTAATAGAATCCTTTAATGTTGCGATTCTATGCTTGAATTTTTTCTTCAGTTCTTTCAGCTTGAGAAATAGTGAGTGTGTTCTTCCCTTTTGATTTTCTAACTCCAGGTCTTTGCACATTTCATTATAATACTTTGCTTTGTCTTCTCGAGCCAGTCTTTGAAATCTTCTGTTCAACTCTTTTATTTCACCGTTTCTTCTTTTCACTCTAGCTACTGTACATTCAAAAGCAAGTTTCAGAATCTCTTATGACATTCATTTTGGTCTTTTCTTTTTTTTCTGTTTTTTTTAATGACTTTTTGCTTTCTTCACGTATGATGGCCTTTGTGTCATTCCACAGCTTGTCTGGTCTTCAGTCATTAGTGTTCAATGTATCAAAGCTATTATTGAGATGGTCTCCAAATTCTGATGGGATACCTCAAGGCTGTACTTTGGCTCTTGTGGACTTGTTTTAATTTCTTCAGCTTCAACATGAACTTGTATCTGAGCAACTGATGGTCTTCCACAGTGGGCCCCTGGCCTGATCTGACTGATGATATTGAGCTTCTCCATAGTCTCTTTCCACAGATGTAGTTGATTTGATTCCTGTGTATTCCATCCGGTGTGGTCCACGTTTATATAGTTGCCGTTTATGTTGTTGAGAAAAGGTATTTTCAATGAATGAATAATTGATCTTGCAAAATTCTATCATGTGATCTCTGACATTGTTTCTGTCACCAAGGCCATATTTTCCAACTGATCCTTCTTTTTTGTTTCCAACTTTCCTATCCAACCACCAATAATTATCAGTGCCTCTTGATTACACGTTTGATTAATTTCAGACTGCAGAAGTTGGTAAAAATCTTCAATTTCTTCATCTTTGGCATTTGTGGTTGGTGCATAAATTTGAATGATAGTTGTATTAACTGGTCTTCTTTGTAGGCTTATGGATATTTTCCTATCCCTGACAGCACTGTACTTCAGGATAGATCTTGAAATGTTCTTTTCATATTGAATATGATGCCATTTTATTTCCTATAGGATTTTTAAATATAAATAATATAAATGAAGTTTTAAATTCATTTATCGTTTTAATATAGATGTACACATACTACATGCTACAAAGCCTTTACTCTTTAGGAATTATAAGCTGGTGGAATTTACTTTTGTTTGGGGAAATCATGACAGTATTAAACACTTGGTTGCTCATCTTGACCCATTGATTAGGTCATATGCATTCTACTTCTGAAGAGAACCATTGGGTAAAATATTGTTGATATTCACTTTTAAAAGTGATAACAAAATATAGAAGAAAATTGAATTTTCATGCATTACAAAGAGTATTTAGTACATATTTAGAGGTGCTTGGGGCCCACTAACAAAAAGGTCAGCACTTTGAATCCACCAGCCGCTCCTTGGAAACCCTACGGACAGTTCTATTCTGTCCTATTGGGTCGCTATGAGTTGAAATCGACTCGACGGTAACAGGTTATACGCTTGTAATTCCTCATGGTTGTCTGTCAGTAACTCAGTCAACTGGTTTTCTAATGTCATAAGTACAAGGACAAAGAAAAACTATAGATGCTGGCTATTTAAAGGAAAGTATCATGTTGCAAATATATACTATTATATTGAAAGGAAAGCTATGACAATGAAATAGGTTAAATGGAGAGGATACATTTTCTTAGCATCTCATATACTTCTCAGTATTGCCCCAAATATGATTACTTCAACATATCAGCTTTATTTTATTTAGGGAAATCTCTTTTACTTTTATCTCATTTAATTATAATGATTTTTGTAATAATTTTTCAATAAAAGCTGAAACACATCTTATTTCATGAACACTTTATGTAAATAATCTTATACATGAGATTTAAAAAGCAACCTTACTACCAACTCCAAAAGCATTTATTAGCTTCTCGCACAGAGTTGTCTAAAATAGTCCCTGACCTCTAGAAACTTGCAATTCAAAACAAGCAAAATGAATACCCACATCCTTTTGAGATCTTACGTACAACTATTGAGACGTTAAACAGGTATGTGATTCTGTCTCTTTATTCCCCAGGAACTTTGTTTATCACACTGTTATGATATTTACCATATTGAACTTTATTTATAGTTGTTTGTGTACTTTTTCTTGTATCCTCTACTAATCTGTGATCTCCTTAGGGGCAGGGGTTATATCTTATCTCCCTACAACATGGTAGGAATTCAATAAGTAATACACTATTAGTTATGCATAACCATAATATTTTATGTTTATGTCTGTGTGTAAACTGTAAACCAAAGTATTAGAATAGCTAGAGTATTTTATTCATTCATAATTTCACATAGTCATGATTCATGACTGCAAATGTATATGATTTGTAAACAACTATTTTAAATTGAAAAAATTTTAAATATATGCATATAGAAAATACTCAGTAAAATCTAAATTGTTCAAAAAGGCTTTAGTGTCAGAGGAGTCTTATAGGGGACTCAAAGTGGTGCTGAGATCTATATCTAGGTTCAGATAGTAGAGATTGAGTTTGAAGATTACAACCGCATGAATCCAGATTTGGGGATATGCCCAGAGAATGCTGTGCATTGAAGAGGGGGAGAATGTATTATAACTGCTTGACCTGAGGCTTAGAGAAGCAGGGTTTTTACACCAAGGTAAACCAATAAACAAGAAATCAAACCCTTGCTGTGGAGTCCATTCTGACTCATGATAAACCCATGTTTACACAGTAGAATTGCTCTATAGGGTCTTCCTGGCTATAATTTTTTTACTGAAGCAGATCACCAAGTTTTTTTTCCATAGTGCTGCTGGGTGGGTTCACACTGCCAACCTTTATAGGTAGTAGCTGACTGCAAACTGCTTGTACAACCAGGCACCCGGGTAAAAGAATTAAAAGAATTAAAACAAACCGAAATAGCAGCTGTTGTGTTGATTCATGGTGACCACATGAGTGTCCAATTAGAACGCTGCTCCATAGGGTTTAGTTTTTCAGAAGTAGATCACTAGTCATTTCTTCTGAGGCATCTCTGGGTGGACTTGAATCTCTCACCTCTTGGTTAGCACTCAAGCTCATTAACTGTTTGTACCACCCAGGAACTCCAACCCACCAACTAAAACCAAACCAAAACAAACAAACCCGTTGCCAGTGAGTCAATTCTGACTCATAGTGACCCTACAGGACAGAGTAGAACTGCCCCATAGGGTTTCCGAGGAGTGGCTGTGGATTTGAACTGCCGACCTTTTGGTTAGCAGCCAAACACTTAATCACTTCATCAGCAGGGCTCCTACCCACCAACGGAACCCCTTAATTTCTCAGCTATCAGTTTAGTCACTAGGTGGTGCTATGCCTTTACTGCTATACTAGGTTTAACACTGGAATTACATCAGAGATTCTAGCAAATGGGATGATCCTAGTGAATATAGACTGTCAGGGAATGGGGCAAGGCTTGGAAACCAGAGAGTAGATGAATATAATTTGAAAATACAGAAAGAAGTGGACATTATTACTAGAACTAGGCCCTGGAAGAATCTGCGAGTGGGGAAACCCATTGTAAATATTGACGTATCAGCTTTGGAGAGAATAAATGAAAACTCTGAAAGAGGAAGAAATGAGAAATGAATGGGTACTCTTAGAAGCAAATGTAAGATATAAGGTATAAAAATTGAAGGAATCCGTTCACAATAGAATCTCTTTCTCTGTGAAGAAGGCTGAGAGTGAGTTGTGGAGAGACTGGTGGGCTTAACTTACTGATAGTTATCTGAAATAGCCACCTCAGGAATGACTTAAGGAGCTATTTAAAAACAGACATGTATTAGGAATATAGAGCATCAAGCTGGGCTTAACTGATACTGCAGGATTTTTAAATAAATAACAGAAAGAATACACCATCAATGCAGGCAATGTTTTTAATTTTTTTTTTTTACAGTGAAACCTAAGTTGGAGCTATGGGTTCATTTTGTGTATTTTAAGTTTACCTATTGTTAACGTTATAATATTCCTTGGATTACGTATTCCTTTTTATACACTGGCAGTGCAAGGGAATGGAAATCTGAGAACTATTTCCATGGCATTTTTAACATCCCAAGGCAAAAAACAACCAAGATAATCCACATTTAAATGAATGGAAGGGGTACAACTTCACAGCTGGAAACTGGATTTGACAGTGAGTACCAGTGATAGTCAATTTCCTGTGGCGGATATCACAGAGTAATACAGTAGCAGTCGAAACAACACTTTTTGTAACACATTGTACTGGCTTCATTTCTCTGTTCAATGAATAAGAAATCTATTTAAACCACAGTGCCAAGATATGCTATTTCTTTTGCATCAGATGCATTTTTCACTTTACCTTAGTGATAATGGAAAAAAAGTGTAATAAAAAAAAGAATGTCTTTTCTCCCACATAATACTTAATTCATGCAGTGAGGCTACTAGCTGAGGTTTCCGTTTGCTTCTTAAGAAATTCAACATTTAAAATTCATGTCAACAGCAAGGCTTTTGGAAAACTGATTTATAATCCTAATAATTAAATCCATACACTGGATAGTTCTACCTGAAATCTGAAAATATAGGGGAAATATGGAAAAACGTTTGATATATTAAAAAGATGAGTAAGGTACTTTCACGTAATGGCAGACTTTGTAATGAACTTTGTCTGTTCTCCCCAGATTTATGATGTTAACAGAACAATTTGTATGAATTTTGAAGTTTTATTTCATTTTCAACTATCTATTATCTTCTGAGAAGCCATTGGGATATTATTCTGTAATAGGTGCCTGAAGTCAAAAGTACGAAAAATAATAAGGTAGAATGGATGTAAAAACCGAGAACATAAAAATATAAAGAAGTGTTAATCTAGATATTAGGTGTGGAGAAGGTGGCAAGGACATAAGCACTGTTACAGTTTTAATATCTCCATAATATCTCATTGGTATAATA
This sequence comes from Trichechus manatus latirostris, assembly GCF_000243295.1. Classification (NCBI taxonomy): domain Eukaryota; kingdom Metazoa; phylum Chordata; class Mammalia; order Sirenia; family Trichechidae; genus Trichechus; species Trichechus manatus. Next base: position 5,661,793 of record NW_004444002.1, read on the forward strand.
TATAGCACGGTTATTGATGTCTTGTCAGATATATTATGTGATTTAACCATTTGTGTGAATTAAGATTCTATAAAATATTAAATAAATGAGCAAGTGGGGATGACAACAATTTCATATTGAATTTAGCACTTCATATACTCTCTTTTCAAAATCAGGGACAACTCAGAATCCAAAAGATGAACATAACATAACATTCTAAAAGCAAGCAAAGCCCCTAGAAGAAATCAGAATTTACAGATTTTCTCTGGAACTGATATAATTTTGATTTAATTGGTGCCTTTCAATTACCTGGCAACAATGCATAGATTAAAAAAAAAACAAAAAACAAAAAAACAGTAGTTCTATAAAATAACTCACTGTCATGTCCAGAGAAAGAAATCATTTACTTTCAGAAAAGTGTAATGATGGCAACAGACCTACAATAGAAATTTTACCCTAACATATTTGGCTAGTTTGGTAGTGAAATACCAAAACATTTAAACACACACACACACACACAATCAAAATTCTGGATATGAACTGATTATTCTTTGACTTTGATGTTCTTTTCAGAAGATGAGGTAGTTATCAGGACAGTTGGTCACAATTCCAGATTACTGATATTAGCATTTTTTAAATCTAAAAAAAAAAACAAAACAAAACCTGTTGCCATCGAGTCAATTCCAACTCAGAGCAAACGTCCTTCAGTTTAGATATTTACAAAATAAAAAGAGCTATCACCTATAAAAGTCAAAACAAGGAAAAAGATGATAACACATGTATGCAAGATGTTACGTAGAGGAAGTGTTTATTAAACTATAATAACAATAGCAATTTTGTTGGTGTACCCTTTCAAGTAAAGATGTGCTCTGGAAAAGTGTTTAAAACTCTTTTTTTTCTTTCTTTTTTTAATCTCACAAGATCTTATTGGAAATGTAGTGGTAAAAAAGGATTGATGAGATTATTATTTAAAGCAACAGTGTGGTAAGATATATTGGAAGGAAAACACCACAAAATGTGAAATATTACCTTTTTTAAACAAAGCTTTAAAAAATTTTATCCATTAATTCCTATTAATGTTTGCGCCCACCATAATGTTAACACTTGACAAAAACTTTGCTCAAAAGGGAAGAAAACAATGAGAACTGTTTAGTCAAATGTCCACAGCTCTTTATGTAGATTAGATTATTTACAATAATACACCAATCATTCTTCCACCTCATGGTCTTTGCACTCATTCAGCAGTTCAAACCCACTAGCCGCGCCATGGGAGAAAGCTGTGGCAGTCTGCTTCCCTAAAGATTTCAGCCTTGCAAACCCTATGGGGCAGTTCTACTCTGTCTTATAGGGTCACTATGATTCGGAATCGACTGGACAGCAACGGGTTTTATGCTTTATTTTGGATTCATTGAGCATTTTTATGATTCCATGATATCTTGACTATTGACTTATTATGCATTCCCTGTTGCTGCCGAGTTGATTCCAACTCATATTGTTTATTACTCTTTTTAAAAAATAGTGCTTACCTTAGGGTTTAAAATACACGTCTTTACCATCTAAACATCAACCATCAAATAATATTACCATCAAATAATCTACCATTATACACATCTACCATCGAGTAATATACCACTTCATGTGTAATGTAAGACTCTTACAACAGTGTATTCCCTATTCTTTACTCCCATCAACTGTGCTGTTTTTGCCATAATTTTCCCTTTTACATATGTTTAAAAAACACAATACATTTGTACTATTTTTGCTTTACACAAATAAAGAAAAGCTTAGAAGTAATTGGAGCAAGTAGAGTTAAGACAAAAATGATTTTTCCACCTTCTTTTTGTTTATTTACAGGAGTTTTCATTTCTTTGGGTAGATTCAAATTGCTTCCCAGTATCCTATTTCTTTTGCCTGTAGAATATCCTTTAACACTCTATTGCCTTCTGTGTTACATAGTTTCTGACAAGAAGTTGTTGTAATTCTTATTTTTGTTCCTCTGTATGTAATATGTCATATTTATCAGACTTTGATTTCACCTGTCTGAATATGATAAGTCTAGGGATATGTGTGTAATTATTCCACTTGGTGTTTTCTGAGTTTCTGCAATCTGTGATTTGTTGTGTGTCATTAATCTTAGAAAATTCCTGCTCAATATTTTTTCTTTCCTGTTGTCTCTTTTCCTTTTGGGATTTCAATTACATATTCGATAGACTGTTTAATATTGTTATGCCAATCTTGGTTGCTCTGTATTTTTATTATTGCCCTTTCCGTCTTTGTGTTTCTGTTAGTGTTATTTCTATGGACGTATGTTCAAGAACACTGGTTGTTTCCTCGGCTGTGTCCAGTCTACTAATGAGTTCATCAAATGAATTTTTTTAATCACTTTTACTGTGTTTTTCATACTTTTTTGTTGAAATCTGGACATCTTATGTAAGACAGTAGAGAAAACCAAAACCACTGCCGTCAAGTCCATTCCGACTCATAGTGACCTATAGGACAGAGTAGAGCTGCCCCATAGCGTTTCCAAGGCTGTAAATCTTTACAGAAACAGACTGCCACATCTTTCTTCCATGGAACGGTTGGTAGATTTGAATTACCAATCTCTTGGTTAGCCTCCGAGTGCTTTAACCACTGCACCACCAGCGCTCCTCAGATAGTAGAGACTGAGGTAAATTGTTCTCGTGTCCAGAAATGGGCATGTCTTTGTTTCTACTAGGCTTTTACTTTGGGAGTTTGTGTCATTGTAGTTAGAAGTGGAGCTGAGTTTGCAGTTTGTTGCTGCTATTGTTACTCTTGGTAGCCAGCCTTCAAATTCCTCTAGTGATACATTGTATTTAGGGTAGGTTCCTGTTTTCCAGAGAATTTTTGTCAATGTCGGCTCTAGCCTCATCTTCAGGTCTTCCCCCTGGGCTGTGCCTCAGAGAGAGTTTTCCTCTAGGCTCTTATAATTCTTCCAGCAGTATTCCACTACTACTTATTACTTGACTCTTGTTAGCCTGGTGATAGAGGATATTATCAGTTGTTCTAATTAATCCTCCATATTAGGCAACCACCATGTCCCTGGGTCTTAGAAGTGTGGTTGTCTCAGTACTTCTGCCCCTTCCTGGATGTTGTTCTTGGCCCAGCAAGTACTCTCACACTCCCCAAAAGAAGAATTTTTTCCTGTTCCCTTCCACCAGCTGCAGTAGGTTTTCACCATTGCCTTTAGAGTAACAGTTTTTGTTTCCTTCCTTTCCTCACACTTTAAGGCTTTTGTTGCATAGGAAAAAAATAGGGGAAACAGATCTGAGTAAGATTTCCTGCTGCTGATGTTGCTCTCACCCAGACTTGTACTGTGAGGGATGCTTTTTCAAGAACTTACTAATCTTTTTTTTCTGTGTCCAGTGATACCTGTGAAGAGCCTGCTAGTGAATGTCAATTCCCCTTATTCCTCTGCCTCCAGTGGTTCTATATTAACTCCCTAGAGTTAGCTTTTACCAAGTTGTTAACAATTTACTTTATTTTTTAAACTTTGAGATAATTTTAGGCTTACAGAAAAGTTTCAAAAATAGTACAGAAGGTTCCCAATCCATGTTCATGTTATTTTACATCACCTGTCACTACTTTTTTTGTTTGAGTGATTGCTTTTAAAAAGCCTATCAGAACTTTTATGCCAAACATTTTTCAGAATCGTTTGGAACTGTTTTCATACTTATCTTAGGAGTTGCACATACACTTAAATTGTTAGTAAGAAATATATATGCATGTAGTACCTGACTTACAATAGAGTTCTGTTCTGGTGACTCCATCTTAAGTCAGTTCTGACATAAGTCAAATACCTTTTTTTTTAGTTTTCATAGCCTGCTATACAATACTGTTTTGAACATTAAATCATAATATTGAACATTTTTGAGTGAACATCTGAGAATGATAACATCAGCAAATTACGTGTTATAATATTGTATGTAGTACATATAACTAACAATAAGATGTACAAAAAAATACAGTTGTAAGTGCAGTTCATCATAACTCAAATACATTGTAAGTCAGGGACTACATGTATATGTTGTCTTAGGCTGGCTTCTCTAGAGAAGCAACCCAGTAAATATATATATATATAGAGAGAGAGAGAGGGAGAAAGAGAGATTTATGTTAAGGAAATGGCTCATGCAGTTGTAGAGGCAGGAAAGTTCCAAGTCCATGGGTCAGACTGGAGCTCCGCCTTATTCACGTAGTCACAGGGGCTGGCAAATCCAAGATCAGCAAGTCAGACAGCAGGGCTCTGGCTCACAGGCTGTAAAGACCCATGAATCCCAAGATAGGCAGGCAAGATGGTAGGTGAGCTGCTAACTCAAGTCCCAGGAACCAGAGGTCAGATAAACTGGAGTCAGCTGCAGGATCCAGAATGAGCAAAAGCCCCTGGGGCTTGCCAGAACGTCCACCTATATTTGATGCAGGCCACCCTCCCAAGGAAACTCCCTTTCAACTGATTGGCTACGCACAGCAGATCTCATCATGAAGGTGATTACATTATATCAAATCTCATCGTGGAGGTGATCACATCATTATATGACTGGCAAACTACATTATAACCTCCAAACCACTGAGAATCATGGCCTAGCCAAGTTGACACACAACCTTAACAATCATAT
>NW_004444002.1:5666502-5679243 GCF_000243295.1 Trichechus manatus latirostris
AGAGAGAGAGAGAGAGAGAGAGAGAGATTTTATTAGTCAAATTCCTGCTCTTTTTCTCTCTCTCTGCACTGTTGGTGCAAATGACAAACATCTACAGTGCATAGTAATTATACTCTCAGTAAGATTTTTTGCTCATTAAACTTAAAGTGTGTGTAGGATTGTAGTTGCCACTTAATCTGCACTGTTTTGGAGGGAAGAAATTAATATATTTGCAAATACAGTGGTGACTAAAATTGAGCTGATTTCACAAGTTTTTTTTCTTATTTTAATGCAAACAAGTATGACAAATTGCAATACAGCTTAAAAAATTTTATATTAAAATATAGTATACAGTGATAGTTTCCATCTTTTGTTTAAAGGGAAATATCTCTATGCTTTATGATATATTAGGCCTCTGATAACAGTACAGAACTTTAAAATATCTAGCTTTTGTTAAAATGCAAACATACGTTCATTAGTTTACAAATTAAATACAAAAACTCTAATTGTTTCCAATAGTGTAAAGATGAATTATTTCATTCAAAACATATTTATTTTGTGCCTAGTGTTCTAGGTACTGGGGTTATAATAGTGAAGAAAACAAACAAAAATATCTGTCATCATGGAGCTTACATGTTAGTGGGGTAGGCAGACAAGAAACAAAATAAGTAACAGATATATTATGCTAAATGGCAATGATTTTTAAGAAAATATATAAAGCAGGGGAGTAAGATATGAAATCTTGGAGAGCCTAAAACTATAGATGAGGGGTTTGGGGAGTTTTCATTAAGAAGATGACTTTTGAAAAAAGACCTGAAGGAATGGAGGCAACTAATAAAGATGATGTCTGAGGAAAGAGCCTTTGAGACAAATACAAAGTCCCTAAGGCCAGAGTATATAAGGCAGGTTTGAACAATAGCAAGAAGCCTGAGGGGCTAGAGAGAGGTGAATAGCGAAGGGTGGGTGAGAGTACTAGAAATATGATGTTAGAGAGGTAGCAGAGGGCTGGATCATGTAAAGCCTTAAAGTAAGATGCATGGTAAAGAGTAGTAAGAAGCATGGCTTCCTATCTGAATAAGAATGTGTGAATGGGGAATGGTTACCGGAAGACACTAAAGAAGGAAATTAATAGTGATTAAGTGCATTGTATAAATCTGGCACTAGATTTTATATTTTCACATAAATTATTTTATTTTTATCCTCACAAGTCTATAATTTAAAAATTAACATTATTATCAATGAGGGAACTAAAGTTCAGATAATTTAAATATCTGGCTAATAAGTTCCTAAGTACAACTAGTAACTTTCATAAATAGAATTAGAAACTAGTATCTTGTATTTCCTCATGTGTCTGTCAGTTGGTCGTACTGTGGTGGCTTGTGTGTTGCTGTGAATGCTGGAAGCTATGCCACCAGTATTTCTAATGCCAGCAGCGTCACCCATGGTGAACAGGTCTACTTCTGAAAATATTAGCCATTGAAAATCTTATGAACAGCAGCGGAACATTGTCTGATATAGTGCAGGAAGATGAACCCCTCAGGTTGGAAGGCACTCAAAACACAACTGGGGAAGAGCTACTTCCTCAAAGTAGAGTCGACCTTAATGACGTGGGAAGAGTCAAGCTTTCAGGACATTCTTTTGCTGGTGTGGCACGACTCAAAATGAGAAGGAACAGTGGCAAACATTTATTGGAAATTGTCAAAAATGAAGTGGAATAGTCTACTACGCCAGAAAGACAAATTGAAGAGGAATGGTGTTGCATTCATCATCAAGATCTATTCTGAAGTACAACACTGTCAGTGATAGGACAAAATCCATAAACCTACAAGGAATACCAGTTAATACAACTATCATTCAAATTTACACACCAACAACAAACATCAAGGATAAAGAAATTGAAAATTTTTACCAACTTCTGCAGTCTGAAATTGATCAAATATGCAATCAAGATGCAGTGATAATTACTTGTGATTGGATGTGAAATTTGGAAACAAAGAAGAAGGAACAGTAGTTGGAAAATATGGCCTTGGTGATAGAAAAGATGCCAGAGATCTCATGAGAGAATTTTTCAAGACCAACGACTTCTTCACTGCAAATATCTTTTCTCAACAACATAAAAGGCCACTATACACATGGACCTCACCAGATGTAATACACAGTAATCAATCAACTACACCTGTGGAAAGAGATGATGGAAAAGCTCCATACTATCAGTCAGAACAAGGCCAGGGGCCTACTTCAGAACAGATCATCAATTACTCATATGTAAGTTCAAGCTGAAGCTAAAGAAAACTAAAACAAGTCCATAAGATCCAAAGTACAACCTTGAGTATATCTACCCTGAATTTAAAGACCATCTCAAAAATATATTTGACACACAACACTGATGACCAAAGACCAAACAAATTGTGGAATGACATCAAGGAAATCATACATGAAGAAAGCAAGAGGTCATTAAAAAGACAGGAAAGAAAGAAAAGACCAAAATGGATGTCGGAAGAGACTATGAAACTTGCTCTTGAAAGTAGAGTAGCTAAAGTGAAAGGAAGAAATGGAGAACTAAAAGAGCTGGACAGAAGATTTCAAAGGGTGGCTGGAGGAGACAAAGTAAATATATTATAATAAAATGTGCAAAGATCTAGAGTTAGAAAACCAAAAAGGAAGAACACGCTTGGCATTTCTCAAGCTGAAAGAACTGAAGAAAAACTCAAGCATCAAGTTGCAATATTGAAGGATTCTATGGAGGATATATTAAACAATGCAGAAAGCATCAAAAAAAAAAAAAGATGGAAGGAATACACAGTCACTGTACAAAAAGATTGGTCCACGTTCAAACATTTCAGTATATAGCATATGATCAAGAACCAATGGTACTGAAAGAAGTCCAAGCTGCACTCAAGGCATCGGCGAAAAACAAGGCTACAGGAACTGATGGAATACTAAATGAGATGTTTCAACAAACAGATACAGCCCTGGAAGTGCTCACTTGTCTATGCCAAGAAAATAGGAAGACAGCTACCTGGCCAACTGCCTGGAAAAGATCCATATTTGTGCCCATTCCAAAGAAAGGTGATCCAACAGAATGCAGAAACTATTGGACAATATCAATAATATCACACACAAGTAAAATTTTGCTGAAAATCATTCAAAGGCAGTTACAGCAGTACATCAACAAGGAACTGCCAGAAATTCAAGCTGGATTCAGAACAGCGGGTGGAACTAGGGATATCATTGCTGATGTCAGATGGATCTTGGCTGGAAGCAAAGAATACCAAAAAGATGTTTACTTGTATTTTATTGACTATGCAAAGGCATTCGACTGTGTGCATCGTAACAAATTATGGTAACATTGTGAAGAATGGGAATTCCAGAACACTTAATTGTGCTCATGAGGAACCTGTACATAGACCAAGAGGCAGTCGTTTGAATAGAACGTGGGGATACTGTGTGATTTAAAGTCAGGAATGTTGTGCATCAGCGTTGCATCCTTTCACCCTTCTTACTCAATCCAAATGCTGAGCAAATAATCCAGAAGCTGGACTATATGAAGAAGAACACAGCACCAGGTTTGGAGGAAGATTCATTAAAACCTGCGATATGGAGATGACACAACCTTCCTCGCTGAAAGTGAAGAGGTCTTAAAGCAATTACTGATGAAAATTAAAGACTACATAACCTTCAGTATGGCTCACACCTCAGCATAATGAAAACAAAAATCTTCACAACTGGGCCAAAAAGCAACATCATGATAAATGGAGAAAAGATGTAAGCTGTCAAGAATTTCATTTTACTTGGATCCACAATCAGTGCCCATGGAAGCAGCAGTCATGAAAACAAAGGACAAATTGCACTGGGCAAATTGGCTGCCAAAGACCTCTTAAAGAGTTAAAAAGCAAAGATGTCACTTAAAGAACTAAGGTATGCCTGACCCAAGCCATGATGTTTTCAATCGCCTCATATGCAAGCAAAATCTGGACAATGAATAAGGAAGACTGAAGAAGAATTGCTGCCTTTGAATTATGGTGATGGTGAAGAGTTTGTCTCACATACTTTGGACATATTATCGGTAGGGATCAATCCCTGGAGAAGGACATCATCTTGGTAAAGTAGACCGCCAGTGAAAAAGAGGAAGACCCTCAACAAGATGGACTGACACAGTGGCTGCAACAAAGGGCTCAAGCATAATGATGATTGTAAGAATGACACAGGATCAGGCAGTGTTTTGTTCTGTTGTACATAGGGATGATAAGAGTAGGCACTGCCTCAACAGCACCTAACAACAACGACAACATCTGGTATTTGACTTTGCCAGGGCGGCTACTGTGATACTCAGTTATCAGAGGTTCAGACCCACATGATTATGTGACTGGGTTAGATTTGTTGAGATTTCAAGTCTCTTTTTGTCTTACCTGTACCAGAAGCTGGTCAACCCCTGTTTTGAAACTGTCACACTCATTATTTCTTCCTGCCTATCTTTTACTCCTTTTGGAACCCAAGTTACCTACAGTGGGTAGAAACTGAAACTTAGTCACTCTCTATGTCCAAAAACAGAAGATGGTTTGGCATGGATACTCTGTTGATTAATTCTGGAGACTGCCCAAGGAAACTCTGCCCAAATATGAGAGGATTACACCCATATTATATTGGGAAGCCATCATCATCTCTTAGCCTCCTATTTTAGGGACAAATGGAAACTTATCTTCTCTTTCCTAAGCAACTTTTGTTGTACAGTGCCACACAGAACATTCTGAATACAGATACCTTAGATATACTTTATGGTACCAGTTCACCTTTTATTTGTTTTATCACAGAGGTATAAAATTCAGGAGAAACAGGTTTACACATACATTGCTTCACTCTATGGTCCCAACACTATTCTAGTTGAACTTTCAGTATTACAATATTCCTATTTTCATAGTCACTAACAGACTGTATTCTCTAAAAGTTTACATACTTTTGCATATCCAGTGAATTACATTGAAAATAGTCAACTGTATGCTCATCCTGTTACCTTTGTAGTTTCCTTATATAAATATTCACTGTGACTTGTGTGAATTTTCTTCCCTCTGGACTTTTCTGCTGCATTTTCTTGATAACTCATATTCCTTATCTCCCATACCCTTACTATTTTGTTACTTTAGCAGCTTCATTACTAATACTCTTTGTCTTCTTTCTTTCTCACCAGCCACTCTCATTGAATCCTCCCAAAGTCAGGTGGCATTCCCTGTGAGCCTGTGACAGAAAATGGATAGCTATTCAACAAAGTAATTTGTCTTACCATCTAAGCACATAACTAGACTGCATTTCTTAGCCTCTTGTGCAGTTAAGTCTGGCCAATGGAATGTGAGCAGAAGCATATGTGCTGCTCCTAGGTTTGAACCATAAAAACTTCCCATGCGATTTTCTACACCCTCCCTTTCTTACTATCCAAAGACTCTGAGACCACTGTTGCTCTTGTTGTTATGTGCCCTCGAGTCGATTGTGACTCATAGTGACCCTATAGGACAGAGTAGAACTGCCCCTAGGGTTTCCAAGAAGCGGCTGGTGGATTGGAACTGACGACCTTTTGGTTAGCAGCCAAGCTTTTAACCACTGCCCCACCAAGGCTCCCTGAGAACATAGAGAACCACAAAAAGGAAAGAGCCCAAATTCTATGCAAAATAAAATTCCCCCTCATTCATAATACATATTATCAGAGTTGCTGGCATTTATTAAGCATTCCATAAATGTTATCTATTTTGATTATTAATACATCAGGCCACATCTTAATGTTTTTTCTTATATCCTCTTCTAGCTCTTAGGGCTACTAACAGAGCTATAAGTCATAGGAAGGTAATGTTTAATTATCAATTTTCATTCTTTTTTTTTTTTTTTTATGGTTCTCTACTTCCTAATACCTAATGCGTTCATATCGCCCTTTAATCTCTGAGAGTCCACACCCAGGACTGCTTTCTGGATGGTACTTTATATTTAAGAGATTTTCTTTCTCTACTTCCCTAACGTAAATTTTATTCACTGTTCTCATGCTACAGAAATTTAATACCTGCTAAAGGACTAATGGAGCCCTGGTGGCGCAGTGGTTAAGAGCTATGGCTGCTAACGAAAAGGTCGACAGTTCAAATCCACCAGCCACCTCTTGGAAACCATATGGGGCAGTTCTACTCTGTCCTATAGGGTCACTATGAGTTGGAATCAACTCGACTGCAAAAGGCCTGGTTTTAAAAGACCTAATGGAGCCTGGCGGCACAGTGGTGAAGTGCTCGACTGCTAACCAAAAAGATTAGCAGTTGAAACCCACCAGCCGCTCCATGGAAGAAAGATGTGGCAGTCTGCTTCTGTAAAAATTACAGCCTTGGAAACCCTATGAGGCAGTTCTACTGTGTCCTCTTACAGAGTCGCTATGAGTCAGAATTGACTGGATGGCAATGATAAAAAGAAAAAAAAAAGGACTAATGGCTGATAACTTACTATTCTTTATAGTTTAACAAAGGGTTTACAATCCAAATAAATGACTAATAGTTGAAATTCAGAGCACTATGATACGTCAATGGAGGAAATTTGGAAAGTGGAGATTCTGAAACTGCTTACGTAGTATTTCATATGTGCAAATCAGGCTCTGTCTTATATCCCCATTTTCCCTTATCAATATGAAAATAACACATACATATGAACATTTCTTTTTCGCTGTTGTGTATTTTATAAACCTGGCCTTTTCTTTTTTTAATTGTATTTTAGATGAAGGTTTACAGAGCAAATTAGTTTGTCATTGAACAATTAATACACATATTGTTTTGTGACATTGGTTAACAACCTCATGACATGTCAACACTCTGCCCTTCTTGACCTTGGGTTCCCGTTACCAGCTTTCTTGTCCCCTCCTGCCTTCTCGTTCTTGCCCCTGGGCTGGTGTGCCCATTTAGTCTCACTTTGTTTTATGCGCCTGGCTAATCTTTGGCTGAAGAGTGAACTTCAGGAGTGACTTCAGTACTGAGTTAAAAGGGAGTCCAGGGGCCATACTCTCAGGGTTTCTCCAGTCCCTGTCAGACCAGTAAGTCTGCTCTTTTTTTTTTTTTTTGAGTTAGAATTTTGTTCTACATTTTTCTCCAGCTCTGTCTGGGACCCTCTTTTGTGATCCTTGTCAGAGAAGTTGGTGGTGGTAGCCAGGAACCACCTAGTTTTGCTGGACTCAGTCTGGTGGAGGCTGTGGTAGTTGTAGTCCATTTGTCCCTTGGACTAATCTTTCACTTGTGTCTTTGGTCTGGAGTAAGGTGAAGTAGTCTATAGATTTTAGAGATTATGCTCTTGTAGGATATGTCATAGCCAAAAAAAATTTTCCCAGTCTGTAGGTTTTCTTTTTATTCTTTCAGTAAAGTCTTTTGATGAGCAAAAGTGTTTAATTTTTAGGAGCTCCAAGTTATCTAGTTTATCTTCTGATGTTTGTGCATTGTTAGTTATGCTTTTGTATTCTATTTATGCCATGTATTAGGGCCCCTAAGGTTGTCCCTATATATTTTTAAAAAATTATTAGCCAACAGTAGTTACAAAATTGAAGTGTAAAGAGTATTTAATCCAGAGAAAAGTACACAAGGCAGTCTCTCCCATAGAGAGAGCAGTCAGGATGTGGTGGGGGAGGAAGGGTATCCCTTTTATATAAGTACCTCTTATTAAGACTAAGTCTACATTCCATAACTGAGATAAAAATGTTACTTCCAACCCAGATGTAAATCCAACCACCTATGGTCAGCTGATCTTTGACAAATAACCAAAGTTCATTAAATGGGGAAAAGACAGTCTTTTTAACAAATGCTGCTGGCAACACTGGATGTCCATCTGTAAAAAAATGAGAAGACCCATACCTCACACCGTACACAAAAAGTAACTCAAAATCAATCAAAGACCTAAATATAAAACCTGAAACAATAAAGATCATGGAAGAAAAAATAGGGTCCTTGAAGACTTAGGTGAGCATGACCCAAGCCATGAAGTATTCAATCACCTCATATGCATGCGAAAGCTGGACAATGAATAAGGAAGACCAAAGAAGAATTGACGCCTTTGAATCACGGTGTTGGTGAAGAATATTGAATATACGATGGACTGCCAAAAGAACGAACAAATCTATCTTGGAAGAAGTACAGACAGAATGCTCCTTAGAAGCCAGGATGGCTAGGCTTGGTCTCACATACTTTGGACATGTTATCAGAAGGTATCAGTCCCTGGAGAAGGACATCATGCTTGGTCAGAGAAAAAGAAGACCTTCGCACTGAGATGGATTGACAGTGTGGCTGCAACAATGGGCTGAAGCATAGCAACAATTGTGAGGATGGCTCAGGACGGGAAAGTGTTTAGTTCTGTTATACATTGTGTCGCTATGATTTGGAACTGACTAGACAACACCTAACAACAACAACAGATATATGGTTCCCCAACATTTTCTCCCAATGTGTAGTCATCCTCATTTATCTATATTTCCTTTTAATTATGTCAATTTGTATCATATATTTTGAAGAGAGTTTGTTAGTTAGTGCTTACAAATTGTTATATGTTTCTGCTTGTTTGACCCTTTTACTTTTGTGGAATATCTCTGTCCCTAGAAATGCTTCCTGACTTAAATTCTACCCTGTCTGATGTTAGATAGCCATACCAACTTAACAGTGTTTGCAAAATATACCTTCTTCCAGTTTTTAAATTTTCAATCATTTTGTATTTGTGTATTTAATGTGTGTCTTCTGTAAGCAGTATATTGTTTAATTTTATTTTTATCCAGTGCAACAATCTTTTTCTTTTAATTGCATTTTGTACAATATTTAATTGCAATATTTGTCCATTAATTAGTAATATATTTGAGGTTAAATTTATGTTCTTATTATTTGTTTTCTATTTGTGCCACCTCTTATTATCTATTCATTTTTCTCTCTTATTACATACTACTGGATTAATCTTTTTTTTTTTTTAATTTTTCCATTCTCCCCTCTACTAGTTGGTTTGTTATAAATTCTACTATTTCTTTAGTGGTTAGCCAATGATTACATGATACTTCCTTAATTTATTACAGTCTAATATAAGTTATTACTTTATCATTTCCTCAACAGTGCTAAGAACTTATAACACTTGAATTCCACTCATCCTTCTCCAGTATTTGTGTCATTGTTGTCATTTATTTTAATTCTACATTCATTTTAAACCTTAAAAGGCATTATTGTTGACGTTTAATGTAGTCAATATTCATTTTTATTGACTCACATATTCACCCTTTCTATTGCTCTTTATTTCTTCCTGCCTTTCCCTGCTTCCATCTGAACTCATTTTCCTTTAGCTAAAGGAACAACTTTAGTATTTCATTTGGTGCAGGTGAGCAAGTGTTTTTATATTGCTTTCCTTTTTGAAAAATATTTTTTTCCTGTGTAAAGGATTATGTATTGGCAGTTGTTTTCTTTCAGAATTATGAAGATGTCAAATCATCGCATTTTGGCTTTCAAAGTGTCTGTTGAGAAGTTGGCTGTCAGCCTTATTTTTCCTCCTTTGAGATTACTCTTTTTCTTTAGCTGCTTTTTAAAACATTTTCTCCTTTTTTCTGCTATTTCAGAATTCTGATATGATTTAGCTAGTTTTGGTTTTGTTTATGTTTATCCTACATGAGTTTGTATTGGAGCCCCTGGGTGGTGTAAATGGTTAAGTGCTCAGCTGTTAACCAAAAGGCTGGCAGTTCAGATCCACCCAGAGGCATCTTGGAAGAAAGACTTGAAGATCTACTTCCAAATACTGAGACATTGAAAACCCTGTGGAACATAATTCTACTCTGACACATACGGGGTCACCATGAGTCAAAATCAACTTGACGGCAACTAGTTTTTGTATCACTTCTTGAATCTGTGGCTTGTTGTCCTACATCAGATTTAGTAAATTCATCAACTATTTTCTCTTCCAATATTGCTTCTGCCCCATTCTCTCCTCTCCTTCTGTGGCACTAATTGCATGTATTTAGAACTTTTTATCTTGTCCTATATGCTTTTCTTTAATATTCTTTTTCTGAGTTTCCCCTCTTTTTTCTGTTTCTTTCACTGATTTGGTGATGGCACACAGCAACACCACCACCACCACCAACAATCTGCTGTTAAACATATCTACTGTGCCTTAATTTGCATTATTTATCAGTTCCAGGCCTGTCATATATTTCTTATTTACAAGTTCCTATTCTGTGTTGAAACTCTCATGTTAAAGATACTAGTTACAGTTATTTTAAAGTTTGTGTCTGGTAACCTCAATATCTGGCTCTCCTATATGTCTATTCCGGTCACCTAGTTTTATGTTACTATTGGTCACCTGATGTTATATTCCAGTATGTGTGCTGTTTTAAAAGTTATACTCCAGACATTGTTATGAAATGTTGTAAAGATACTTTGAGTTTATTAATTATAGTGTTCCCACAGAAGATTTTCTTTTGCGTCTTGCTAGCAATCAGAATAGTGATACCACGTCTATAAACTCAGTGATCGATCTTAGTAGTAACTGGGTTTAATCCTTTGTGTGGTCTTATTTATATTCAGTTTTACCCTTTGCTTAAAATGTTTCAAGAGTCTGAAATGAAAATCTGGGGTGTTTAAGAGATTCTTTCTTCCTTTTTGGGTTCTGAATTCTACTTGTCTCCTTCACCTCCCATGAGACTAATGAAAGCTCTGCTTAGCTTTTCAGCCTCTCAGAAGCCACTTATTGGGGGGAAAAATTGAAGTGTAACACCTTGCACACATTTCTACTTTTCCTTTGTTTCTGGATCTTGGCCCTTCTGATTCTTGCTGCCTTAGTAGCTCTCCAAAAACTTCAAAATATTTTAAACAATATTTTATATAGCTTTTCTAGTTCTTTTATGCAGGGTGGTTGGTCTAATTCAAGCTGATCTGTCGCTTCTGGAAAAAAAAGTATCCTGAATATATTTTGATATGCTATTTGCTACATAAAGTTTTATGACTGAATTCTTTAACCATATTTTCAGGATTCTTTGGTTGGCAGTTATTTATTTGTTATTTATAGTGTATCACTTTGGCTAGGCTACAGTCTCCATTTATTCAATCAAACATTAATCTAGGTGCTGTTGTGAAGTTATTTTTACTCATGCAATTAAAGCCCCTTATTAGTTGCTTTTAAGTAAAAGAGATTATTCTGGATAATGTAGGTGAGCCTGATTTAATCCATTAGAAGACCTTAAATATAGGTCTGAGTCTTTTCAGAAAGAAAGAAGAAAAGGGAAGAGAGAAGAGAAAAGAGAAGGGAAGGGAAGGGAAGAAAAGAAATTCTGCTTGTGGACAACAGCTTTGGCTCAGGCCTTTGGAATTCAGCCTGTCCTTACTGACGGCTTGTCCTGTGGATTTCGGACTTGCTTAGCCAGACCCACAATTATGTAAGCCAATTATTTTTAATAAATCTGGAGATTTACTCAGAAAAAGATATGAAGCTCTCAACATATATTCTCTGGTTGAATCTCGACTAATACAATGACAATGAATATATTCCACAGGAAAAAAATGAGGTCATATAGTATAAATGAGTACAAAAGTACGCCATAGCCATGGAATGAAATCTGTGGTATTATATTTAAATGGGTTCCTTTGTCCTGTAGCTGGTAGAAATGACTGTAAGATACATAATTAAGTCAGACTTTTAAAAAAGTAGTTAGCTTTGGGACTAGAAATGGAAATAGAACCATAATTAATGAATATGCTGATTTCCCCCCGGTTATAGACATCAGGATAGTTGATCTTTATCCATGGCTTAAAAATATATACCAGATTAAATTGATGATTCTCATAAATACTTTATTTATAAATAACAAAACTTAAAAATGCTCTTTCAAGGTTAAACTTTAAACAATGGGAAAAATCTATAAATTTATTATCCTTGAGTTAATTAAATATGAAGTATTATGAGAAAATATTGACTAAGTACCAGAAGGCTGTATTGATGCTATAAAAGACTAGGCAGCTAATAATGATTCTTGCTAATGCCCAGTGAGAATAGAATCTCACCACTCTTTATTAGTACAGACTTTTTTTTTTTTTTTTACAAATAAGCTAGCATTACCATAATAAGCATGTAAAACATCATAAATAACTAAGTATGTATACAGGAATACATTACTTCTGCTCTAAGTAACTATAACCAGAGGGAACAAATATTCTTCTGGATTCGAACAAATATTCTTCTGAACCTACATTCATAGAAGTAAAACAAAGCCTCATAATATTTAAAGATGTGAAGATTGATTTGACAGTCTAACAATTTTACAAAATCAAATAAATAAATAAAGAGCCTTAAGGAAAGCAGAAAAAGAAATGTATGCAGCAATATCCCAACCAACAGTACACAGTATGCGTTTTCGAATGAAGTCAATTTTAATAGGACTTGAAATATTATAACTTTGATGATTACTATTATCGTCATTTGCCTCATGTGGTAGGAGGCCAGGTACTGTACAATAAAAATTATTAAGAAAATACAATTTCAAATATGCTGCACAAACTTGTTTATAACAGCATGAAATAAATACCAGCTTCTATTTTACTATGACCATGTTTTTATTAACAAGCACTGGTGAGACAGAGTCTTCTTTGAAATTACGAACACTACCGTACCTAGTTCAATTATTTCCCTTCAGGTTTTAATATTTTTTATATATTTTATTGTACTTCAGGTGAAGGCTTACAGAACAAATAGTTTCTCATGAAACAGTAGTACACATGTTGTTTTATGACATTGGTTAACAACCCC
>NW_004444002.1:5687206-5709567 GCF_000243295.1 Trichechus manatus latirostris
CTGTCAGTTTTCTCACTCCATTTGGTGCTTGGCTGAGTTCTTTATCTCTTCATTTAGGGTTTCAGGATTGTTGTTTTCTCTGTTTGGCTTAGTTTTTTGGATCTTTGCTGTGGAGGGACGGCGTGGTGCTTCTGCCTACAGCGCCATTTTGCTGGAACTCTCAGGTTTTAATATTTTTACATGTGTTTTAAAAGGAGAATTTTATGACAAAAGATAATTTCACATATCTTTTTCCTTTCTAAACTACCTCTTGAAATAGAAGTGGTTATTTAACATTTGAGAAGTATTCTTTATCTTAAATAAGAAGTTGGATTCTCTCCTACAAGCATTTATTCTCGGGACTCACAATTCTTCTATTAATTAAGAAGGAAGATACATCCCGCATTATTTTTGTTTATTAGATTTCATTCTGGATTGTGTTTGATGACTAATGCAAAAAAAAAAATCGACATACACCATGTTGTCTCAGAATGTAAGCTCCCAATTAAGGCCAACCAACTCTGTATATTCTTAATAGCAGGTAGGACATTATGAGCATCTGAAGCTGGTGGTGCAGTGGTCAAGAGCTCAGCTGCTAACCAAAAGGTCAGCAATTCAGATCCACCAGCTTCTCCTTGGAAACCCCATGGGGCAATTCTACTCTGTCCTATAGGGTCACTATGAGTGGGAATCTACTCGATGGTAATGGGTTTTTTGGTTTTGTGGGCATATAGTTTATTCATCAAAAAGCAGCACTGTCTAAATGAATATTGATACATTGAAAACTTAAGAAACTAAGAGTCTTAAGGTTTTTATTTTTTTTTATGTATGCAGTATCCTTTATCCCCCTCTAGAAATTATGAAAATCATGAATATCATCAACCTCAGGAAGGTAACCTATTTTCAGTAGACACTCTTACCTCTTCCATATATATGTCAAAAAGCCCCCTCCCCACTTCCTTCATTAGGTTTTCTAATTAAATGATATTGAGTTGATAATAGCTCTCCACCATCAGTTTTCAAATATCATAACTATATCACACAAAGATATCCAATACATTGAAAGTATTTTTAATGCTCTATTATTTACTATTAAATTATAGTATAGGCATGTTTCCACATGAACCATAAACCTGTAGAACCATACCTTACCAATGTGTAAGCTGCTCTCTGGTAACTTAAGAAGCTTTACTTTGTTTCTATGGAATGATCTTCGTAACTTAGGGATGCTAGACTTCAAAATGACCAATTAACATGAAGCATCTCTTCTTTTATTAAGCATGATAAAGAAATAGAAATGATAACGTGAATTCTATCTTTGGTATTACAGAAAGAATAAAAAATGCAAAAGCCTAAAGAGTGAGAATGGTATGTCTGAAGAACATCAAGGAAGGTTGTGCCTAGAACAAAGAGAAGAAGAGAAAGAGTAGCAGGAAATGAAGTCAGAGAAGTAAGGGGAAAGGGGAAGATTGTTTAGGACTTTGAGCCGTTGTAAGGATATTGTTTTTTATTCTAAGTGAGATCAGGAGCCACTGGAATGACAACATTTGATTTAAATTTTAAATAGATCCCTTTGTGGCTGTGTGCATACTTGACTGTATGTGTGGACAGAAGTGGGTGGTGGGCAAGGGTGGGAGAAGGTAGATCTGTTAGTAGACTATAAGTCAATCAAGAATAATAGTGGCTTGGACCATGGTAATAGTGGAAGTTATGAGACATTAAATTCTAGATATATACCGAAAGTTGAACCAAAAGGATTTGTTGATGGACAGGATGTGGGGAGTAAGAAATTGGACCATGGTAATAGTGGAAGTTATGAGACATTAGATTCTAGATATATACTGAAAGTTGAACCAAAAGGATTTGTTGATGGACAGGATGTGGGGAGTAAGAAAAAATTGTCATTAGCTGAGATGGAGAGAGATTATGAGTGTTTTTTTTGGGGGTGGGGGCATGGAGGACACCAGGAATTAGGTCTTAGATATATTAAATATGAAATGTCAATAGTAACTTACAGCTAGTATGGAGAAACCATTTGAAAATACCTACAATATCTACAATTATTTGTGTCTTCTGATACTTTATTACTAGCATATCACTTAAGATCTTATTGAAAGGATTATAAATAATGACTACTTTGATGGTCATTATATAAGATAGCATTAAATATGCTCTCTTACTGGGAAATATGGATCTTGGGAGCAAAAACAAGTGTCTCCTTGCTATCATTTCATTGACAAGAAATGACAAATGCTTTCTCCAATTTAGGTGCAAGTTTAACAAGAAAGCGATGGAAGGAAACATTTCCATCACAGGCATGCATCTCTTATTTCAAGTGGGAGCTTAGAATCAAAAATAAAAAAAGTTTAAAACGGAAAAAAAAAGTCACGTGTCCATTTGTATTAAAGTACTGAAGGAAGCAAACTGTTTGCGATACTCTGTCATCTAGCTTTATCCCTAACTCCTCAAACTTGCAAAAAGAATGTTAGTAGCTGCTAGTGAGTGACACTAAATCTCCTATACCATGACAGGCATAATCCTCTGATAAAACAGCCTTCTTTATCTGTAATGTTATCATCTGTCAACCAAAGTGATGTGATGTCACATCAAGGACAGAATATAATATGATTTGGGCATAGATACACTAAGTTTTCTTTTGCATGAAATAATCTGATTTAGAGATATCTGACAAGTACTGTGATTATTTAAAGTACTTATGACAAAGTAGCATAATTTGTCAATATTGCAAACATAATTGCAATGTGAGTAGTCAAAATAATTGTGATTAAACCACTCTTTAGACACTGTTTAGAAGAGGATAAAACGAGAATGACAAGGAACAGTGGTTACTGACATTTAGAACTCAGGGAGATTTTTCAACTTACCTATAAGGACTGCTTTCATGAAAAATGTTTTTGAGTTCTGGTTTTGATGTTGCAAAGGTATATGATAGTGGCTGTGCATTTATATGGGATTGTCAAATAAATTCTGCCTTTCACATGATGTGGCATACAGTTTATAATTACCATTCCATCATGATACGTCATTCTAGAAGAACTTCACCAACTGCCCTCTCATAACTTGTTTTTTTTTTCTTTCAAGGAACCTAGAGTATAGGGAAAGTACACCCCCAAATATTTATGTTAATCTTTCATCTGAGTCTATTTATGAATATTTGTATTTAACTATCTTATTTATGCAACTGAATACTTTGATTTCAGATGGATATTACACTCTCATTGCTTATTTGCCTTATATACTTTATCTGTAACATTCTATCAACCATGCATCTATATTGCCTTTGATTATTTTGGCTATGGTAACAACATAGCTTTGTGTAGACACATGGTTTGAATTTTTCCTCTTTCTTGCCTTTAATTTTTAAGTTGCATCATGCTAGCATAGGCTTCAATCTCATAAATAGTGATTTATGTGACCATGACTAAATACATACAAGGTCATCTAGTCTCTAAGAGAAACCTATAAATATATATCATTGTCATCACAATGAACTATTGACCTAGCCGACTGAACAATATGCAGCTCATTAAAAATCAGTTAAACATCTCCTGACAGAATCATCTTCTGACACTGTAAGAAATTTGAGCATAAGCATTATTGTAGAAACATGGTTCTGAATATGAACTTTGCAAAAAGATCAGCTCTCAAACTGCTCACCACCTTCCACATAATCTTCCTTTGAGAAAAATGTATTTTTATATATACATATATATCGAAAGTCTCCTTTGTGAGTGTTCAAAAGATGGCGCATACCTTACTATGCTTCAAAGGTGAAATCATTCATGCTCAGGCCATCATAAGAAATCAGAAAATCACATTCAGGATGCACTCTTTCTCAGAATACTTGGAACTCTAAACTCTAATATTCCTTCTTCTGAAGTTGTTTTCTAGATCATTGATCTGACTCCTCTATACTTTATAATAGTTGTTGGTGCCTTCAATTAGGATCGTGCATTGTACATCACTGACATTTCTATATTTTCATCTTGCCTCTGTAATACTATCAAAAGGCTTAAATCAATGAATCCAGTGTTTTAAATTACACGGAACAATTGGATGACACCCTATAGGATATCTCAAAATAAACTAAACAGTTCATAATAATTATTCCAATTCCAAGCCAATTAGAGTTAGGACTAAAATCTATGAAGCAGAAATTCCAGTTATGCTCTAAGTTAATTATCGTTATGGATAAAAATAAAAAATTTAAATTGAAATCTTCATCTATACTAACTTTTGTACCTGACAGCAGCTTTAAAACTGGATGAAAATTATTTAAGGAGCTCTGGTGGTGCAATGGTTAAGTGCTCAACTGCTAACTGAGAAAGGACATGGTTGGAACCCAACAGCAGTTCCAAGGGAGAAAAGACCTGGCGATCTGCTCCCATAAAGATTCCCCCATTGCTGATGAGTCAATTTTGACTCATAGTGACCCTATAGGACAGAGTAGAACTGCCCCCTAGGGTTTCCAAGGAGCAGCTGGTGGATTCAAACTGCCAGCCTTTTGGTTAGCAGCCAAGCCCTTAACCACTGTGCCACCAGGGCTCCCCGTAAAGATTACCACCTAATGGGGGCAGTGAGTTGAAGATAATGGTGACAGAATAATTTGGAAAAAGATAGTGAGAACAGCAGCACAACTGGAAGAACGTAATCGATGTCACTGAATTGTACATGTAGAAACTTTTGAAATGGTGTAACTTTGGCTATGTATATTTTCACCAAAAAAAAAAAAAGGTCTTCCAAGGTCGAGAAGGGAGAGGGTTGACATGTCGTGGGGTTGTTAACCAATGTCATAAAACAATATGTGTTCTGACTGTTTACTGAGAAACTGTTTGTTCTGTAAACCTTCATCTAAAGTACAATAAAAAAAATAAATAAAAATTTAAAAAAAGATTACCACCTAAGAAACCCTATGGCAGTTCTATTCTGTCATATAGGATCACTGTAAGTAGAAATCAACTGGAAGGCACACAGCAACAACACTAATAGGTAAGATAATATTCTTCTGGCACCTTAGTAGACGTCCCTGTAAAATATACTCGCTGCTACTATTCTGGGCACTAGTTTTATTTATGCCAATTAGATCTAATTTAATAAATAAATTTGAATTTCGACTACTTTATACCATATTTTTCCTGACTCTACTATTCTTCATGGCAAATCAAGCAACTGGACCTAGAAAATATGAGGATGGGATTCTCAGATACCTTTTTTAAACTTTATCCTTATATTAATTAAAACAAACAAGATGGAAAAAAAGAGTGGTTAATTTAAATATGTACTTGATGTCATTAAGGGCATTTGTTATTTTTCTTTTAGTATTATTGTAATGAAATGATACAGACTAGAATTTGGAAGCTAAATAAATAAAACCTGAAGAAGTTAAATAAATAAGACCAGAAGAACTGATGCATTTGAATTATGGTGTTGGTGAGAATATTGAATATACCATGGACTTCCAGATGAATGAGTAAATCTGTCTTGGAAGAAGTACAGCCAGAATGCTCCTTAGAAGTGAGGATGGCAAGACTTCGTCTCATGTACTTTAGACGTTATCAGGAAGGACCAGTCCCTGGAGAAGGACATCATGCTTGGTAAAGCAGGTCAATGAAAAAGAGGAAGACCCTTAACGAGATGGATTGACACAGTGGCTGCAACAATGGGCTCAAGCATAACAATGATTGTGAGGATGGTGCAGGACTGGGCAGTGTTTTGTTCTGTTGTACATAGGGTCGCTATGAGTTGGAACCCACTTGACGGTACCTAACAACAACAAATAGCTTTACATGGCTGAACTGATGGTCCAGACTTTAAAGACTGTGCTTTAGTATTGCTGAAGTCCAAATTAGCCTTGAAGCATCCCCAACATTAGGACCAGGACTCATTTTCAGTCTACTTGTTCATTCTATTGGGGAGGGTGAAGTATATCTCTGGTTATCAATCAGTTCAGGATTTTGGGACTAAATAAATTTACAGCTGCAGATTGGAAAGAACTTGCTGGATAGGGCACTAAAATATAGGAGCCACCATACTTCAGAGGAAATGCTTGCATGATACCATCTTACCCACTTCTCAAGGTGGAATTGATAATGAAATGTGAGATTATGCTTGATAGACAAACTGATCTCCAAATGTACATTCAATATATGGAAACAGCACTTTCAGACTACCTGAGATGAGCTGACTCAGATTAAATCTGATCCCCAAAATGGTTTTGGTCAAAATGAAGACACATCATATAGCAATTCTCCAGTGATTACATTCAGCTCTCTGAATTTGCTGACAAGTTCAGACAACTCTCTATAACAGTTATATGGTAATTAAATTGGTAATAATAATTAATGGATAACCCTCCTAGTTGACTACTTCAAATGGTACCACAGGTCATAGAGTACATAATTACTAGTGTGTTCGCTAAAACTAAATCTCATTACACCACATGTACCTCAAACTTCAGTATTAAGGATTATTTTCAAGGAAGAACTGAGAAATTGTCTCCATTCCTGATTTGTGTAAATAGGGTCATCATTTCTATGCATTTTAATAGTAGGTATTTCTGTAATGCTAATCCTTGTTTGATACATGAATCAAGCCAGCTTAAGGCATTTTTTTAGCCAAGGGCAACAAGTTAAAATTATTTTTGTCCTTTCTCTATATTATCACAATGCAGTTAAATAGTAAATCCAGTACATCGTTTTAGATTATATTAATATAAACCTCTGTATATTACATATCAAACCCAAACATATTGAGCCATTACAGGAGAAATCTATATTTCAAAAGTACATAATTTTGGCAGTAATCATTTAAAATACCTTACACCCTTCAGTTTTAGAAAACTGTAATTTTTAATACACTAGTCCACCCTCACTTAAAACACAGTAGTCCTTTTTGAAAGCGATCTTAACAGAACCTTAATAATAATTGTTATAATGACTATAGTAATCTGTTTGGCATGAACTAGTCTGGTAGTACTCAAGTTCTTTTCCTGTTCCCTCTCCAATATGTTTTGACTTCATTTTCTACTACCTTTCCTTTGTGTTTCTTTTATCAGGCAAGGCTGTAAAATTAGCATTCAACAGTACTCTCTGGCAGGAAGTCAGAGGTTTCTTCAAGACACCAGACAAAGGATACTTACTGCGTTCCGTGTAGTTTAAAACTATATATATTTCGAGTACTGAAATAATGCTACTACTGTATTTTTACACAAATAACACGTGTCTTCTGTGTTTGCCACCCATGCCACCAACACACCTCCCCCCTCCAGTATTAAGAGTGGTATGCTAATTTTTTAACAGCAACATGTTGAAGAGGTTGGCATAGCTGTGCTTGTGAGTATGCCTCCTTGGGGGAGGACACGGCTGGCGAACGAATGCAGAAGGAGCACTTTATTTGTGTAAAAATATGGTAATATAGTTCGTATGATCACAAATGAGAACAGGATGTGTGTTTTATGAGATCCTTATAGTGCTTTCTGACTTTTGGATTAGAAAGTTTGCCTCACTCTTACTGAAAAGTAAGTCTCGGTCTCAATAGATCTCCACTAAATTAAAAGAACATTTATGTTTTACAAGTTAGAAATCATTTAAGAAATAAACGTGAGTTTACAATTGGATTTTTTTTAAGATTTATAGTCACACAAAATGGAAACTGTCACTTTTATTCGTAGAAATATGAAGAATAAGAGATATAAATAAACTACAGTCACTATAGGAGAAAAAGCATGTAATTTGGAGTGAGACAAATCTGTTTGAATTTGAAAAACTCAGTTGTTGTTAGGTACCGTCGAGTCGGTTTCAATTCATAGCAACCTTGTGTACAACAGAACAAAAAGCTGCCTGGTCCTGTGCCATCCTCACAATCATTGTTATGCTTGAGCCCATTGTTGCAGCCACTGTGTCAATCCATCTCCTTGAGGGGCTTCCTCTTTTTCACTGAACCACTACCTTACTAAGCATGATATCCTTCACCAGGGACTGGTCTCTCCTGATGTCAAGTCCAAAGTGCATGAGATGAAGTCTCGCCATCCTTGATTTCTAAGGAGCACTCTGGCTGTACTTCTTCCAAGACAGACTTGTTAGTTCTTCTGGCAGTCCATGGTATATTCAATATTCTTTGCCAACACCGCAATTCAAAGACATCAATTCCTCTTCAGTCTTCCTTATTCATTGTCCAGCTTTCCCAGGTATAATAAGGCAATTGAAAATATCATGGCTTGGGTGAGGTGCAGCTTAGTCCTTAAAATGACATCATTGCTTTTCAACACATTAAAGAGGTCTTTTGCAGCAGATTAGCCCAATGTAATATATCCTTTGATTTCTTGACTGTTGCTTCCGTGGGTGTTGATTGTGGATCCAAGTAAAATGAAATCCTCGACAACTTCAATCTTTTCTCCCTTTATCATGATGTTGACTATTGGTCCAGTTGTGAGGATTTTTGTTTTCTTTATGCTGAGGTGTAATACACACTGAAGGTTGTAGGCTTTGATCTTCATTAGTAAGTGATTCAAATCCTCTTCACTTTCAGCAAGCAAGATTGTGTCATCTGCATATCTGCATGTTGTCAATGAGTCTTACTCCAATCCTGATGCCACGTTTTTCTTCACTTAGTCCAGCTTCTCCCATTATTTGCTCAACATACAGATTGAATAAGTATGGTGAAAGGATACAACCCTGATGCACACCTTTCCTAATTTTAACCCCTTGTTCTGTTTGAACTACTGCCTCTTGGTTTATGTACAGGTTCCTCATGAGCACAATTAAGTGTTCTGGAATTCCCATTCTTTGCAATTTATCCATAATTCGTTATGATCCACACAGTCGAATGCCTTTGCATAGTCAGCAAAACACAGATAAACATCTTTGTGGTAGTCTCTGCTTTCAGCCATGATCCATCTGACATCAGCAATGATATCCCTTGTTCCATGAGGGATATCTGAATCCAGGCTGAATTTCTGTCAGTTCCCTGTGTATATACTGCTGCAACTGTTTTTGAATTATCTTCTGCAAAATTTTACTTATGTGTGATACTAATGATATTGTTCAATAATTACCACATTCTGATGGGTCACCTTTCTTTGCAGAAACTCAGTAGTTCTCATTTTCCACTCCTCCCAGTCCCTGGTAGTCACAAATAAACTTTTGTCTCTAAGCATTTCCCTGTTCTAGATATTTCATATAAGTGGATCATACATTGGAGAGGATGTGGAAATACTGGAATCCCCATCCAGTGCTTTAGGGAAAGTAAAATGGTTCAAACATTGTGGAATACAGTTTGGAAGTTCCTCAAAAAGTTAAAACATATAATTACCAGATGACCCAGAAATCCCACTCTTAGGTATATACCCAAAAGACTTGTAAGCAAGGATTCAAACAGATGCTTGTACACCAATGTTCATTTTAGCATTATTCACCATAGTCAGAATGTGGAAACACCGAAGTGTCCATCAACAGATGAATGAATAAACAAAATATGGTATGCTCATACAATGGAATATTATTCAGCCACGAATAGAAAGGAAACTCTGATACATGGCTACTACATGGATGAACCTTGAAAACATTATGCTGAGTGAAATAAGTCAAAAACAAAAGGATAAATTTTGTATGATCAAACTTATATGGTAAGTTTTTAGTTTTGATGAAGTCCGATTTATTTTTTTCCTATTGTTTCTCGTGCTTTTGGTGTCATATCTAAGAATTCATAGTCAAAATCAAGGTCTTTAAACTTTACCCTATGGCTTCTTCTAAGAGTTTTATGGTTTAAGTTCTTACATTTAGGTCATTGATCCATTTTGAGTTATTTTTTGTATATGATGTGAGATACAGGTCCAAATTCATTCTTCATATGGCGATCCAGTTGTCCCAGAATAATTTGTTGAAGACACTATTCTTTCCCCATAGGAAAACCAAATGACCTTAGATGTATGGGTTTATTTCTGCATTCTCATTTATATTCCATTGGTCTGTATGTCTGTCCTTATACCAGTACCATGCTGTTTTGATTACTGTCACTTTGTAATATGTTAAAATTGGGAAGCTTGAGTCCTCCTACTTTGTTCTTCTTTTTCAATATTATTTTGCAATTCCATATGAATTTCAGGATTGGCTTTTCCATTTTTCCAAAAAAGGCTGTTGGAATTTTTATAGGAATTGCATTAAATCTGTAGATCATTTTGGGTAGTGTTGACATCTTAACAATATTAAGTCTTCCAGTCCAGGAACATGGGATATCTTCCCATTCATTTAGGTCTTCTTTATTTTCTTAGAGCAATGATTCTTAGTTTTCAGAGTACAAATCTTTCACCTCCCTGGTGAAATTTATTCCTAGGTAGTTTATTCATTTAGGTGCTATTGTAAATGGAATTGTTTCCTTAATTTCCTTTACAGATTGTTCATTGTTGGTGTATAGATACACAACTGATTTTTGTGTGTTGACCTTGCACCCTGCAACTTTGCTGAATTATTTATTAGCTCTAGTGGCTTTCTTGTGGATTTTTTCAAAATTTAAATAAATAAGATCATGTCATCTGTGAAAAGGCATAGTTTTACTTTTTCTTTCCTGATTTGGATATCTTTTATTACTCTTTCTTGTCTAATTGCTCTGGATAAAATTTCCAGTACAATGTTGAATAGCATTGGTGAAAGCAGGCATCTTTGTCTTGTTCCTGATCTTAGAGGGAAAGCTTTCAGGCTTTTACCGCTGAGAATGATGTTAGCTGTGGGGTTTTTATAAATGCCCTTTATCATGTTGAGGAATTTCCTTTCTATTCTTAATTAATTGAGTGTTTTTAGCATGAAGGTGTGTTGGATTTTGTCAAATGCCTTTTCTGTATCAATTGAGATGATTATGTGGTTCTTTTTGTTCATTCTATTGATGTGGTACATTATATCTATTTTCTTAGGCTGATCTACCCTTGCATTCCTGAGATAAATCCCACTTGGTCAGGATGTACAATCTTTGTAATATGCTATTGGATTTGATTTGCTAGTTTTTGTTGAGGATTTCTCCATATGTATTCATAAGCAATACTGGTCTGTAATTTTCTTTTCTTATGGTGTCTTTATCTGACTTTGGTAGCGGGGTAATGCTGGAGTCATAGAATGAGTTAAGAAGTGTTCCCTTCTCTTCTATTTTTTGGAAGAGTTTGAGAAGTATTGGTGTTAATTCTTCTGTAAATGATTGACAGAATTCACCAGTGAAGCCATCTGGTCCAGGACTTCTGTTTGTTGGAGATTTTTGATTGCTGACTCAATTTCTTCACTTTTTATAAGTATGTTGAGGTTTTCTATTTCTTCTTCCCCCAATTTAGTTAGTGTGTTTCTAAAAATTTGTCCATTTCATCTAGATTATCTAACTTTCGGGCACAGAATTTTTCATAGTATTTCTCTTATGGTCCTTTTTATTTATGTAGGGTCTGTAGTTATATCCCCATTTTTATTTCTGATTTTAGTTATTTGTGTCTTCTCTTTTTGTCCTTGTAAGTCTAACTAGTGGCTTGTCTCTTATACTGATCTCTTCAAAGAACCAACATTTGGTTAGATTAGATAAGTGGAAAGTACTGCTGTGAAGGCAGGCCTTCTGAAAAGAGGTCTGCCTCAGTGAGTTAGAATGTGCAATTGGAATACATAGAAATACTTCATATTTTCTTGAGTTTATTTCTTTAACAAATACCATTTAGTTTATGAAAAATAATAGAGCAATCCTAATGTTCTACTTTTTTCAACTGAGAAAATCTTTTGAAATTACACTTTTGTTATGGATTGAATTATGTCCCCCAGAACTGTGTGTTGTAAATGCTAACCTCTATACTTGTGGTTGGAGCCCTGGTGGCACAGTGGCTAAAGAGCTTGGCTGCTAACCAAAAGGTCTACAGTTTGAATTCACCAACGCTCCTTGGAAATTCTATTGGGCAGTTGTACTCTGTCTTATAGGGTCGCTATGAGTCAGAATTGATTCACCAGCAACGGGTAGTGTAGGGTATACTTGTGGATGTAATCCCACTTGGGAATAGGGTTTTCTTTGTTATGTTAGCAAAGTCATATCAGTGGAGGGTGTCTTAAACCAATCACTTTTTGAAATATAAAAGAGCAAATTAGGCACAGAAGCAAGCACAAATTGAAGGAATATAGCTGCCATGCCACATAAAAATGGCCAAGAAACCAAGAAACAGAAGCTGAAAAGAGACAAGGACCTTTCCCCAGAGTCAGCAGAGAGAGAAAGCCTTCTCCTACAGTCAATGCCCTAAATTCAGACTTCTAGCCTTCTGAACTGTGGGGAGAGCAGCCCTGGTGGCACACTGGTTAAGTGTTGGGCTGGTAACTGAAAGGTCAGTGGTTTGAACCCACCAGCTGCTCCACGGGAGAAGGATGTGACAGTCTGATTTCATAAAGATTTACAGCCTTGGAAACACTAATGGGCAGTGCTACTCTGTCCTATAGGGTTGCTATGAATTGAACTCAATAGCAAAGGTTTTTTTTTTTTAACTGTGTGAAAAGAATTTTCATTTCATTAAAACCACTCATTTGTGATATTTTTGTTATAGCAGCACTAAGAAACTAAGATAATTTTTCTAAAATTTCGATTACTCCAGAACACAAATAGCAGTGAGGGCTACCTTTCCCTATCCTTCTTTTCTTTCCCCCAAACCTCAACCAGAAAAAAAAAAAAAACTTTGAAAGCAGATCTTCATTTAAGGGGCAGGATTGCAAATGCTATAGAGTCAAAGATGAGGAAAGTGCTCTCTGTAATTAGAGGAGGCTTCACAGGGAAGTTGACATGTGAGCTATAAAAAGTAGTAGCTTTTCATATGGTGTGGGGTATTACAGGCAAAGGAAATTGTATAAACCAATACACAAGGCATTAAAATGTATGATGTGTTTAAGAACATGAGTGCTCTGCTATGGTTAGAGCATATTATACTTAAGAGAAGTAATAGATGAGGCTGAAAAGAAAAGCTGAATCAAGCTGGAAAGCACCTTTTATATCACTGTTAGTCAGGATATAGTGCGGAATATATACTGCATTAGGTATTTTCAAAACTTTCCCAAAATCACACCATTAGTAGTTAACAGCATTTGGATTTGAACATAGACAGAGTTGTCCCCAGAGTCTGTTCTCTTAACCACTATGCTGTATGGGAAACAGAGAAGAAATTTTTATGAATATAGTACAAACTAAGGATCAGGAAGCAAGGGATAATAGTGTAGGGTGACATACATTCCTTAGAGATGCCTCAAGGAAAGTAAATTCTGAAATGAGGTTTGAAGTATGCTATTTTCATGGTGAGGAGAGAGGAAGCAAAAGATAGCCAAAAAGAAGAGCAAATATTCCCATACCACATTTGATTTTTTGTCTTAAATTAATTCTGCTTTTTCTCTCCTCTCTCTCTCTCTCTCTCTCTTTCTCTCTGTCTCTAGCCAGGGGGATGGATTGTGGATTCAAGTTACAGGTTTAGTCTAACTTTGTTCATAGTTTAAAACAAGAAACAAGTTGTTTCTGAGGTATACTTACTTTGCAGTTAATAAACAAATAGAAACACAGAATATATTTTTATACCATATTTGCAAACCACTAATGTATGAGACCTTATTTCTCATTAGATCTCTCACTATGGTGTTTTTATAATACCTTGTGGATCTGCATTACAATCACATCAAAGAAGGACGCCATCACCATATCTACTTATTACACCCAATTATAAAACCTGAGCTACTTGGCTAAGGTATTCATTAACCTTTTCAAAGCTTATAATAGGAAATCTAATCACATGGAAGTGGTAGACTGCATTATGAAAATGAGTTCAGTTGTCATGTACAGTAAATTTTAATATCCAAATTCTCTGTAAATTGGGCAGTTTCATGAAATTGAATGAGGAGACTTTCTTTTAATCAGCCTAAAAGTATGAAATTTGAATTCTTTTCGTTGTAAAAATAATGACTATGTCCGAGATAAACGCTAAAAGAACATTTTTACTTTTTATTCTAATTAAAGTTCCTGCATTAATTAATTTTATTTCTCTTTATATGCTTAAAGCTCTTAAAACCTGATTGAAATTATGCATTCAGTAATAAACATTATTAATTTGTGTCTCTAATTCCAACGTTCCCTTAAAACACAAAAAGAAAACTAAGTATCCTATTTTTAATAAACAATTTTACCTTAAATTTCATATTGTTTCATTAGTGTATAATGCAAATGAGCCTTGGTGACTTATGTGTAAATCTCAGTTGCCATTGAGTTGATTCAGACCTATGGTGACCCCATGTGTTTCAGAGTAAAATTGTGCTCAGTAGGGTTTTTGATGGCTGATTTTAGACGTAGATCTCCAGGCCTTTCTTCTGCAGTTCCTCTGGGTGGATTTGAACCTTCAACTTTTTGGTTAGCAGCTGAGCCTGTTAACTGTTTGCACCATCCAGGGACTACTTATCATGTGTAAACCAAAGCCACTGCTGT
Organism: Trichechus manatus latirostris; assembly: GCF_000243295.1. Taxonomy (NCBI): domain Eukaryota; kingdom Metazoa; phylum Chordata; class Mammalia; order Sirenia; family Trichechidae; genus Trichechus; species Trichechus manatus. Next base: position 5,701,661 of record NW_004444002.1, read on the forward strand.
CGAGTGGATTCCAACTCATAGTGACCCTATAGGACACAGTAGAACTGCCCCATAGGGTTTCCAAGGAGCGGCTGGTGGATTCAGACTGCCGACCTTTTGATTAGCAGCCCAACACTTAACCACTGCACCACCAGGGCTCCTATCGTGTGTAGAGTACCTTTAATTCAAATTACTTGTTCTTAAATTTTTAGCATTACCTAAACTGACATTAACACAGTATATAAAATTCTATATGTAACAATAATTTTAAAATAATATTTAATTTCAATCCTCAAACTGCTTACCTTTTCCATAGCATTTGGAATTGTTAATAAGTCCCAACTCAGAGCTTCCCTTTTCCTTTGTACTTGTACTCTTTTCTCCTTGTACTCCTTCAATTTCTTTAAACATCCTTTATTTGCCTCCACTTTTCTCTATCACTGACCCTATCACTTAAATTTTTTGGCTTCCATAGGGCTCTATCCATGTCCATTTTGTAATCTCACTCTGACAATTCATTTTGGAAAATATCTTTCTTCCCTTGACTTCAATTTTTTTATTTATGTATTAATTGGTTAATTTTTCATTTATTAACTCTCTCCTTCATTTATTTAAAAATATTTTTGAGCACCTACTATGTGCTAAGCATTTTGGTAAGCACTTGAGGTAATCAAACTTAGTTTCTGTCATCTAGGAGCTTATACAATAATGAATGACACAGGCAAATAGATGTGGGGTTTTTAGGCCAAGATAAAGGCTTTGGTAAGTTTTTTTTTTTGTGGTTTGATCAGAGTGTCTAGGGATGGGGGTGGTGAGAGATGCAATGCAAAGTTTTTTTTTTTTTTTTGAACATCTGAAGAAATATTTGCAGCCAGAGGCTATTTTATTAATCCAGGATGTACATATATATCTAAATATTTTGTGACAGTGAAAAAAATGGCTTCAATATTAGTTACATTCATTATTCATTTTAAAAGCCTCTTCTGATAACCAAATTCAATAGAACCTTATTAATGTATTCCCCTGATATTCAATATAGACATACAATTTCATGTAACAAAGTTTTTTAAAATAACAGAAATTAACTGGGAGATATAGATATTGAATATCAGGGTGAGGGCTGCTCTTACTGCTAGATGTTTTAAAACTATTGGTTGGTGATAGGTGTAACATTTACTTATCAGTTTGGCTCTTTCACTCATTCCCATTGTTTTACTTACTATAACTAATTCCATCATTGATTATTCAGAGATTTATTTACCATGTATAGATACAGTTTTTTGTTTAACTATTTTTTTGAGTAAAATGTTGGCATAGGAAAGACCCCGCTAATATGATCTTGCTTTAAAATATATTTTTATATTCCTGAAGGTATTAGCAATGACTTCTGATGGCCAAAACGTGAAGGGAAGAGACAACTCCCTGCATATTTAAATATTCCCATTTCTTAATGTCAGTGCAAGGTAAGTTAAAAGTCAGTCATCAAATGATGCTCTGAATCATAACAGTAATTTCTTGCATAAATGATTTGTAATTTGGAGCAGATGGAGATGTGGATAATTCACGAATTTTAGTGCTATCTGTAAACACAATCATGATCTTTACAATTATATTCTATTTCACCTGTAGCTGACTAATGAAAGGTACAGATAACCAAGGGATTTATTATTAAAATCAGAAGAGAAAGCCTATCTTTAAAACTCAAGAAACCTAAGTGCTGAAGTACTAGTAATTGAGGTTTTAGCCTTGGACATTAATAAATGCTCCTGGACTAAATTCCAAAGAAAGATAAAATGCTATCTAGAAGATGTTGAGAAGCATAGTGGTTAACAGGACAAACTCAGAAGCTAGTGTGTATTAATTCAAAACTCAACTCACACTTATTGGTTGTGTTATCTTGAGCAAGTTATTTAACCTCAATTTAATCATCTACAAAATGGAGATAATAATAATAATACCCACTTCATAGGGTTGTTGTGAGGCATAAATCAGCTTAATACACATAAAACACCTACAGCACTGCCTGATATGTGCTTGCGATTACGCTTTTGGGATCCATACAGAATAATGCAAAAATGTAAGGAAAAACTTAATGCTTACTATTTATATGAAAGTAACTTAGAAATTATGTGATAAAACTAAAAGTTTGATGTATATATTTCAATAGCTATGGATAAAGCAGACTTCCAGTTTAAGACGATCGTATGCAAGAGACACCTGATTAACTGATTAACAGATGCTATCACATGAAAATGCACAAATGGATTCTCACAATATCACTGGACACTAGTAATATTGATCAAACATCTTCCAGAACACAGGAGAAAACAATCTCAAGCTCAAGCAAAGTTCTAACTCCAAAATGCAGAAGCCATATGGAGAACAAGACAGCAAAATGAATTACATTAAAGTACCATACTCCCTGAGTAAAGCTATTTTTACTTTGGCAAGTTTGAATGTATCCATCAAATCTGCCTGCTCCCCACCTCTCATCTTGAAATAGAAGTTTTCCTGTCCTCAGCCCTAAGGTGATCTCAATGAACACTCTCTTTCAGAGAAAATTCCTGGTGGGAAAACAGACCTGGAACTTCTCAGGAAATCAAGACAAGGAACACATACTGACAAATAAAGTCTTTTATTGATTAAAAAAAAAAAAGAACAAGAAATTAGGACTCACCAGCCATTTGAGAAAATTAACACCTTGAATCAGAAAGATAAGACGAACAAAAATAAAAATTCACCTTGGCAGAAACAGAGATACTACAAGGAACAGAAGGGAATTAATATATTATGGCACTTTAATGTAATATATATACATATATACATTCCTTAGAAATATTTGAGATACTATTACATCCATGAAAAAAAAATGATCAAAAACATTGCTATGAGAAAGGAGTAGCAAATGAAAAATTTCTTGGATGATAAATATGATTGTCAAAATTAAAAATAATAAGAACGTACGAGAAAGACTGAATATAGAGTGGACTCGATGGAAGTTAAAATAGTACCCAGAAGATAAAGTCCAGTGAATTTCTTAGAACATTAAGTAATCAGAAAAAATAGATGTGAAGCATAAAAGAAAAGTCGACATGGAATACTAATTCAGAATCGCCAACATTCGTTGTTTAAAGGTTGGATTTATTAGACTTATGTTAGTTCTAACTGCAGAAGGAGATAATAGAGGAAAAAGTAAGAAATAAGAAAAGAAATCATAGAAAATATCTTGCATTTAAGAAACACTTGTACTTTCAGGTTTAGATAGCCTACCAAAGCATAAAAGGATGTCTGAAAGAAATCATGTACCTAAGCATCCCCTGGTAAATTTTATGAAAGAAAAGAAAAAAGAAACTCCTATGACCTTTCAAAACTAAAAAAAAAGGTTTTCTATAGATTACTGATAGTCATACTGGCATCACATCTATCATATGCAACAAAGACAATTTTAACATGTCTATGGAGTTCTAAAGGGGGAAAATATTATGTACCTAGAAGTTTATGCACAGTTGAGTGTAAGGGTAAAATAGTTTTTGACTAACAAATACTACTACTGAGATAATACCAGATAATATTTATTGAGCACTTACTACTCTTAGTCACTCTTCCCTTTTTTCTACATGTGTTATCTAATTTAATCTTTAAAACAACCCGGAGTCAAGTACTAATATTATACCTTATGCTTCATAGTTTTGTTTTGATTTTAATGGCTACAACGTTTGACTTTATTTTACTGATGAGCAAAAACTGAAAAAGTAAAACACAATGTTACACAGCTTGGAAAAGACTGCTAGAAGATTCAAACCCAAGTAGCTTGATTTCAGGGTCCTTGCTCTCACCCATCCAGCCTTTATAAATACAAACAAATTCAAATATATTGGAAATTTATTTACAATAAAATATTCAAGAGTGGGATGATAGGAAGAACAGACAAACTAGTAGTAAAATGACCTGAATTTTCTATAAAGCTATTCTGGTCTTTAAATAAATTCTTTCTGTAACTCTTGACTTGCTGCTGTTTGCTCATAGGCACCTGTTAATCACACACATTAAATTATAAACCATATATACCTGTCTTTCAGCCCCACTGGAGCCTCAGACCAGAGTATGTGACATTGTAAAGTGGAAGCTTTTTTTTCCTTAAGTAAAGTAAAATCTTAATTCATCACCCTCAAAGTTATGTTTATCGGATATACATACATAGTTGTTAGTTGCTGTCAAGTTGATTCCAACTCATGGCAACTCCATGTATGCATAATAGAACTGCTCCATAAGATTTTCAAGGCTGTGATCTTTTGGAAGTAGATCGCCAGGTCTGTCTTCCTAGGCACCTCTGGGTGGGTTCAAACTGCCAACCTTTCAGCTAGTACTCGAAAACTTAACTGTTTGCACCACCCAGGGACTCTCCCTCCCTTTCTCTCTCTCATATATATATATATATATGTGTATTATTATATATATTCAATAGTTGTTGTCGTTAGGTGCCGTCAAGTCGGTTCTGACTCATAGTGACCCTATGCACAACAGAACAAAACATTGCCTGGTCCTGTGCCATCCTCACAATCATTGTTATGCTTGAACCCATTATTGAGGCCACATGTCAATCTATGTTGTTGAGGGTCTTCCTTTCTTCGCTGACCCTCTACCAAGCATGATGTCCTTCTCCAGGGACTGATCCCTCCTGATAACATGTCCAAAGTATGTGAAATGAAGTCACATTCTTGCTTCTAAGGAGCATTCTGGTTGTACTTCTTCCAAGACAGATTTGTTCATTCTTTTGACAGTCCATGGTATATTCAATATTCTTCACCAACACCACAATTCAAAGGCGTCAATTCTTCTTTGGTCTTCCTTATTCATTGCCCAGCTTTCACATGCATATCAGGCAATTGAAAACAACATGGCTTAGGTCACGAGCACCTTAGTCTTCAAGGTGACATCTTTGCTTTTTAATACTTTAAAGAGGTCTCTTGCAGCAGATTTGCCCAATGCAATGCATCGTTTGATTTCTTGACTGCTGCTTCCAAGAGTGTTGATTGTGGATCCAAGTAAATTGAAGTCCTTGACAATTTCAATATTTTCACCATTTATCATGATGTTGCTTATCTGTCCAGTTGTGAGGATTTTTGTTTTCTTTACGCTGAGGTATAATCCATACTGGAGGCTATAGTCTTTGATCTTCCTCGGTAAGCGCTCCACGTCCTCTTCACTTCAATAGTAGAAGCAGGCAAAAGAGCTTCAAGCTTCAAGCATAATTGGTAACTTTGAGTAAGTCTGTATATATAATCCCTGTGTAGGGTTTGCAAGAATAATCTGAACAAGGAAAAATTCTTTTCAAATTGAATTTTAGATTTTGGCACCAAAGCCTACGCATATAGTTACAAAAATGGAATTCAATATAACCTACCAAAGACCTGAATTCTACATTCTTAAGAAAAGACGGGAAATGGTCAGTGGGGAAAAATGGTAGAATCTTTTTTTTTTTCCTGTCCCAATTTTTGGTCTTATTTCCTTTTCACACAACATTGGTAAAATCAGTGTCATCTTTTAAAGTAAATGTAGCACTGGTAATTAGACTTTTTTGTTTGTATTGTTTTGTTTTGGTGAAATAAATATTTCATTTGTCAGTATTTTAGGATAGACAGCCTCCTTGCTGTATACTTGTTGGTCTATTATACAAGTCAGGATTAGCAGAAAAAAATCAAGAGGATTGGGGAATGGAGGTTAATGTTGAAATTGGAGTTAGGATGATTGACTTTGTGCCATTGCATGAATATGGAATGATTTAAATCCAGGAGATGTTTAAAATAGAAGAATGGTGAGAGTTTGAATATTACAATGTGTTTGATGAAAGGTTTAGTGAGAAGGAGGAAGTTGAACAAAGACAATCATTAGACAAGATTATCATAGGTATGTGTGTGATGTACCATACTTTGAACATAGGAGTTACTCAAATACATGTTGAATAAATGAATGAATAATATTGTGTATCTAGTCACCAATATTGACTTTAATGTAATCAGGATGTTGGTTGGAGTTGAGATGGAAGATTCTGCAGGTATACCTTTTATTTTTTCTACACAAAATTTCACACTCCAGGGCAAATGAGAAGATATTTCTCAAAATGCTCAAATCATGCCCATAAGTCCAATAATTACACTCTGCATTATCATTAAAACATTTTAGTTTACATGTGGTAAATCACAAAGCACTTCTCCATAGCGTCAAGTACTCAGGACATTCAATGTGAGCTTTAAAGGTGCAGTAAATTATTACTCAGGTTTCTTCACAATGAATAAGTCCATTATCTTTTGTGGAGAGGAAAAATTATTCAGTAATTCTCCTGGAATAATGTCCTGACACAGTGACTATGTAAATTGTTTATGTAAGGCTAACAGGTGCTAGAATAGTACACCACTAGGAATTGCTGTAAGTTATAATCAAACACAGCAAGAGATTCCAGCAGAACGGTGAGATAAAAGAGGTGGCATGAAATACACATTTCCTGGTACTAGAAAGAAGGTAAAATGAAAGAAGAATAGCACCAGCGGGCAGTACTGTGAATTCAAGCTTCACCTGTAGGCTGAAGAATCCATCTGAAAACATGTAACCTCACCGTGATTCCTCAATGTGACATCCAAACCGAATTCGGAAGATTCTGCCAGTCCTATAATAACATAATTTTCACATTCTTGCCTTTTTAAAAAATGTTATCTGTCCATTGGCTGGGATAAGCCTTAAAGTACCTTATCCAAAAAGTCTGAATGGATGGTTTATTTTCTGAGCCCTTCTATGTTTCAAGATTTACATCTATTGTTTTCACACATGGAAGTCATCACAGCTGAGTATAAAAGGCCTATCAAATCCTTTTCCCACCAGAGCTCTTTAGATGTTGTTATATTGCCTCCTGGACTCAAATGTTGCAGATAAATCTGGAGTTAGCTTGCTTTTATCAAGGTTATCTTTATTATTTTCACCTGGTACAGATGCCTGCAGGACTTGAAAATTTATCCTTATAATGCAAGAATTTAAACAACATATATTTAGATATGGATTTCTTTCATTATTTTTGCCTGAAACTTAGTAGTCCCTTTCAATATGCATACATGGGTATTGCTTCAACTCAGAAAAAGTTGTCTTCCACTATACTTTTTTATTACAATTTCTGGTACATTTGTTCCTCAGGTAAATCAATTAACCATAGGTTAGATCTCCATTTTCTTTCCTTCATAGTGACTATTTTTTATTGTGGTAAATACATATGTAACAAAACATAATACAGCATTTGAATACTTTTATATGTACAATTCAGTGGCATTGATTACCTTCACCATGTTGTTCAACCATTACCACTATCCATTTCCAAATTTTTCCATCACCTTTGACAGAAAACTCAGTGCCCTCTAAGCAATGACTCCCTCTTTCCCTCTTCCCTTTTGCCCCTGGTAACCACTAATAAACTTTGGCCTCTATACATTTGCCTATTCTAGATACTTCATATAAGTGGGATCATACAGTATTTGTCCTCTTGTGTGGACTTGCTTCACTCAGCAAAATGTTTTCAAAGTTCATACATGTACTAGCATGGGTCAGGACTTTATTTCTCTATGGCTGATTAATATACCATTGTATGTATACTATTATTTTTTATTACTGTGAGTATTTTCTCTCTTATTTTCATCCCTTTTTCCCTTACTCTGGACTCTGGTAAAACTTCCTATTATTTGGTCCACGCTACTAATTTAATATTCAACATCATATTTTTTCTGTTTCACAAGTCCAATGAACATTTTTAAAAAAATTTTTTATTGTACTTTAGATGAAGGTTTACAGAATAAATAGTTTCTCAATAAACAGTCAGTACACATATTGTTTTATGACATTGGTTAACAACCCCACGACATGTCAACACTCTCCCTTCTCGACCTTGA